>NC_055663.1:26998144-27339394 GCF_017976325.1 Chelmon rostratus
AGGGAGCAGATATGCAACTTAAGTGGTTTCCTCTGCACACGAAATGAAAATATTTTGTGAGCCTGGAAACGCGTTTTATGGCAGCGTCCCAGCAAGCGGTGAGTATCGCATTGCAATAGGTTATAAAGTAGGTTATAGAGTATTTATGTAGTCTTTACTGCTATGGCAAACTAAGAGAACCTTCTCACTTTAACCTTCACTTTGATGTATGTACGCCAATTCAGAGGCAAAGGATATAAAACTTTCTGATACTTTTTTTTTTCAGTCTCACTTTTAAATCTTCAAAAGAGTTTTATCCAAGAAGCTGCATTATTTTTCCGATTAGCTGATTTCACCCAAATTACAATTTCCTCTTACATGCTGAGTTTTTGATGATGTAGCGCAGAGGCCATTAGATGGCCACTCCAAGTTTATGAATTATGTAATTGCCTTTTTGAGAAATGCTCTTGCCTTACACACACATTCATATTTCAATTTGCCCTAGACAATTTCGATAAGTGGCGTTTTCATCGCAGCAGACAAAGAGGCTTTCTTTCTCCCGGCCGTACTCTTTTGGAGAACAACAGTCTGCCTGCACAGCCCGACGACGCTCGCTCCTGCTGCTGCACCTCGTGGATATCATTCTGAAATCATCATCGGAATCCAATTTGGCTTCGTTAACGGGGACAGGGCTCTCCTTCACTTGGATTCCTGGGCTTGTTTAATGTGGTCATCTGCTTTCAGCCTGTCAGTAGTATCTTTGTCATTCAAACTCCTGAGCACCACTTCTCCTGACAGAAGGGCCAGTCATTCTTCACTGAAAGGGCTTTTTTTTTTTTTTTTCCTGCCCGTTTCCTGTCAGGGGAGAAATTCGCGGCACTCTGTCCCCGGCCCGACCTTGTGGCTCCCCTCCCCTCCCGAAGCAACCGACTGGTGGATTCAGCCTGGGCTGAATAAGCAGCAGCCTTTATCCCTGGCTCGGCGCACTCAGGTCTATGTGACAGAAGACCCACGGATGCAAACATAGAAATAGCTGTGCATGTACTGAATGCACAGGTATATACACACATGTGCATACAAAGATGTGCATACAGTCACAATGTATGACTTCCTGGGTTTAAGCATGAAATTGCAGATAATGTTTTACTTTGGCCCATTCAACATACAGGAATGCTGATGTGTCAGTTACCTCAAATTTGCATAAAGTTGGCACTGTGTGTTTGCTGGACTTTATTATTACTGCTAACTTTATGAATTTTAATGAATTTTTATGTTGCTGCTGTTTCTGTTGCCAAATTTTCCATCACAAACAAACACATATTTTTAGAAATGTCAGTTCAGCATAATAATAAGCCATTCATAATATATTGCATAACATATACTGGAGCTGTATGTTATACAACAATACTATTAAATATACAGTACACATATATATATGTCTGTCAAGCATTCAATAATAAATACAATATGTATGCATATTTGTATGTATAATGTAATAATTCAAATGCCAGTTTTCTGAGTGAATCAGTAATGCCTGACTAGGAAAGTTCTGCAGATAAATCAAGAATTTGCAATAAATGTCTCTATTACCATTTTTGTGAATTACCAGATATTGTGAGAGACGGTCTAAAACAGAGTCAGTGACACAAATAATTTACTCTAGTTCGGTTAAAAACTTCCAGTAACAGAGTGATTTTGGGCAGAAAAACGTCTGTGAAGTTCACACGACTCACTTGCATGACCCAAAGAGTTTCTGCGAGGATAATTGTTCTCTTTGCAAGGCTGGGCAGCTAAACTGCTGTTGGCCCACAATCCACTGGCGTGATGTAGACGTTCAGTGTATCCTGGGTCCGCCTGCACGCACCACACAGAGAAACACACACACATCACTGAGGCCCAACATGACACGTCTCACGCAAGCAGTCCAGCATTTTGAAAAACATTCAACAAGCAGCGGCTCTGCAGTCTGAACATATCTAAGGAACAGGAGGGAGTGGGCGGCTCCTCTTGCCAGTGATCATAACTCAAACTGCTCTACAACGGCACAGGGAGACCTGCAGTTTCTGACTTCAAAGACCTCACGAGCATCAGTATCGTTCTCTGGTCCGGGCAAATTGCTCCAAAGTGACACTGGGATTTCTGCAAGTAAAATGAAGAAATTGCAGCCAGTTGATCCAATTGAAAGTGTCACTGTGGAGCTAAACCTCAGACTCACCTCCCCCATGCCTCCTTTAAATCGAAGCTGATGAGACAGGCTCCAGGGGAGGGAACCTACTGCACGGGACGGGGCTCTGACTGGTGAATGTAAATACAGGATACCTTCATATACATGCCAACTGCCCCCCAGAAAAGATTCAAATCAAGATTCACTGTCATTCTATGACGTGAATGAAGTGCAGGGGAGCGTACTCACCACGAGCTGCACTCTGCCTCCATTCAGAATGTCTGAGCTGATCTCCGGTAAGAAATGCATGCTGAGGATAAGATAACAAAAAGGCCCAAACATTTGAGCTGTTAGCGCTCTGCGTATTTCCAATCAATTCAGCAGTTTCCCCTCTTCAGTTCCATGCAACTACCCCCGACAAATCATAAAATAAACACAGATGCCATGTATGATAACCTTAATGTCTATTTGTAAGGAAGGCTTTAGCACAGGCCTACATGCTCACAGCCTCTGTTATAGACACTCTGTTGGTGTGTGTTTAAATATGCAATGTTTATACTGGTGTCAGCATTTTTGTGATACTTTGCCCCTCAGCATAAAAAAAATAATCAGTACTGTACAAATAATTTTATTTTACTACTCAAATTGCTAGCTCAGTAAGTTCAAAGAAATAAAGTTATAATAAAAATGAATAAACCCACCCTTCACTGTGAAAAAATGAAACAAGAAATAAAAAAATAGCTTACTTAGTGTTATTTCGCTTGGATGTTTGACTTTCACTGTGCTGAATGATGTATATGTTTGACACCAGAAGGCTGTTTTCAAATCCATCTGTGTTGACCTTAAGTCTGACTTTAAAATGTGTTTATATGAACGTGATTTTGTGACATCACAGCTTGTTTGGAAGCCAATCGTAGTCCAATTTACACAACTGTGCTGTGGAAACTTGAAGGCTCAATAGCATCTCTGTACACTTCCATTAAGAATGGACTTTTTAATGAAGTAGGATGTATCTTGTGCTTAGTAGTTAAACTTTTTAAAGTATTTTCTATATTCATAGATTCTGGATTCGATGAGGGAGAAGAAAGAGAAGGTAAAAATATCACACACAAATTATTATTCCAAGCAGAATATTCTCACGTCCGGAGAAATTATGTAGCTCATTACATAATCAGTTTATACAAATCACAAAAGACATATTACCTCTAATGGCTTCTGGCTTTATTTGCCCAGATTTTGAGATTTCTGCCACCTCCTAGAACAACAGAGGTGAATTTATGGTGCTCATAGCATTGAAATTCACCAGCAAAGAGTCTGGATAATCCACATACCTCACTGTGAAATCACAAAGACAGATGTTTCAAAACCTGAGCAGATACAAGCGAAACTGTGTGCATGTGATATTACCAGCTGTAAAATATGGTGAAACGACCCTTTAAAGCAATTTTAGCTGCACAGCACACCACCTCATGAGCGACACCAAGTGCCTCACCTCTCTGAGTCCCTGTCCGAGTGAGCGGCCTGGGTGTGCACCCACTGCTGGGCTCGTTCCTGCTTCACTCGCTCCGTCTTGTCTGCCTGCTGAAGACCCAGCTCAGCCTCGCAAACTGCACTCGACAGAAAACATCAAATAAACGTCACGGCCGTTTTTTTTTTTTCTTTTTCTCCAACTCCTCATGTCAGTTAAGCAACGTTCTTGATGACAATGGTAGCAAAGAATGAGTGTGCTGCCTAATCAGTGAAAGTTGGGATGAGGGCTGCATGTTTTTACAAAGAGGCGTAATCAATACTGCTGTGAAGGAGTTCTGCTAACAGAGGCTCACCAAAGTACAAGCTTAACAAATAAACAGCTCATGGGCCCGATCTGTAGCAACATTTGACATGTTTCAGTGTAATTACAGCCGGCCAGGGTTTCCAGCACTGGGAATGATCAAGTGGTCAAAGCTCCCAGTGTTTATGTTTGGGCTTAAGGTGGTGTATTTGTTTGGAGGAGTCAGGGGCATTACTATAATACATTTAAAGTTGCTGAAAGATGCAACAGGAGAGGATCTGCTTTCTTCCAGCAATTGTTGGGGCCTGTGGTTCTTTGTAAAATTGAATCCAAGCAGTGTTCCAACAGTTTGTTAAAGAACGAAATCTGAAAGGCTGCTGATTTACGAGTTATGCTGAAATCCCATAATAAGGTCATAATTCAAAGTAAACATTTATGCTGCGCTGACAGTAATGCCGCCGTAGATGGGTGTAAACTGATAATGAATTTTGACAGCCCAATGCTGGAACTAATGATGCATTTATTTAAGCCATTTACTTGCTTTTGCTGAGCTGTAAAAAGGAGAAAAAAAAAGCTTTACAGTTTTCATGGGTTAATTGAGAAGCCCCACTAAAAATGTCAAGTGATAGATGCTTCCCCCTGGGGCGGCAAAGGCCAGGAAAGGGCTACTGGCACTTCCCAAAGCTGAAAATACAGAGAGAGAGAGACAGAGCACCGGCAGTCCAGAAAAAACCCTCAAACCCTAAAGTGTTTTTAAGCAGCAACTTGTTCATGTACTGTACTTGTTATAGCACTGTAGGATCCCAACAAGGGTTCTATACTGTCTGTTCACAGTTTTCATATATGTCAGTCATGTCATTGGATCCAATATTTATGGATCAAATATTGCTAAGAGGACTGACAGTACATCTGAATTCCCTTAAGGCAACTGCACAGTGTAGCACATGAAACACAGAGTGTACCATGAGAAAAGTTCCCATTTATGTTGCACTCCAGTGGCATGGAGAGACTTTCCTGTCCCTTTTCCCCTCTGAACCCTCCACTAACCCCCCCCTCGACCCCCTCCAACCTCCTGAATCCCCCTCCACTATTCCTCCAGGACATCAGGAGGGGGCCTGTAGGAGTCACGCCTGTTAAGAGGGGCTCTAAAGCACATTAAGTGATCTCTTCTCTACTGAGGAGTGGAGGACTCTGACTTAAATTCAGAGAGTCTGGAAGGAGGAGGGAGGAGACTTTGGCCTGCAGGAGACACGATGCTGGCACTTTGTTTCTTGATGAGTTTGGAGGGTAGGAGGCTCTAAAGAACACAAGGTCAGACGATGGATCCTGACCAATGCAGACCCTCATAAGAAATTAAATGGTACTATCAATGGCTTGATGACCTGCTGTTGTTGTGAGTCAGCATCCCAAACAGTTCGGGACCAGGACAGGCCAAGAAACACAAGCAGTCAGGCAATCAGACTGTAAACCACTTGTAATGTTGGCAATAAGTCTGCATCGCACAGTAAAACTACACACACAACTACAGAGAGCATGATGAATCAGCAAGTAAGCTGGACCAGAAAGTCTGCCTGTAAGAGATCTTTACAACAGATACATTTAAATGTCTCCGTGTGCATGAAGCAAACTTGTGCTCCATGTCCTCTAAACACATCGAAGGGATGAGAAAAGCGGTGAGAACTGATACACTGCGCAAAAGGTAAGAATGGTGCACAGCACTGGAGTGGAGTGGATGTCATCTCCTTAAAAGTCTTTAGTGTTGCACTCAAACAAAAACTGAAAGAGGAGTTGTGTGAAGAAAGAAACCAGGGAGAAATATAGACCCTGCCTGCTTTCACACTTCTGCACACCTGGCCAATTACTAACATACGTGTGATTGTCAAATTCTGCTGTTGAATGGCTTTTCTATAGATTACTCTAAAAACAGTCCAATAAGATCTCCATTTGATGCATTTACTGCAATCTTTTCGTTTACTCTTCCAAATAAGTTTGGTTCAGCTCTCAATTGGTTTAATCTATCAAAACAAAACCCCAAATATGACCTAAAATTATCCTTTAATCATTAGATGAGGGCATTTTAGTGAACTTCAACACTGTAAAAGCTCTGCTAACACAGCTTTGAAAGGATGTGCCATGTTAATGGTTATCATTTAGAGACGTGGCTTCCTAGTTGCTTGTGAAGACTTGTAGTAGACCTCCATACAGAACGTGACATTTTACACTTTACGCTGACAGACTTGAAATTCGCTCCTTAAGACATAAAGTTAGCTAAGCTAAAGCTAACCCCTTACCTTGTTTGTGTAGTATCAAGAAAACCGTTTAAAGAATCCTGTTTTCATGGCTTTTGCAAGGTGGAAGAAGATCAGAGCGTCTCTGAAATTTGAGGATCCTAACTTAGTGTTTTTAGGTTGGTGTCTGTCTCTGTGAGTGCCAGTGCATCTCAAACATATACAATGAAGAGAGAGCTCCACTGCCTGACATAAATAGAAGCTCTGAGATTACGGGGGAGAAATTGAATGCATATGAATGGTGGTAAATAGCCTGACATTAAGTTAGTTTGGATGATGGATGATAAACAAGATGATTGCGTTTCAGTTGGACTTTGTAGATGACTTGAAGTGTGAAATCGAGTTAAGTGCTCAGGAGGTAGGGGTTCCAGCCTGAAATAAAAAATATATACCCTCATGTCCCTCTGACATGAGGACGGATGTTTGGTGGGGTTGGCTCTCAGTCTGGATGGAAGAAGGAGCTTGGAAGAGTGTGTGAGTCGGGAGGGGGGGGGGGGGGGGGGGGGGGGCTGAGTGGAAGGCGGTGGAAAGTAAGAGGAGAAACAAAGAGAAACGCTTGGAGGCATACAACATCTTCAACATGTGCAGCACACAGACACTTGACGATACAAACCATCTAAAAAAGTAAACTGTATTTCGACATTTTTTGCCTTTAAAAGAAAATGTCTTGTGGCTCTGCTCCATTCTCTCCCTCTCTATCTCCCTCTCTGAGTATGTAAGCCGATACCCATTTCAAGTGGCTTACTCATGTCCAGCACATCCACACAAAGAGCCCGGATAAAATAAACACGCCGCGTCGGATATCTTGGAAAGAATCTGTCATGGGTTTGGGGCTAATCACCTCCAGAAGGGGCTTGACTCAAAGCCTGAAACGTTAGCCCCTGTCGGGGAGCGCTGGCTGGGCCGGGCTGGGCTGGCTAGGCCCCGGGCACTGCGGATGGATCCGGAGGAGGGGGAGCCTTCCACAGGTCAGGACCAGGGGAGCAAGAGGCTTTGGCCCGTTTACAGAGACCCGGGATCACAGCACCATGAGCCAGTTCCCGACACACACCACCTCTGACGCCAGCGTCGCCACGGCCACACAGTTACCCTGTAAAAAGGCAGCAGGAGTCGTCTCCTCCACGACCGAGCTGGTTAAGGTTGCACATTTTACAGGATCTCTCTCAGTCTGATCAAAAAACTGAATGAGGACATGACAAGAGTGAGAAAGAGAGGGAAGGGTGATGTCCTAACCACTGACCCCCATTACTTTATCAGCTGATGTAGCTGCTTCACTCCATTGCACAAGAACACCAGTCCTGTTTGATGAATTATCAAGACAAGGGTGGAGAGCAGAGATAAGGATACTGGAAAGAAACAGAACTGGAAATATTGTTGTAATTCAATAGGTCATTTGGATGGAGCCAGTCCTCCACTGCCAGTTGGCTGAGAGCTTATCCATGGCTATATTGTGCTCAGACACGAGTCCAGTCTCAGTGTCATTTTTTCAAGTTACAAATAAATGATTGGCCAAAAACTCATTAATGGGAAAAAATCAACTGCCATCAACCAAATGCTGAAGATAGTTTGTCCATCATTGTGTAAGTTTGCCAATTAACTGGCTGATGACAAAAAAAAATCTTCACAATCTTTGAAAACATTGAAATAAGTTTTTTCCTGCTTCTTGGCTACACAGGAATGAATCAGATTTAAGGGAAACAAGGGGACTGCTTCACAACTATTCTACAAACAAATTACTAAAGCGATCCACCCAACAGAGATAGTGGAACAAAAAACATCCCAAAGTTGAAGGTACAATTTGTCCTTTTTTTTTAAACTGTAACATGAAATGACAAGCAAACATATTGTACTTCTCCACAGCTAATTAAGGGGTATTTCATGCTTATGGCAACATTGGACTTGGACCAAATAGAGGCCAGTGCCTGTTGGCAAACACTGTTGTTACAGCGTCCCTCTGACTGCTGGATGACCGCGAGTGTCGTGCTCTCTGGATGTGAGGCCTTGACCTCAGTGGGTGGGGGTGGGGGTGGGGTGCAGAGGAAAGATGGAGACAGGCCCTCATGATAAAAGCCGACTTCCCCCGTCCTCCCTCCTGCCCTCCCTCCAGCTCTTCCCTCCCTTTTAAGTCTGGCTGTGGACGTCACCATGCCAAATCATCTCTCCACCTCAGGGCAGGGCAGGGGGCCACAGCAGAAAAAGATGGAGGGAGACATTTGCCCACCTAAGATTATCAAACTCCTTTACACAACAGTCAACCGGAGAACTATTTTGAGGATTATTCTACTATCCAAAAAAATACAAATAAAGTCTCAAAGAAGAATAACGTTCATGTCAGACCAAGTCATTTTCACAGGTGTAACTACTAGCCTACCAAATGTGGAGTAAGTCCTACCTTTTATTGCATTTCTGTTGTGTTGGGCTTGCCTTTTCCGTGCTTCCACTGGACCCAGCTGGTAACTGCAGTTTCTGAACAAAGCAAGGTGGACGGAGGGATCTAGGAAGAGTAAGAGTAAGTAAGCGGGTCAGAGAAGGACAAGGCAGACCTAAAACCAGAAGCAGAAAACCAGAACCTAACATTCGGAAAATATTAGAACAGAGTTCTGGTTCCACTGAGGCAGATGCCATCAGGAGTTAGTGCAGATATAAACCTGTGTGTCAGTGGAGCAAGAAGACAAGAGGCCTGCTATTGGAATCATGCACCATTCTGATCAAAGAGCAGCCTCCCTCTACTGTACATGACCGTGACATGATAACCATGGCAGGACTACTGTTTCTTGGAGCAGAGCAGAGGTGAGGTCACCTTTCGCTGCAGCCGCACTCAACCACTACAATGAATCGTAATGAAAATCATCACGGGATGACTTGTCGAGAGGTTTCTTGGCAATCGTTATTTCCTTTGCAGGTTCTCAAATAAGGTCCAATATGAGGCGACAGGCCCTGGCTTCTGCTGTCTGTTATGGCTCGTTAACATACACGAGGTTGAAAGGTTTGCCGCTGCTGACGCACGGTTGAAGGAACAAAGACAAGAATGAAAAGAGGCAAAAATCAGAGGAGATTTTTTCCCTTTCAGAAAGTGGATTTATCTTCTCTAAGTTCCTTCTCTGCTGTGAGTGACATTCGAGAAGGAAACCATGAGAGCTTCTGACCATATCGGCCTTCATAATCTTCATTTTTCTGCATTGTGCAACCTTGTTTAACCTGAAATATTACACACATAAGCACATACACTAGAAAAACAGCGCATATAATTAATACAAAGCTCAAATATATATTTCAACCTATTCTATTCTACATTTACCCTGATTTTTCTTCTGCTGTTGCTTCTTTGACGTCATCTTCTGGGCTCTCTTGAGCATTAGAAGAGCCGTGTGGCGGTGAGTGAAGCCCCTTAGAGACAACAAGGACGAAAGTGTCTCACAGAAAATCCCACAACACAACAAAACACACACAGAGATGGGGATAAACGCTTTGTATGATAACATTATGATTTACCATTCTTCCTGAATCCTTTCTGATCTTTCGGAGAGACCACTGACCGCTGAGACCGAGGCAGGACATTTGCTTCTGAAATCATAAATATTGTACTATGTATAGCATACTCTCATATTAATAAACCATCATATGTAGCGTATATATTATTGTCACAATAGCAGAAATAGCAAAAGCAGTTTTTCCATCAGAAGAGATCAGGACATAAACCTTCTTTTTATATGAACTGTCGGCCAATCAGCAGACCGGTTTTAGTGTTTTGCTTAAAGGCTGCATTACCTGAGATCGAAATGTGGACAAAATTGTGCTATTTTTCATTGTCCACAGCACAAAATTACATTGAAGAATGACAATATCTAATCTTGAATCTAATGTCATTCTCAGTCATTTGCTTTGGGTTCAATGTTTATGAATGTCACAATGTTGGCTGAGTATGATCATGAAGTGAGAATATCAGGAACTCAGTTAGGATGCCAATGACTTTGGCTACTGTATTGTATGATGTGTTTGAGTGTTTATGGCCACGCTCAAATACGCGTTGAACACTTAGCTTATCGTGTAATGAAGCTGACCTGTTGTCAGATTTTCAGTCTCTAAAAGCTACAAAAATTGTTGGATGCAGCCTCCTGTTAGACATCCAACAAGTCCTTCAGTTGAAGCATGCTGATGCTTTTATTGTGGCACCGGAACATGTTTTTCCGATCACTTGCGGGTTTCTGCTGTGTGTGCGACTCTAACTCACAAGGCAATATTGTAATGTAAACAAATATAACTACATATGTTGTTTACCAACAGCATGAAACAAAAATTAAGTGAATGAAGACCAACAGCTTGAGTCGCTACAAGTAAATGAGTAATTAGGCTGTGGGTTGTCCTACCTGTGGGAGCTAGCTAGGGAAACTCTCTGCCCAGTAGAGGCCACCTGTTCTCCATCCACCCAGGCCTGCTTTGACCTCCACACATGCGGTGGTGGAGGTACGTACTGGGAGGGTTCAGGAAAGGGCTCAGGAGGCTGAAATACATACACGAATCAGTGTCATTAATAATTTGCAGCTCTTATCACTTCATTTGAGTAGATTTTTAATAGCTTGCTTTTTAGACAAAATTATGTACAGCAGTCTTTATAATCGCTCCAAAAGTGTAATTTACAATTGACTCACAACTTTGGATTTTTAATTTTAACTTAGGAAGCTTTACAACTGCCTGAGTGAAAACTGAATCCTCATTTGAGGTGTGCCCTAAATGGGAAAATCGAGTTTGGGCTCTGTCTCGACAACAGACAGTCATCAGAATAGACTGGGAAATGAAATATAATGTATACAATAATGTCCAGTCAAATTTAAGTCAAGTGCATGTTTTCTTTTGAGGTATTTGGCTGACACGTTGAACCGGAGCAGGTTTTCACTCTCAAGGAATGCTCATATGTAAGTCAAACTAACAGCTTAATTACTCTCCAGATCCCATTTTCTCTTTGTGTAAGCGCTAAATTGTTCATCCTCGCCTTTGATGTGTACTTCAGTGTCAACACATTGAGGCAGCACAACAGCAGCTGCACCACGTCAGCCGGCCTAAACCGACTACCATGATGTACAGCGCTGAGCACGCTCCAAAGAAAAGATCCAACGAGAGGTAAATGCAGGAAAAAAAACAGGACGACAGTCCGCCAGTGTGAAAAATGACATCTGCTAGCGCAGAGCCGCCTTCAGCTCTCCGGGAAATAATCTTGTTTTTTAAGAGAGTAAATTTAAAGATCAATCAGGGAGAGTGAGACAAATCCTGGAGGGGACGATAACCGAGATGAGAAAGGGACAAGGCAAGAAAATAACTCTTCACACAGGGGCTAATTCCCAAAATCCACTCGCCACTTTCACAGTAGTCCACAAGGTATTAAGAATATTACAGAATGTCCCGGGACAGTTGCTTTACCTTCAGAGACAGTGGCTGCTCTGACACAGTGGAACATCTGGGAGGTGAGTCCTCAGAAAGCGACAATGTCCATTGTTTCTCCAGCGTCACCTTTTTGAAAATAAAAATATTTTTCAGATGCATATTTCTGGACAGCAACAGGTGAGGAACAAGAAAGGAAAGTGTCTTCAGGACCAAACACATAATACAGTAAATGATACATAAAATCATACTATTGTATTTGTAATGTGATGTGATTAGATGTGTGTGTGTGTGGGTGTACGCACAGATCAGTGCTTGTGCTTTATTGTGTAATGTTGGGAAAGTATGGGTATGCATTTATGAATTTTTGCACTGTGCAGGTTTGTGGGTCTGACAGGGCGAGCGTTGGGGAATTACTGAACCATGAAAGTGAAGAACACATGAACTTGTGTGCATACCTCATCGAAGACAAATTCGTCCACGTCCACCTCCTCAAAGGTGTCGTCCTCTTCGCTGTCGGGGCATGTGACAGCAGCCAGAGCAGCTGCGAACCTCCTCCTCAGACTGAAGCCCCTCCAAAATGCCTGGAGGTGCCCAAAGAAGAAATGGTACAGTAGAAAACACTCATGAATCGCGAGGCAAACGTAAATATTGTGTGTTATCCCATTAGAGAGATAAAACATGTTAATCTCTCTTTTAATTGCTGAGCGTTCTGGTGTCTGAACTCTGTGTGACTCCGGGCTGTTCCGAGACAAATGGAGCACCAGTGTGCCTCTAAATCCTCCAATTCCCAATGGGTTGGGGGGGGGCACACTTCACTTCAAGTTTGGCCGAGCAGGAATCCTAGAACTCTTACTACCGCACTTCTTTGGAATCTGATTAATCACCCTGTACCCCCAACACACACACACACACACACACTGTTCTACCAGACCACCACCCCCACATCCAACCTTAGAGAGCCCTAAAGGACCCATCAAACACTTTTTGTGCTGAAAAGGGATTTGGGAGAAGTGTTGAGTAGCATGTTTTTCAGAACAGCAGTTTACACCTATATGCAGAGGATTAGCCTCCATAGCACGTGTGAGGCCTGAAGATTGATGCTCAAGGTTGAAAATGTTCATTTTTCAGATATCCACTATGTAAAAGTGACCACAGCTCTAGTTGTAGCAGTCCATAATTACAAACTGAGAGATTAACAAGCAGTCTCTTGTCTATAAACTAGGCTGCAAAATGTTGAAGGTTTTGAAACAAGCAGGCACATTGACAGGTTTTATGCAATCGTCTGGTGCTTTTTTTTAGTATTTTCTGAGTTTTTATACACTCACTGACTAATCAATGAATCAAAAATTGACCAATTATTTGATTTTGAAAATACTTGTTATTTGCTGCTCCAATGCAGAAGTCCTTAGATTTTCAGTGCATTCATGGACATAGTGATCTGATGGTGGGACTGAATTAACTAACACATGATTATTAGCAGTAAATCAATTAGGCTGATTGATTAAACTCAGGTCTGATGTTCCAGTCACACTTAGCCAGACCATTGTCTCCAGTGCTGTACAAGTTCAGGACAACGATCTGGCAGAACCTGTTCCTGCGGTGTGGGGGGAGGGAAAATGCTCTAAATCCGTATCTCTGAAACCAATCAAACTGTGCGTTCACACACACGAGTGACTACAGATACAGAAAGAAGTCGTCAGTCTGCGGCCTCTCATTCCCTGTAGGTATATTGTATTGATCACTTGGTTTACATATTCTGAGTGCATAGTTGTTTTCTGATTTAGCTGCTGTACTATACACAAGGAAGCTGTTCATTTGCTGCCTCACGGACAACATAACAGCGTCCTTTCAAAGGGAAACTAGTTGGTGGAGGATGTCGCAAAAAAAAGCAAATGACAAACCATTCCATGTAAGCTACGGGGGTATGCTTTGTATGTAACAAAGGCAACACACGCAGTCTGAAAATTGTTATCCCTTAATTAAAGGCTCTACTCATTGGACTTAACCTCCTGCACAGTAGGTCAAACAAAAAATGTCGAAGAAAATTCCTCCAGTTTTACCTGGATGACAGTTGCTGCATAATCTCGGCCAACAACGCTCCCGTTAATATAGGACGGTCCTGACTCTGGCTTCCTTCCATCTCCTCGTCTTCCTCCTACCTTCTCAGCTGTGGAAGAGCTGCTGATGTTCCCACATTTCTGTCTGTATTTCCTCCACAGCTGCTGAATCACGACTGCTGCCGCGCTGCTCCAGAAAGGACACACACACAAAGACAAATACACACACACAAAGTGAGGGATATACATGATGTCATGGCACCTTTGTCTTTTAAATCATGGATTTATTTCTGAGCAGACATCTGGAGAGCATGACTCTGGAGAGTTTAAGCCTGTCTACAGCCACCCTTCATATTAAAGATAAATTGTCCTCCCAAAGATAGTGCAGCGTTAATGATGAAGCTGCGTGTTAAAATGAATAAGATGTTCAACATCTTCAGCTGTAAATCACATGAAGGAGGCTCCAATGATGACAAATGCTCTGCAACAGAAACTAATAAAATTCTGAGCTGCTATAAAAAGAATGATATAAAAAAAGAGCACACAAGAGCAAAACATTGGTGAATTACTTTTTGACGTCCAGGTCTTGATGGTTGGACACAGGTGCCAGGTGATTGGAGGAAATTGATTTTCTCTTTGATGCCAAGGAGTGGACACTGCCAGAGTTAGCTTTGCTAACTGTTGGCCCTGTCTTTGGACCTGCTGCAACAGTGTCTAACACTCCATGCCGTCTCTCTGCAGCTGACTTCTCACCAAAAGTCCAGGAACTGCATCCATTGCTGTCACTGTTTGGAATAACTGATGGAACCTTTCCAGTGGACTCCATTTTTGGGCCTTCAGTGCACGCAGTGGTACTGTCCATGTCAAGTGTTTCCTCAGGTATTGCTTGCCCTGCAGCCCTGTGTTTGTCAGCCACAGTGGTGTCACCATATTCATGGGCAAATCTCTGGTCTGCAGCCAGCTGTAGAGCCTCAGCGAAGTGTCGGCAGGAGGTCTTCACAGCATCCAGGGAACCTGATGCTTTACTGCGAACATACGCAAACAAAAGCACACTGTTTTAGGCATGGACGCTCACTCTTTTTAGAATGTAAGGTAGGTCAGTGACGATCCTGTGACAAACGCCCAGTCACACACACGTTTCAGAAAATGGCAGTTTAATCTCCAGTTCTCATGTAAAAAAAACTGAGCGACTCAGCCGACCTATGCAGCGATTCATGAGGTCTGAATAAAGCCTGATTAAATGTTCTAACTAGAAGCTCTTCAGTTTAAAAGCTTCTATTCAATGTCAGGATGTTAGTTTTAATAAGATTTTAGCTGATTTCTGCAGCGCTGTGATTGATTTGACACTGGCAAATTCATTAGGATGAGCAAAAATATTAATAAATCACCTCTGAGCTGTGGATTATTGGATATGTATAACAGCCTATTAACAACCTTAATGAGAGGGATTCTGTACAGTTCAGATTTAATCAGACTACCTACAGCATGACAAGTAAGAAAAATGGTTTGCTTCTAAAACACATCTCCATTTTTTTTAAAGAAATTCAAAGCTATAATCAAGAAACCATGCAGGGGAACATATCAGTATCTATGATTACCGGACTCTAAGTAAACATTTATTTAAAAAAGAAATAACTGTGGGGAAATTCAATCATTCAAACAAATAAAACTGAAGCACATAAATGTCTGTGAATCACATGAGGTTTAGAGTAATTTAGTTTACAGAATATTGAGAAACATTTTAAGAGAGGCTTAATTCAGCCCATTTAATTTCTTGAGTAATCCAATCCATTCTGCTGTAACTCTGAAAAATCCAAAAGTAAATCAACCAAATCTCATATTTAGCTGACATTTAGTTCTTATTTTTGACCAGTTCATCTGACATGAGATGAAGGACAGAGAGGGAAAGAGAGTGTGTGTGTGTGTGCGTGTGTGTATGTGTGTGTGTGTGAGAGGGAGAGATTTGCTCTGTGTGCACTAATGCCGTATAATGTCTCTTTCATTGAGGGGATAAACTGACTACAAAGCCACCTCAATGGACACTTAATGAATCTATTAACAATGCTTGGCTCTGCCCCCCCACCCCCCCCACGTCTTCAGCCCTGAGGGGGCAGAGACACTTCAGTACCCAGCCAGTCTGGAGGGCCAGTAGCCTTAGGTAGTACAGCTTCTTCTCTACAAAGACCTAGCTCTTCGTTCTCAGTGGGACAAGAGAGAGAGGAGTCGGGAGGTCCAAAAGGATTGTGACCCCACTGACCCCCGCCCCCCGTACCTGCTGGTTCACTCCAGGGTCACCATTAACATGTATACCGCTGATATAAGACAGCAGAATGAACAAATAGTTTTACACAGTCAGGGCTGACATGTAAAATGTTCTTGACAGGGACAAAATAAGGACAAGACACATACTGAGCCTCACTACCCTGCATCCGGCTGTAACCTTGAGTGTGGATACCAAAAGCCAAACTGGGTACTTGCAGCTATAACTGGTGGACAGCAGTAAGAAACTGGAGACCAGCAAAGCACAACACAAAGCCTGTACCAAACTATATTGAATTTAGTGTGTTTTTTTGACTGCAGATGAGCAGGCGGTGGCTATACAGATACAGTTAACCTCAACCTCAGGAGAGACGCCAGCTCACCAAGACGAATAAAAAAGTGGTGATGTGTGCATTAATATGATGTAGAAACTGTCTTAACACTATATTCACTTGCCCCTAAAAATCCTGGAAAAGTTAAAAGTGGCTGTGTTTGTTGCTCATGTCCACACTGGCCATGAAGACATCTTTCCTTAACATGATGTAAGATATAGAGGACAAAATCCACATTCTGTGCATTCTGAAGTTCAGCCAATGTTAATATGAGGCTTCCGCAGTCCAACTTAGACAAATCAAGTGGTTATCTTCCATAGCAGTGATCTTCTTGGTGAGAAATTCCCTCTATATGTTTTCCTGGACAGTGTTTCCTTGCTGAGCTGTGGGATATTACACACGGGGAATTCTGTCCTAAAAAAGACTAACTTTGGAAGAAACTCACATGATTTGTCTATCTCGGACTGCTGAAGCCACATATCAGTTTCATTTGAACTTCGAAATGTATCTTTACACAGAACAATGACTGTGGTCACTACCTCTCACATTGTAATCATGATAGGATGAGATCAGGAGAAACAATTTCAACATCCAATGGCTTTTTCAATGTATGTACAGACATGTGAGTATTGTTTTCTTATGACAAACACCCAGAAAAAGTGAAAATGTTTTCATTAACTAGCATTACTCAGGGCAATATTCAGGCTCTGGGGTGTATTTTGTGTATGCATGTATAGCAGTATCTTGTTGAATATTGACAGTAAAGCCAACTGCCTGAAGAGAACATTAAAGATTCCTTCTGTTCTACTGCATTAATCCTCCAGCTTCTCTCGAAGAGGCTGGTACACTGCAAAGGATGTATGCAAGGAGGACATAAAACATGAAACAAGAAGAGGTTTTTTTCCACAAAAACAACTTCACTTTTCATGGATTTTGTTTATGAGCATGGAAATTCTACATTTTAAATAGTATTTGTTTAAAAACAGTGTAAAACAGAGGCATTTTGTAAGGAAGAGAGCATTGAGCCTCCACTCTACACCCTGTAGAGAAAAGTTGTGAAACCATATTCTGATAAACCCCATGGTTTCCCACCTTACAGTCACCAGTGGACTGACGTGTGGCACTCTTCTCACCTCCTACTAAACCCCACTCAGACACAAGGTCAGGCCAGGGGTTAAATGGCTGTGTTGGTCCTTGCAAAGCCCCCAGAATGGCTCATTGTCCAGAGGCCAGGGGGGTAGAGGGCACACAGTGAGGGGTGAAGCAAAGGGAGCGCCACGCTACCCCCCAAGCCATAGGAGTCCTCGGTGTGACCCGCACAGTTGGCCGCAGCCACGTTTCATCTTTTGTGCTGTGTAATTTGGAGGGGTCATGAAGATAAGCAGAAAGCTGACCACTGCTTTAAGTGCTGGTGGTCCGTCTGGCCAAGCAGCGTCAACGTGTGCAGAGGCCGGTGACATCGAAGGACTTGTGAAAATAGATGTACGTTGTCTTTAGGCTCACTACGCCCTATGTATCAGACATAACAAGGGGATAGCTAACATTCCTGCCTGCTTCACGTCTGTCTGTCTGACAGGCTGATCAACACAAGATAAAACATGTAATATGACCTCTTGTAAACAGGCCTGCAGGCATTTATATTGTCTTATCCTGTTCAATTTTACTCTGTTTTGCCTTTGGAGTTCGCTTTTCTTTTGTGTGTGTTATACTCCCTTTTGCTTTTCACTTCTGGTCTGCATGTTTCATTAATTTTCTGTTTCAGTTTTCCTTATAAGTACTATCAATCAAACACACAGCACTGACTGACCAAACCTTCCCCAGCTGATCCCTGGTGTCAGTACTAGAAAAAATTATCATGATATTAATGCTACCTGAGTTAACAGTAAGCATCTCCAATCACAGATTTATTTTTCACGATGGGTCCATGACAGCTCTAGAAAAGATTTGCATTAAATTTTGGGGTCAGACAGCAGTCCAACCACTTTCCCTGATGACTAATGAGACCTCCATTCATCCACACTAGAAAACAGCGTGATGACAGCACATCTCCATATGCAGTCAGTCATCTGTCTCTTACCTGAGCTCCCTGCTGTGCTGCTGCTGTAAATCACAAGTCTGCTGAAGCTGAGCCTGACAGAACGCTAGGAAGCTGCCTGGGGCCACGTTGACCTGTTGGCCAGCAGGGGGCGATAGAGAAGAGTCTGTCTCCTGGTCATCGATGGCCCTCAGGCCAGGCACTGCTTTCTGCAGCGTGGACCTGAAAAGGAGAGCAAACTGGATTAAACATCAGTGGTCCTTAAGGCCACCTTTAAATTACATTTATCATTTTAGTTACTATAATATCAACAAAAAGTATTTTAGTACAAACAGCCTTTTTAAATGGAAAATACATTTTTCAGCAAAGAATGATATGTGGTTCATCACCAATACATTAATTTAAAAAAACAGACAATAAAACCCTGATATCAGTATCATATTAGCAGCAGCACTGAACAACACCATGGCATTTGTATCTGATTTAATTTGATTTAATTTAGGTGAAAAAAAGCTTCCTAACATATTTAAAATCATAATATATTAAGCACTTTTCACCTGACATATTCACATTTCTTTAGTCTTTTTAAATAACAATGCTATTGCTGCTACATAATAGCACAGCATTTGAACGACTGGGCTCTGCGGTGACTTCAAACAACTTGGTGAGTCCTACAGTTTGTGTAAACAGCAGTATATTAAAAAAAAAAAAACAATGAAGGGCTCCAAGAGACACTAAAATCTAAGAAAGAAGCTGAAATTTCAGATGCAGAGGTGAATTTTCACTCAGATAGGAGAGACAGGGTCTGTGAGGGCTCAGGAATAAGACATTAAGTTTCTCTATTAGTGAAGGTTAGAACTAAAGACAAAGGATTCAGTACATTGTCTATTTTGTCCTCTGGACTAACTCGACTAATCTGACTACAATGATTAGGTGAATTTGATGCATTTAATCCACTGTTATAAATGATGCACACTGGTCTGGCATTACAATGTGAATACATTTTGAGACAGCTATCATGATTGTTAACTTTACATTTGTAGTTACACAGCTGCTTTGGACCAAAAAACTTTACCAAATGGCATATTGGTAGTATCATCCTTCATACTGGAGGGGAGCCCTGAATGGCTATGAGTCTGGGGGAGAGGTAACCGCTGCCTGAGGCGAAGGATGTACAAGCAGAGGAATCCCAACTATCTGCCAGAGAAACAGACTCTGAGCGTCCACCAGCGGAGGCCAAATGTGGTCTGTGTTCAGTGGGAAAATGTGGAGCTGGAAACTCTACAGGACACTAGGGAACAGCAACAATAAAATCTGTAAAAAAATACAAGCCCGCAGGCTACGAAGTCGATTTTTAAAAACATTTTCAATGAGTGGGTTTTTTCGAAATTGATTCCCAGAGCACCATATGCTCTTAAATCTTGTCCGCCACGTCAACAGAGGAGGACAAAACGTGGGGAGAGGGCGAACCTTTCATTTCACCGGCTCATAATGTGTGTTTCTGTGAATATTTGAGTAGTTTTTATTTCTGTATCTCTTTGCATGTGCATCTCAAAATGTTGTCCATGGCTCTAATAGATTTTTACGTGTAGATCCTGACAGGATATTTTAAACTCAGCTTCATTCACTTTAAAAATCTATTGTTTCCTACAGTTTCAAAGAATAAAGATGAAATAAAGAGCAAAGTATTAAATCCAGTGAAAAAATAAACTGGTGATTCTGATTCAGGCATGGATTGTGAATCTTCAGACCCTTGTAGAGGATTTAAACCAGTATAAATGGTTCTTACTGTACGCTGATAGCATGCAGAATTTTCCCAATCCTACTGCCACCCTGAGTCAAAGACATGACCGCAAAGGACGGGATCTGTGTACTGTCAGAGGGATATGGTTTTGATGTGGCCCACTTGGTCTCTCCGACACAGATCGGGATTAGATTCCAACCCTTCGGCATGTTGTCTGGCTGGCTGTCTTCAAATGTAGCTCCAAACCCAAATATATGACCTTTTGATCGTTACATGAGCTCACTGAGGTGGGGAATGTAATTCAATTCGAGTGCAGAGTAGACCTATGCGCAAAATGATTAGATGGCATCAGTTGGGGATGTTTACAATGGATGATTCTGATTAAAGAATTGGGGAAAGTGAGTTTTTCTGGTTTCAGAAAGACGACTCCCTCTGTACTGCGATAACCTCTCCACTACACTCAACAGTTTTCATTTTCTTTCTGAAGAGAATATTTGTGAAGACCGGCTAAATTTAACCAAATAAATGATACTCATAATTTTTGTAAAGAAGGTAGGAGCTTCACAATTTAGATGCTATGAATCTCTTTGTCTCCTTACAGCTACTTTGACTATGCTTGGACTTCAACATGAACCCTTCCTAAATTGTTATAAATTTCATCCTCCTCTCTGCGGGAAACACTGTTCTTCGCTCACATCACTGTTCTTTGCCCACATTCCTTCATCCTCCTTCTCCGGCCCGTATGCGCACAAGTCCGTATTTCATTTAGTGAAGACTTCCTCCATAACACATGCTCCTAAAGTGGCCCTGATTAATCAGGCCCGGTGTTTTCTTCTTCCACGTCTCCTGGATCAGGGGCTGCCTACAGGGAGTGTAACTCTTAGCGCTTTCCTTTTGGTGCTTTAATTTAGCCAGTGTTATCACTGGCTCCAGATGAAAGGGCCAGGGCATGACTGTGGAAATACAGAGGGTTAATTCCACTGTTGGCACTGGAGGTTAGGTAAAGTTCAATGAAATATTAAGGTAATGTTTCAGCTAAGGCTTAAGATGGGTAAGATGTCCACCAGCAGCCCAGGTTTTCAGGGTTTTTGGATGGAAAAACCCACTAAAAAAGAACATCTACATATGAAAGCAGGAGTATTATTGAACCAAATGGCCAGTAGTACATAAATCCAGAATATTTTACATGCCACTTCCTCTCAGTTATGATGATGATGGCTGATGGTTTAAGGGTTTAACAGTGTAAATCCAGTTACCCATGAAAGAATTTTCTTAAAGTGAAACATTCAGGGCTTCAGGGAGGGGCAAACAAAGTATAACCTTTCATATTTTGGACATTTTGCTGTTACTAAATGGGTGTGAGTAGCTCTGAGGAGCCAAACAACTTCGCAAACCTGCAACAGCTGACATCATCATAGAAGCATGAAAAATATAAGTGGTCATTGCATATTTTTCACATAAACTCACTTCAACAGTCTTAACATCCGTAAAATATTTAGGCACAGTAAGTGAATGAGCAAATTGACACTGAAAAGATAATTGATTTTTTTGTTGCATCAATATTTTGGGAATTAGGAGCACTTACTGCAACGTACGCACTCACAGGTGTCGGTGGCACGTCGCAGTAATCTAATAGCGGACGGGGATCACAGTGCTAATCCTGGGAAGTGGACAGAAAGGCCTGTGTTCTGATGGAATGTTTAGACTACCTGAGCCAATAGACTGAATTTGTGATAGAGAAACACTGGCTTTTCACTGGTATGTTCCTTTGAACATTCACCATGGCGACTGATATT
This sequence comes from Chelmon rostratus, assembly GCF_017976325.1. NCBI lineage: Eukaryota > Metazoa > Chordata > Actinopteri > Chaetodontiformes > Chaetodontidae > Chelmon > Chelmon rostratus. The sequence continues at coordinate 27,019,949 of NC_055663.1, forward strand.
TCAGAGCAAAGGAAGCAGAAACTGAAACTTCTAGAAAGGACTACGGAAATTTCTAATTACACTATCTTGATATGAAACTGTGTAGCAGGCACTGCAGAGAAGAGGGGTGATAGAGTCAGAGGAGAACAGCCATCCAGAAAATTAGAGAGTACTGAGCACATTTAAATCAACTTAATACAACAGCGCTGCCTGATTTCATCCTTTAAGCAGATGCTTACAGATTATAAAACAACGTAAACAGTAGCCCATATCATTTTCTCTACCTCCTCCATCCATCCTCGCCTTACCTCCAGCCGCTGTCCTGTTGAAGAGGATTCCCCGTGAGGCGGATCTCTCGCAGGAACTGACATCCCTCCAGACTCTCACACACGTTCTGGAGGTCTGAGGGAGAAAAACAACTTTGCCTTGTCAGTGTCTATTTTTCAGTCTATTCCTCACTCTCATCAGCTGTCTCATCTAGGAACGCAGAGCTATATCAACCAGATGAAATAAACAGTGATGTGTTCCAGAGACTTGTTAACTTACAGTGCGATTCTTATTTCCATGGAGTCATATACTGTACTTGCGCAGCTGTCGTACAGCCAATATGAATACAGCAGCATCACATAATGGAGTCATGAGGGTCTATGCCTGAAGACTTGTGCATGTCAATTTATAGCTATTATAACTTTTTTTATTGAGTGAAATCAATCTGTGGCTGAGTGGGAGTAAAGGACTGGAAAGAGATACGGCCTGTGAGCGTACAGAATGAGATGAACATTACTAATAGTTAATTTTCAAGTATGTGAGTGTCACATAATAGCAGTATAATGATAATTTTTATCAATAGAGCACTATTCAAAACCAAAGTTACAAAGTGCATCACACAAGGCAGCAAATAAAAATCAATAACATATAACAGGAGTCAACACTAAGAGACGATAAATGAACACAGGTTTTGAATTTGTCCACATTACATGCACAGTAAAATGTGATATGCCTTATGATGAGGAAATGCAATTCATACAGTTTGTTTAATCAGGACAACCTGTTACCTGAAATGCAGTTGAACTGAAAATCCAGACTTTCAAGGGACACAGAATCAGACATGGAGGGCAGCTGGGTAATTCTAGAAAACACAGAGACACATTCTAACCTCTTTGAAAGCTGCTCTAAATCTCCAGATAACATTGACATCACAGTTAAACACAGACACATTTTCTCCTTTTGGGTTTAAATCACATGACGGGCCTTGTGCAAAGACAGAGAGGAGTGGAGTGGAGGAACGTACCTGTTTTGGGCCACAGAGAGATGTTGCATGAGGGGAAGCCAGCAAGCAGTGAGGCCCTGCAGGGAGGAGATGCTGTTGTCGTCTAGATGCAGCTCTCTGAGGAGGACCTGATTGTTCAGACTGGGGGGCTGATGGGCGAACAAGGGCGAAGTTGTCAGCTACCACCGGTCAAACTGTGGGGTTAGACTAACTTTACGCTGCTGCTGCAGCTGCTGATCCAGCAACGCCTAACTGACCCCATCCATCAATGTCAGTTGTTTCAGTCCTGCTGTGTTCACAGTCATCATGTCCGCCACAAGTTAAGCTCTACTGCAATCAAGGGATGTCTTAGGGAATACTAAAGATGTATATACTATCATACAAATTATTTTTGTTTGTATTCCCCTTATTTTGCATGTTTTCTTTGTCTTGACTTTGCCTCATCAAGCCATTACCAGTGAGTCACTCTCTCAAAGAAAGAGACAGATGAGCCTCAGTATTTGAACAGTCTCGCCAACTTATTGAGCATTCTCATGGAAGGATTTTGACTAATGTAACTATATTACAGCAATCAGTGCCTTTCATTAAGGTCTGCCTGTGACATGGACCTGGAATTGTGCATCCTCTCTTGCATCCATCTTTTACTTCAAATGAGGCCTCAGAAATTCAAGAGTGCACATCGTGCTTCAGTCTGATGTTTGTGAGACTTAAAGGTCAAAGTTCACCTTTGGTCGACTTGCAAATTTGCACTGTCTGCAAACAGAAGCTGCATCACCATCACTCTCAAATCACCTATATTCAGCTTGTTACATCAAATCCTTTTTTGGTCCAAAGGGGCAATTTGTTGGACTGAAGAAAAATTGTGAAGTTCCTTTATATCATGCATCCAATTAAAGCCCTATTTTTGCAGAGATTTTTGCAGATTTTTGGGGTTTTTTTTCACAACTGGAGCAAACTTTGAAAATGCTACATAACAGGCCATGACATTAATTTGTAGAGTCAGAGGGAAATCTGGTATAACGTGTTCTGCCAAAAAGCAGCTTGTTGTTTTGTCAGGATAATCTGTTCGACCATGATCTGTTCAAGGTGATAACGTGAGCCTCCAATTTAGCTTCCTCTCATGAGTTGTTGATTTAAATAAATCAGCTCATACAATACACATCTATAACACTTTTGTGCTTTTATTTTGAAGGTTTGACACCCATACCGCACGTGTTTTATCCTTATGACCAACTTTACACACCTAAAGTAAAAAAACAATAAAGGGAATATTATGTTATACTTTTGTTTCTGCATCTTAATGCGAAAATGGAAAAACAAATGCTCTTTTGCTGATTTTACAAGATGAAAACAGAATGATGTGGCTCTTCAATAAAAGTTAAAAGCCCCTCACCCCCTGAAACATCCAAATCCATTCCTATACAGATCTCACAATACACAGAGCAGTGACTTCAGAACCAGTGCTTTCAGTGATCAGCTGTAGCTGTTTCTTTACCTCAGTAAGGCTGTTTGATCTCAGGTCCAGGGTGTTGAGCAGAACACTGTTCTCCAGGCCATCAACACTCGCCAGGTGGTTGTGTGCGCAGTTCAAGTGGAGGAGAGTGTATACGTCCCTTAGCCCTTTGGTGCTGATCAGCTGGTTGTGATCCACTGACAACCTCTGCAGTCTCCGCACAGACTCCAGACCAGCTAGGGATGAGACGGAATAGAGAAGCCACAGCACAGTCTACAGTAAACAAGCTATAAGCATGTCTAAAAACTTAATTTGAAATGAGATGGTCGAAAGCTCCCTCCTATATACATAATATGAGTTCATGATTTACTAAAAAAAGGTAGGTCAATGCTTAATGTACAATTCAGTGTGTTTAACCTCTTGCCTGGCCAATATCTTTTTATGAGTTTAGCCTCAGGGCTCAAGTTGATAAATAAATCACTTCTCATTGCATATTGTGGTAAAGTGAATGTCTGAAAAGAGGAGGGATGCTGCCCTCTTGTGCTGTATTGCAGACTAGTCAGGAGTTCAGGCTTCTCAAGCTGCGACTTACTCATTCCAATGGCAATAATCAGTCAAATTGCAAACAACTGGAAACCTCAGATGTGACACAAACCACAGTTTATACATTTATTTTCTAGTTCTCACCAATGCGAGTGATGGAGTTGTGCGAGAGGTCCAGAACATCCAAATTTTCAGCACCAGCTAAACCATGGATGGACGTCAGCTTGTTGCGGCTGAGCTGAAGAACTCGAAGACTAGTCATATTTTCACAGTCGACAAACGAGATGTCATTTTCCTGTAACAGGATAAACAAAGATCTCCGATTACTTGATAGTTAAAAAGTGTCATGCAGATAATAAACTATAATTATATATTGACTGAATATCCACCTGTGCATCGATGTAGCAGAGCTGTGGTAACTGGTTGATGCCTTCCAGGGATTTCAGGCCACAGCGTCTGAGGGTGAGGGACCGAAGTTGAGTACACTGAGCCACAGTGGATAAGCTACAGCCAGGCAAGTCCTCCAGGGTCACTGTGGTCACCTAAACAAGAGGCAAAGATGCTTCAGGGCTTGGCAGTCTTCCTGGATTTTGAGAGGCTAAGTTGGCATGTGTGACGAAGCACATGGATAGGAAATGGGTTAATGCTAAAACAGAGCATCCTGTTTAACACAGCTAGGTTAAATCACCTGTATATGCAATGCAGCTTCACTTTCCTCGCAAATACAGCATCTAAAACATTTGTTTATTCAACATTGTATTTTTCACTTCCAAGGAATTTAATCAGTTCTCCACACTGACAAGAATACAATTCTGAGAAAACTCTGGTATCATCAGTGTGTAAGCATTTGCACAGAGGTTACCTCCTGCAGGGATTTCCAGCCTGTGGACTGAAGCAGAGCGTCTGGGCGGAGAGGTGGCAGACTGCCGGCCTCAGCAGCCCTCCTCAGCCATCTCCGACTCTGGACTGATCCTTTCTGCTTCCTCCTGTTCTGGAGGGAGAGTTTGGACCAGGGGATGCAGTCCTTCATCCATGACAGCCTCTTCTGCTCTGTGTGCTCTGGGAGGCACGCGGGTAAAAAAACGGACACAGCGGAAGGCCTTGCTGCTTGATTTTCACAGTCCACAGTTTTATCTATGACGTTCTCGTCCAGCTTATGTTGTTGTGGTTTGGCTTCAGTGCTGCTGGCGCAGATTGTGGACTCACCAGGCAAAGGACTGGTGCTTGAGGGAGCCTGTGTTGTGCTGTCTTCCAGTTGTGAGGAGTTTCCTCTTTCATCTGGATTATTTTTCTCATTTTGAGCGATCATGCTGTTATGTTCTTGTTTCAGCTCATTCGCTCTTCCCACACTTGCCTTTGTATCCTGCACCATTCTCTTGTTGCTCTCCTCCTTTTCTTTGAGTTTTATGTCTTCTTCTGTTCTTCTGTTAACCTCTTCCTTGTTTTGTCCAATGCCTTGCCCATTCAGCTCCTTCTCTGCCTCTACATTTTTCCTCTCCTCCCTTGTTCTCTTCTCCTCCTCCAGCTTCTTCTCTTCATCTTTTGCTCTGCTCTCATATTCCATCCTTCTGTAGTCCACATCATACCTCTCCTCCCTGAGCCTCATTTCTTCTTCTGTTTTTTTGTAATTCTCTTCTTCCCTCTGTCTCCTCACCTTTTCCTTCTGCTTCCTCCTCTTTTCTTCCTCACTTGTTTCCCATTCATCTTCCTTTTTCCTCCTCCCATTCTCTTCAATGGGTTCTTCTTTCATTTTTCTGTCATCGTCTTCCTGTTTTCTTATCACTTCCTTCACATCCCTCTTCTCCCCCATCTTTTTTATTTCCTGTTCCCTCTCCCTTCCCTCCTCCTTCTCCTCTTCCGTCCTCATTTTCCTGTCCATTTTTTCCTTCTTTTTTCTCTCCTCAAGTTTCACTTCTTCCTCTACATAGCCATGTTCTCTTTTATGCCTTTTCCAGATCTCTTCACACATCTTTTCCTGAGGCATCTTTTTTCGGCCATCAGCCTCCTCCTCCTCCTCTCTCATTTTCCTCATCTCCTCCTGTTTCTTCTTCTCCTCAGTCTCTCTAGTCACTCTTCCCTCTTCCTCTACTCTCATATTTTCCTCTTCCCACTTTTTTTTCTCCTCCTCTTCCTTTGGCCACTTCCGGCTCATATCTCGCTCCACTTTTCTCTTCTCTTTCTCCATCTCCTTCCTTGCCTCTTCTATCTTTTTTCTTTCCTTCATCATTCTCATCTCATCCTCCAGCTTCTTCTTTTCCAAATCTATCTTGTTTCTTTCCCCTTCTCTCTTCCTCTTTTCCTCCCTCTCCATTCTCTTCTTTTTCTCTTCCTCATTTTTCCTCTCCTCTTCTATTTTTCTCTCTTCCTCTTTCCTTCTCCTTGCCTCTTCCTCCATTTGTTTCCTCTCCACCTCTATCATATTTTTCTCCTCTTCCCTTTTTCTCTTCTCCTCTTCCATCCTCATTTTTCTGTCCATTTTTTCCTTCCTTTTTCTCTCCTCGAGTTTCACTTCCTCCTCTACATTGCCATGTTCTCTTTTATGCCCTTTCCTGATTACTTCACACATCTTTTCTTGAGGCATCTTTTTTCGGTCATCAGCCTCCTCCTGCTCCTCCTCTTTCTTTTTCCCCATCTCCACCTGCTCCTTCTTCTCCTCAGTCCTTCTAGTCAGTCTCCCCTCTTCCTCTACTCTCATATTTTCCTCTTCCCTGTTTTTTCTCTCCTCCTCTTTCTTTGGCCACTTCCGGCTCATCTCTCCCTCCACTTTTCTCTTCTCTTTCTCTTTCTCCAACTCCTTCTTTTTTCTTTCCTCCTCCCTTTTCCACTTCTCCTCCTCCTCCTTCCTCATCCTCTCTGCCTCTTCTTTCTTCTTTTCTACTTCCATCATTCTCTTTTCATCCTCCAGCCTCTTCTTTTCCAAATCTATCTTGTTTTTTTCCTCTTCTCTCTTCCTCTTTTCCTCCTTCTCTATTCTCCTCTTTTTCTCTTCCTCGTTTTTCCTCTCCTCTTCCATTTTTCTCTCTTCTTCTTTCTTCCTTGCCTCTTCCTCCATTCGTTTCCTCTCTGCCTCTATCTTATTTTTCTCCTCTTCCCTTTTTCTCTTGTCCTCTTCATCCTTCATTCTCTTCTGCTCCTCTTCCCTCATCCTAATCTCTTCCTCCACTCGTCTCTGTAAGTTGCTGATCAGTTCCTAATTGGTACAGAAAGTCATTAGAGTTACAACAAAGCATGTCATCCCATTGCTTTAGTAACAAATATCTAAAGAGGAATATGGAAATATGACCACTACATGCAGACTATAATAATGTGGTATTTCAGGTCAAAACCTCTGGAAGTCCCATGCAAATTTCAGGCCTACCTGCTGAAGCAGAAACTCCTGTTCAAGTTTTTCCTGAGCTCTTTTTTCCATCAACTCAAGTTCCTTCTGATGGAGCTGAATACAGAGAGCAATGATTAAAAAAAATGAAATGCATATTTGTTGAAAAGGCAAGAAGGCAGCCTCCTTCTCCAGAGCACTTGAGCAAGACGGTAGTTTGCGCAGGTTATCTGTGTTTCCCTGATTAATTCATATACAGTATAATTAGATACATTTGAAGTATCAGGTTCTATTTTCTAGTTCATTTATTTTTCAGTAAATATATATGAGAAATACCTTCACGGCGTGGGATTACTTGTTTCTTTCACCTGAAACATGTAAATAAAAGCTACATCTGTTATATTAAAAATTCTCATGCCAAGTAATCATGTCGAGTAAATTAAGTGACTCACCTTCTCGGCTTCCATTATCTTCCTCAGCTCCTTCTGAAAGTCTCTTTCAATTTGTCTCTTTTGCTCTTCCTTCTTCATCTCCTCACAGTGTTGTTTCTCTCGCTCTGCCTCGTATTCACTGCTTTTCTTTCTCTCCTTTTCATTCAGTGAGATCTCAAGGTTCCTCATGTCCAATGTCAAATTCGTCTCATTCTCCATGTATTTATTTGTTCCCACTTCATCTGTGTAAAGAACAAAAAAAGAAGGCTTTTGTAGCAGTTCAGCAAGGAAAAACATGCATGTTCAAATGTGGCTTCTTGCCCCCTGCTATCCTCTATTGCACACATGCAGTGAAAACAAACTGCCTCAAAAATAATGTCAATCAAGAAATATATAACTCACATAAATGATTTGGGCAGAACAGAAAAAATATATCATCATATCACAGATGTGGTAGCAGTTACAGTCTTTCAAAATGGTAAATTTATCATTTGAATTAGAATATTCCCACCTGCTTAAACAGTATGCATTTTTATTCCAGATATTTTGCCAAAAAGCTTCATGATCATCATAGTTATAACCACTGACAGGACTTAAGGAACTGACAATCAAACCCTCTACTTCATTGGGATTATGTATAGCTTCATCATTGCTGTACCACACAACGTTTCTTAATGAGAACAAAAAATAGAACAACAGTGACCTCTTGTGGGCAGCTTGTCTATCACCACAGAAGTTTCAGTGCATTATTAGACCTTCAGTGAGACCTCAACAGTACAATAAAAAAGGAACAAAGAGAAAAGAGATGTAATTTAGCATCAACTTCCATCACACCTGTGCAGTTAACTTCAACATGTTGAAGTGTACTGCTCAGGGAACACATGTTTGTACGCTTTGAATTTACATTGAGCTGTCACTCAGACATAAGTACATACTGTGCAAGATTTTATCCAGTACCGTAACACCAAGGTCTTTCATAAATCATGTTTTTTATTCCTGGGTAAGTTCACAAGTGTTACTCACTTCAAAAGGTAATGCCTTTACCTGGAAAATGTGAACATAAAAAAGTTCATTTAAAAATTACTGTATCACTCTCTAAGGATGGCTTAAATACAACCAGGCATCACCGTTTGTGCATTTTTCAGATTGCAAAAATCTCAAACATTTCACTTCATTTTTCTAAACATGTACTTACTGTACCTTCATTGTTTGGACACACTGAGACTTTGTGAGGGAAAAGCGCTTCTGTCTCTGTGGGTGCAGGAAGAGGGCGGGTGTCAGTAGAAGTGTTGTTCTGCTCATTTTCTGTGTCACAAATGACCTGCATCAAGCACAACATCAATTTAGAACAGTTTTCCACAAAATGTGTTGTATTTGGGATGTTTGAAGACATTTGAGACAAGATTATAAAGAGAGACATTTACCTGCTCACTCAGTTTTATCATATCCTTATCGAGTTCAATAGGCAACTTCATTATGTCCTCGCTGTGATTTGATGCAGTGAAATCTGGGACACAATTTAAAGAAAACACAGGCAATTCTATTATCATGGAAAACATTTCAGCTATGGCATCATTTCCAGGTCTTCTGACATTTACTATGTACAAAAACAGAATTGTTAACTGATTGAGCCCTGAAAGATGCAGGTTAGATTAGCAATTTAGCAACTAACTTAAACACAACGATTAATTCCAACACAGAGAAGCAGTGCCTCTAGAAGCATGGCGTTGCATGATGTGCTTGCTCTTTAACAAGGTGTCATACCTTCAGGTTCCTCGAGGATGAGCTTCTCACAGATTGCTGCTCTGCTTTTTGAGGTTTCAAAGTAGCTGAGCAGGGATGGTGGAATATCATCAAAATCCTGTGGTCAGAAAGTTGCTTTATGTTTGCTTTCATCACAAAAGGTGAATGTTAATGTTAAGGTATAGTTAATGTTTAGTTTTGTATCTCCCTGAACATCTTAACATGTTTTTCCTAGGCTGATGGAGACAAAACAAAACAATGACAGATGGCTACATGAGAATATAATTGCCTATATGGTCATAAATATAGTCATTAGGCTTCCAGGGGATCAATTGATGTACACAGCATGCTTTTAACCTGTCAATAATCCATCCACAATAGATGCCACTTATAATGTTTAAAATCCAGGGGTTAACCTTCAGCTGTGTTTTAATATATGGCTTGCAAATTAATTTTCTTGATGGTTTAGTGACGCATCTATACGAATACATGCTAAATTTAAAAGAAGACATGGGAAGTGCCAGCTCTCACTGACAGCTGCTGTGTGAAGTTAGTTCAAGTTAACTTCCAACTTTGACCTTTGACTTTGTTGTAGCTAGCAGCTAGTAGCTAGCTGCTACCAGCTAGCTACATTTAGCTTGCTGTCAATATCACCTGTCTAATTAGCGATAACAAATCTTCATTTAACGAACTTATCTCAGTGTTCTGGCTTCAGCAGGAGACTATTCTTACCTCTTCATCGTGAAATAAAAAACTGTCCTGCTCCTCTGTAGTTTCATCAGCATCAGAGATGACTGAATTAGCCATCTCCCGCATATTAGGGTCATACATCTCATTAGCAGCCGTCATGGTTTTAAAACGTCAGCGACTCGTTAGCTCTTAACGTTAACACTCAGTTACCACCATTGTCCTCACAAAGTTATCTAAAGCTGGTCTTACTATCAGCAATACCCACACTTGCTGTTTATCCGAATAACATACTGTTCAGCAAGTCAAACCTAAATTAACATCTGCTAGCATGCAAAACAACTTTCTTGTCGCGTCTCGTAGATACTTCAGTCTCCATGGAAACAACACAGTGAACTACGTAGCCTCGCCAGGGACAAACCGTACAAAAGGCAAAACTAAAATTCAATTTTGTTCAACTTGTGTCCTTGCAGTCACAATTACAAAACAATTCAGTCACATCTTCACTTATATTCATCATATTATTTACATATATTTTAATTTGATTTTGCATTTACATTTTTACATTATTATAACTGAAATAGATCTCTGCTATGTTAAGATTTTACTGTATCGTGTCAGTGTTGTTCTGTATTAGATAGATACTTAGATATAAATCTCCAAAGAGAAATTTACAAATACAAATTACAATTGCTGTTTGTTAATTGTATATTTTACAAAAAGACTGTAGGCTTGAGGTAAACATCTTTTATTGGCCAATTTATTGAGCACAGTTATTCTTTTAGAAACATTTTAAAACTTTGCACAACTAGTTGTAGATTTTGGCACAATAAAGAATCTGAGCAAAACGAGGTTATTTCGTTTCAGCACTGCTTCCTGATAATAAAATGTGGTGTCATGGACTTGTGTGGGCATTTTGGGCAGCCAGCTAGAAGAGGTCAGTGAGCCTAAGACCTTGTAGGTGAATCACAGGACCAGAAGAACAAAAACTGTGTCAGGCTGTGAACAATGGCACTTTTTCCATGGCATTTCTTATCACAAAGACCGGTTCCTCTCTCCCGTGGTGAAGTCTCTGCACTCGTGCTGTACTCCTTCTCTTTGAGGAGATTCCAGTGGCCCACACAGGTTTTCCCATACACATTCCCGAGGGTTTTCTAAAAGGAACCCAGTCTCCTTCCTCAAAGTTTCAAAGAAGAACAGCATGTCCTCCATCCCAAACTGTTTGCTCCGGAGACACACTAAGGCCTGTTCTCATTTCTCATGACGTTCCAGGACCAAAACAAAACAACAGAATGGCGCCAGATCAGACTACTTTTTCCTTCAAAGCCCAAACCTGAATTCCACAACGACAATGAAAAGCACCACATCTACAGCACTTATGTGGCCTACAAGGTCAACGCCATCAGAATCTTCACAGGTCTGTCACGGACATGCTTTCATACAGGTCGTCGTGGGTCAAAGCACAACTTCAGTCCTGAGGCTGATGGGCAGAAACAGGACACTTTGGTGCTGCCCCCGTTGTTGGAGTCAAACTGCCTGTCCCTTATGTTTCATTAGGTCCTCTAAGATTCATTGACCAAGTTCAATTGCTCAAAAAGGCTCCATCAGCAAGCCTTGTCCACTCCGATTAGGACCAGGCCCTTTGTCAGTGGGCAAGGTGTCCGTCGCTTTTGTCCAAGTGCACGGAACCCAGACAGCAGCCAGACAGGGCCAAGCTGCAGATTTATACAGCAGATTATGCCAGTCAATGGCGGCTCCGGCCCAAACGCAGTAGCGGTTTGGATAGCAGCCGTGTGTTTACACTGTCAAGGGTTTTCTGTTACTCGTCTGTAGCCATTATCTTGGCAGCCACTGGGCCTATCAAGCCTATCATTTCCATCTGGGGGCATTGATGAAAGAAGGGATTGGAAGAAAAAATCACCACTACCCCAAACTACTGTTTTTTACCGTTTCTCTTACTGCCCATTTTAAATGCAAGTCAAAGATTCATTAACCATGAGATATAAACAATGCATGACAAGAATGACTAAATTGTGCTTTTGATGCTCATTTGTCTCATGCGTAGACCTTGTTTAATTCATTCATAGTCATTGTGTATTTAATCAACTAATGGAGCCAAAATATAATATATGATATATAATATAATATATAATAACATATTTTCCATGCATGAAGTTAAAATGACATTTCAAACCCCTGCACTGGAAAATGGATGATTCGTCTCAATGCACTGAGCCAGATTAGAGGCTTCTGAGAGTAAGGCGACTTGTATGTGGACCTAATGGCAGTTAAAACATATTAGGTGCATGTGAGGGCGAAAATATTTAAGAGAGCTAATCCGGCGTTGTTAGCCCAATCACTCCTATGTTACATTCATCACATTCTTCATCTGATGGCAAATCAAATTCTTGCTTTTACAACCAACATCTGATGTTGGTTTTTCACAACCTGACCTGCACACCATTGTCTTACATTTGTGAAGTCCAACAAGTTCATCCTCGACACTCTGCTACCCGAGATTATTTCTCCTTCAGTGGGATGACAACAGCAGTGAATCGGCTAGACTTGGACGCAGATTTGGATTGCCTTTCAAAGTTATCATCACGCTGCCAGTGTGACCTTAGCACATCTAAATCTGCTGCAAATGACTGTGGGATTACTGTAATCGAAATTCCCCCTAACAAGCTGGGGACTTGGAGTCGTCTGCACCAGGTTCAGTGAGCTACAGTAACAGGTCTGCTAGTTTTTAGGCATCATTTTAACGCTTCTTCCCAGTTATTTGCATGTGGTATTACACAATATTTTCAAGGTTAAAGCCAAACATTTGCATATGTCTTCTTTCGAATATTTAACTCTCACATGCTGAGAACAGCATTTCCCCACAGGATTATCAATGGTGTCATTGATACCCAGAGGTGAAGTGAAATGTGGGCTCTTTTGTTTCCATCGCTGAATGCCGTACAAAGAATATCTCAAGATGAACTCACTATTTTGTGCTGAGCCTCAGTCTGTGTGAAGACGTCCACTGTGTCGAGGCAGAAACTGGCTCTCAGTGAACAGAGACAAACTGTGGAGGCTCGCTCACGGCTGCTGTCTCAGACTACTTAATGCAACATTTGCTCTATAGCAAAACATGCAGATTAGAGGAATTTTCTTTATGTTTTACAACCCCAGTTCCAGAAAAGCTGGGACACTGTGCAAAACATAAGTAAACAATATGTTTAATATTGATTTTTGTAAATATCTGCTTATTCTGAATTTGATGCAGCAACATGTTTTAAACAAGTTGGGACAGGAGCAACGAAAGACTGGGAAAGATGTGGAACGCTCCAAAAACACCTGTTTGGATCATTCCACAGGTAAACAGGTTGATTGGTAACAGGTGATTCCTAAGCAAGGATGGAGCGAGGTTCACCACTTTGTGAACACATGATTGGATAAAGGGGATTACGACATGGACTCAGAAACACTTCAGAAAACCGTTGTCAGTAAAAAAAAAAAAAAGTTTGTTTGCAAATGACTGCAGTCTGACTTAATTTACATTTCACACAGCATCCAAAGATTTTTGCACTTAAGCTCTGACCACAGTAAGCAGTGATATGTCGCAAATGAATCTTTGTAAAGACAGAAGAAGTATTGAATCTGGAACAGTGCAGACATTCATGAGGATGCCACAGATGGATGACCAAAACGCCGTAGATAAAGATGCCACTAAGAAGCATTACAGTGAGCAGGAGGCTTTTTACACTTTTCAGCTGCATGAACGTAACATCAGCACTGAGACGTGGTTGCTGGCGACTTTTCAGGAACTAACAGCCAGTTTTTAGCTTGATAACCAACAATTTGTTAGTTAATGACACAGTTTTTAAAAACTTTTCATATGCTGTATTGGTTTTTCAGTCCACAGTGGAGGATGTCTTGAAGTCTTGAATGCAGTCTTGAGATTAAAGTATGACTATAACAAAGGTTGGGGTGGGTTTTACATCTGAAGATAGAGTTTGCAACACTTAAATCATACTTGCTGTCACATAGCGACATCCAATAATTCATTGTGATTTTCTGACATTCAATTGTACTGTCATGCATGGCAACACCCACCCACATGGTGCCTAAGAGGGATAAAACAACCCGTAAAGAGGGCACTTGGCCCAGATCTGGTGTTATTGCTGTGATGTACTCTGCTGGGTCCCATGACTTGTTCTTGGCCTTGTGTCACAGGACAGTTCCTGGTGCAGCTAATCCTCTCTTTGAAAAAGCATCTCCACCTCCAGCCAGCAAGCTCCAAAGGTTAGCCTGAGCCACATCACTGCCGTTATGTTGTTGAACACGAGTGTGTTGGATGTCCTGGAGGACTTGAATGTCACTACCTGTCATATTGTATGTGAGTGCCTGTAGGGCTGGGCAACAATTCAACATTATTGTTATTTATTTATTATCTTCAATATAATCATGCTGTTCCAATTTCTTATATCGAGATAACAATAGCTGACAATGTCTTAAATAAACTTAAATAATTGATATCAAATTAATTTTTCCCTAAATCTGTCAGTGGAAATTGAACTATATAGAACTGGATAACAGTTGCAGGATGTTAAATCTTTATTGGGTATAAATAAAGTTCTGTAACTGTAAACTCAAAAGGTTTTTGGTCACCAGTCCTATAACATTTGACACTGAATGGTTCAGCACATACAGTATCATTAACATTACCACCTTTTATCTCTACCTGCTTATTGCAGGGTTGTAGGAGACTGGAGCCCACATCCGTGCACACAGGGCATGCAGCAGGGTAAGTCTTGGACAGGTCGCGGTCACAGTACTAACACATATAGACAACTATACCATTTATGGGAAATTTCCAGTGTTTCCAGTTTGGTGCAGTTCCAGTTCCAGCATGCTTTTGGAGTGACGGAGGAAGTTGTCGCACCTGGAGGAAGATCATGCAGATATAAGGAAAAACAAATAAAGGAAACTCCACAAAGAATGGCCGTAGCCCGCCTGTTCTGGATTGAAGACACTACTCACTGCAGCACTGTGCTGCTGGTAAAAATCTGAAAATGAATTCTGGCCATATCGTACACCTCTGAGTGCTTCATTGTGTGGAGATAGAGTGGTATTTTACAATTGTGTTAGGGACTAAACTACCATTCACCATTTTCCCAACTACTAACTTGCAGTTTACCTACTGTACAACCAATCGGATCAAAGGATTTGGGTCATTTTACTGGAATCAGTATGTGAGGCATCGCCATTCACGTCATTTATTGTGATTTTCTAAATTTTCTGATATTATTAGATTAACTGAGGTGATCAAGCTCTTATGCCAGAATATCACAGTAAACGTATCGGACGACAGTGTAGCATTATACAGAAACAGGCACTACATGACCATGAACCACCTGAAGATATCCGTATATGTCCATTAACCTCAAAGTGCCATTATACTGTTGTTGTGCAAAGAGCAAAGACCTTTTTAATTATAATTGAATCACAAGCGAATCGGTATGATGAAATAACACCCTTCAACATGAATCCAGAAACTTAGATTTGCCATCGTTTCACGTTGACATTGTGTGTTTTATGTTCTCATTTTGTTTGGAATGAAACAAAGGAAACATACGAGAGCAGCAGGAACCTCTGCAGATACACAGATAAAGAAAAGATCATCAACAAAAGCAGCAGATAAAACACCACCTCTTTACTGGCCACAGTGCTTGAATGATTGGCACTTCCAACAAAACTGGTTCTTGGACGTGCAACAATAATCATGCACTGGTGCAGAGATAATGCATGCAAAAGCAAAGCTGGAATAAAACCAGAACCTGAACTGTGGACTAGTACCAACAGCTGCACAGTCTGTATGATGCACAAGGTGGCAGGATGCTACCTGCAGCTCTGTAGATCTGCAAAAGAAAAGAGAAAACATGGAGACAAAGGCCAGAAAAAATCCTTTTAGTGAGAACAAAACCATCCTCAAGTAACCTCAGTGAAAAACTAGAACACTTTGACTCAGACGAGACACAACACGGTGGGGGCTGATAGCATTTATCACCATCGAGAGTGTCCATTCTTATATCACCCGTCCAAACTCCAGCCATCAGTACTTCTCATGGCCTCGCTGTCTCATTTTGTCTCTCGTCTTCACCAGAAAAAACGCAACACTGAATCAAGGCTGTGAGGGTGGACGTCACTGTTGCCTGTTTTCCTTTGTTTTATCAGAGCGGGTTTGAGCTGCATTGCATATCATAGCACGCCGGCTTTTCTGTTTTTCAAAGCAGCTCCCAGACAGCACATGAAATACAGTCCGTTTCCCCTGGGTCTACATGGGTCCTTTCAAGACAATGGGACACACACACACACACACACACACTAAGGTTTGCAAGTTAAAGAGATGAGTTTGTGACCATGATGTTATAAATAGTTAATCTAAATATAAATACATCATAGGCCTGGATAACAGTTGCAGGATGTAACCTCTTGATTTGGGAGTAAATACAGTCTGTGATGCTCAGACTCAAAAGGTTTTTGGTTGCCATTTGTTCAAAGTTCACTGCTTTGACTTTCCTTCCACACATGTCACTTTTCACTTAAAACTGGTATCAATGTACCCTTTTTAAAATATCCATCATTTATAAATTTGTACAGTTAGTTGGCCTATGATAACCTTACAGGCAAAGCACGCTTCCTCAGGCTTATGATATGGACAGCCGCCATCTTAAATACCCATAATGCATCTTACAAACACCCATGACATTCTACACGCCTTGGAAAAGTAGTGCCACACAGTGTGAAGAATCAGCTGCAGCATCAAATCGTTGATTTTCTCATTCATGCCAGCTCTGGGTGATTCCCATTGGCTGAGAACTGTCGTCTCTGTGACACACTGAAAACCAATATGGCTTAACTTTCCATCGGAGGTCTGGGAGGGGTAAACCCGTGACGCCAGCTGGCATCACGTTACCAAACTCAGGGTCAGTCCATGAAGAATTCAACAGGTAGGGAAGGTAAGCCGCCGTCTGTGACCAGCGCTGTGTTTGCCATCACAAAATCAAAACAGCAGCACAGACCGGAGAACACCGAGTCCTGAAAGTCCTGTTTCAGAACAAGGGACACATTATAGACATGAGAGGACAGAAAAAGCATCTGTATTTTTTGTTTTTCATGCACTTTATACATTTTTTTTTTTTTTGCACTAATTTGTCACCCATGTGTATGTGACAATATTCAGAAAAAACTTTATTGATCCTGACAGGGAAATTGCTTTGTTGCACTACAAGTTGCTCAACACACAGTTAGAGAGAGGAATAAAATACTAACTAAATAAATAAATAAATAAAGCTAGAAACTCCTATACAGATAACAAAGGCATAATAATGATAAAAGTAAAAATGTGCCAGTGCAAATGTGTATGTGCCAAAGGTAATGTAAAGGTGTAAATGTTGAGTAAAAATAACAATACTTTAAGAATAAAGGTAAAAAAAATGCACAATATAGTAAAAATGATAATAAAAATTCCAGAAAATAAAGATTATGAGGAGGTTTTGAACTACAACATTCAGTTAATATGCAATGAACGAATGAAACTATCACACCTTTTGAGACACCACCCTCTAAGAATGAACGAATGAACCAATCATTTCATCCATACACACATATTTTCCTGAAAAGAAGCAAAAAAATTGAATGTAATCGTTTCAAGTCATAACAGTAAACAAGTATTGTTTTTCACATTATTACATATTTGTAATATTTCAACAACATCAAGGTGTTTAAATTACATGAGAACTACCTATATTTATGTGTTTTATCATTAGATTTGTCGCCACGCTTACGGATCAAAGTTTCCCATCCCTCGAGGTAGCTGACCCCAGACGACCTAAAGAGATAGTCCATCTGTCTCCTGAGCGAAGTCTTCACATTTATCATCACACTCTGTGAAGAAGGAGCCATTCTTCCGGGCAGACAGCGATCTATTAATACAAATACATACGCACACATTCAGAGAAACACACACATCATCATGCCCGTCAGCGGGAACATCTCTGACATGATTTATGCTTGTGGTGTCATGATAATGGCTCCTCTCACATCTGTGTGGCCTTCAGGAAACTAAAACAAGAGACCGTAAGCTCACTGATTTCAAATATTTCTTCTGTGAGTGGAACCGCTCAGCTGGTCTGCAGACGACAGACACAAAGAGGCCGAGAGATCAGCAGCTGCTCCGCTCAATCGATCCACATCCCGTGCTGTTCATTCAAGAAGATGATAGATATGATGATGTGATGCAACATCATTCATCATCAGCGCAGCACACTATTGTCACCTTTCTTATCAGTGACACTTATTAGCTACTTTTTGCTGCAGTACATGGAGCCCCAGCTCATACTATTTACTGCTCGCAGTTTAAACTGAGCTTCAGCAGTTATTTTTTGTTTATAAAGTCATAAGTCATAAAAACTAGACTTACCACCTCAAGTTGCAGTTTTAATAGAAGGTATTACGTGTATTATCTGGTATATTAACATGCATGATTCCAGTGAATAATTCCCAGTGACAAACATGCTGTCGTCACTCAGAGGCCATTTTTCCAGAGGAGAACAGAGGACTGATGGAGAGCTTGATCACATGGTGCAACAGCACCTGATGCTCAGTATCAGCAGAGCCAGTGAGCTTGTTGTGGACTACAATGCTTCAAATATGGGTGTTTCTGCAAAGAAGCTTCAAACTGTAAAATGTGGACGATCCACGCACATCTTCAACCAGACAGCACAGAAGATCTATACAATCAGCACAATTTCAAGGTGGACGCCCAAGATTAGCGTCACTAGTTCAGTTTCTGAGCACATGTGAAATATAGTCACGATCTCCCTTCTGTTCCTGAGTTATGGAGTTGGATAATGGCCAGAAAAGTGTTTCTGCACAACGTTAAGGTGTCCCAATGAAGCTGATCTTTGACCTTTTGGATGCTAAATGTCTTCACGTCATCATTTTGTCCTCTGAGACATTTGTGTGAAGCTTTGTCATCATGACTTACCCAAGAACATGCTTTGTGAGGTCACAGCGACCTTGACCTTTGACCTTTGACCACACCAAAATCTAATCAGCTCATCCTTGAGTCCAAGCGAACATTTGTGCCTGAGAGTGTGACGGAAAGGCAAAACATCTCCTATCACCAGCGCAGAGGCGTAAACATCATCATTAGACTGGACTCAAACCTTTTTATATGTAGTTCAAGTAAATGAAAGATGGGGGCAGTGTATCTTATAAATGTCTTAATAGACAGTCAACAGATAACAGGAAGTGAGGTGAAAGAGATGGGGGATTAAATACAACAAAAGGTGGCAGATGGGAACCAGGGAGGTTGAGGTTCATGGTCAGCACCGCAGCCCCGTGAGCACGAGACATTCAGGCCTCATTCTGACCCATCAGAGACCTGGTTCTTCTTCGGCTCCATAAATTGAGCTGTAAACCGTTTTCTGCCTCTGACGCCACTCTGCCATTGAGAAATGATCATAATCACCTTTAGCTACTGCTATCCTATTGGCCGAAGCCGCTGACTGCTCTTCTCAGTCGCTACCGTATGACTTGACAAAATCCTTGACCACAAAAAAACCTTAAATCACTCACAATCACCATGAAACATGATGCCACACACCCACGGCATCCAGTTCCCAGTGAGGTAACCCAGGCTTGTCAGGATCAGCTGCTAGTTCTGAGTATTCTCTCTGACTCTTGGTGCTGATAGACTCTGTTGTGACACCTTGAAATTTGAACATCCTCTTTCATTTCCTTTTTCCTCGCCTTGTGAAACGACGATGGTTTCATTGAAATGTGAAGGTTTTTTTTTCATTTCGTCACTTGAGTCCATGTTTTTAACAGCATTCACCTTTAAGCAGTGTCGAGGAAAGTCATGCTAAATGTGGTGATTAATAAAGTAAGCAGATTGATATTTTTAGCCGCTCCACCTGCATGATTCTCAGGATGATGCCGTCTGTCAGCTCACCTCTTTGGTCCAGACTGAAATATCTCAACAAGCAAAACATTTTGTGCAGACATTCATGGTCCAGCTGACTTTTCCTCCACAGCTGCGTTGTTCTTGACTCTTAGTCTTGTTATCTCTTACTTAGCTCATAAAGGTTGTCTGAACACATCTTTCACAACATGCAGACATTGACACATACTGTGTTACAAACTGGAAACCAACCATAGGAGGTGATGTGCACAAAGAGACTTTGAAAGGGGCTGGGGATGGGGGGCTCTAGTAATTATGAGGGTATCAAAGGAGGAGGTCAGGTGACGTGGTGGAGAAACTCTGTATATGTAGGAGGTGGCGTGGATGGATGGGTCACCTTGGAGACCGCTGTTCAGGAGCATTATTTTAGCTTACATAATGTAACTTAAGTTACTGTGATCATTGTTTAAATCTAACCAGGTGCTTTTGTTGCCTGAACCTAAACACATAGTTTGGTGCCTCTCTGAGCAGATGGTGATTATACAACGATAGCATTTTTTGAATAGGTGCTGGCAGGTAGCTAAATAATTTATAAGTACACTACAGTGTCATCAGCCGAACAAAATATACATGCACTACCAGAATTAACATGAGCATTGGTTTTCTTTCACTGCTCTCAGGGTCTCTGTGCTGCCCTGCTGATGAGATGGAGGCTATTAGCAGCAATCAATACGTCGGCCACTTAGGCTGCACTCGCTGAGCTTCTGCAGAGAGGAACTGCTGTGAGCAGGCAATATCTTGGACATTTTGTAAAACGAGGACGACGGGCTGCGTTCATGTCAGGAGTCAAGAGATATACAGCACAGTGGCTGAGATACTCTTCATCCTCCAGCAGAGCAGAGCTGTCAAGAGCAGCTATAAAGCATATGAACTGGAAGTAAGAGGATTTGTGTGAGGATCAAATACACACACACATTTTGGCTTGGCAAAAGACCTCCTGTTCACTACTGAGAGATTTCTGTGATGATGTCCTTGACGCACCTGAAACGCTGGGGGTGGGTATCATACCAGGCGCTGGGGCAACTCAGGACAGACTCATGGGTGGTTTTGTTCTCCCCTTTCCAATGTGGACTCGCATGAATTCCGTCCCAGAGAGTTAGCCGGAATATTCAAGCACAGCTGTTCAGAGAAAACCGGAAGCAGGATGTTGACAAACTGTTTTTGGGGTTTTGTTCGATATACATTTCTTTTCTGCTGTCTTTGCCCGTCCAGTCTTTAAGTCTGGGATGTTTGGTTTTATAACAGTTATATG
Organism: Chelmon rostratus; assembly: GCF_017976325.1. Lineage (NCBI taxonomy): Eukaryota > Metazoa > Chordata > Actinopteri > Chaetodontiformes > Chaetodontidae > Chelmon > Chelmon rostratus. The sequence continues at coordinate 27,040,635 of NC_055663.1, forward strand.
ATAACTGCCTTTTTACCGGCAACCGATTAAATTTACAGAGATGCAAGTTGCTGTTCTCAAGGATTTTAAAAACAGTTAACCAGATAATAAAGCTCTTTAGACAAACAGTGGTACTTTAAAGCCAGAAGGGAACACTGATGATGATCAGCTGATCTTACATTTTGGTCGAATTACCACAGAATGACAGCACGTGTCCCACATATGCACAGAAAGTGAAGTTAAGTTTTCCATTTCAGAAGGATCATGTGAAGGCGGCACAGAAGTCTGACCCTGAAACTGTGATGCGATGGCACAGTGGATGAGGGCACTTTTCAGCTCCCCCCTACGACCCACTTTCAGTTTTTTGAGTCATGCAATGCCTCACTGAGGTTTTAGTTGTCTCACTTTACTGCATCAAACTCCCTCACCACATAGTTGAGCCTTGGCCTTGCTTTTAACTGTCGAAACTCTCAACCAAAGCCTGTCTGTGCTGAACAGTCAGAACTTTTCACACCCCGAAGAAAATAAAATAAAATAAAAGATGGTCCTGTTTGTGGTACTGTCACATAATCTAAATGTTCATAAGATTTTAACAGATTCACAGTCTCTATCATCTAGACTCGATCATATAAGCAAAATATTCAGTATTTATCATGTCGAAAGTCAGACATCAGCAGAACAATCAAACCAGCTACAACACTGGTTTTGGTTCTCAAGAGTTAATTGTATTTTATGGATCTTATCGTGCTGTTATATTTCAACATTAGTCCAACCGCATTGGTGAAAGATGCATTCAGATGCTTTGGTCTAGTAAGTGTAATGATACCATGATGTAAAAATATTCCAACTGAAGTTTTATCAACAAAATTTAGTTAAAAGTATTCATTATGCAGACAATTCAGCCTGTTAATGCTATTTCATTATATAAGATAATACTGTAATATTATTATTAGGTTACTCCACTACTGTCCAAGTTTCCACAGCCTGAAGCAAAGGCACATCAATACAACTGCACAGTTCAGTTAGGTAGGATGCGAGTATTTCATTATTAGCATTTAATCAAGGAAAATGTGCTCCAGTCTGTGTTACAGATCACAGACATGTAGTAGGTCTATGTGTTACTTCTTTTACTTAAGATTTATCATGTTTGTAATGTATGAAAGGTGCTATACAAATAAATTTTATTACTGTGTCAGATGTCCTTCCTAAGTTGCTCTTAGTGTTTAATAAAAACATTTAACAGTCAGGCCTATTAGTTGTATTATTTGTGCTTCAGCAATGCTTTTTGATTTATATTGTCTTAACTATGTTCATACTTCTGCTTATTACGGTAGCACTGTGTGTCAGTATACTGTGTATGCTGTATTGTCCAGACAGCACAAGATCCTCACTGTATGTAATTGGTCTGGTGACAGTTTAGCACACAAAGAATTAGACAGAATATTTATTATATTCATTTAAAATGTTCATGTATTGTAATAGACTGTTGTGTTATCTAAATATGTTTCAAATAAACCGGCCGATGTATAGGAATAATAACAAGGAATATTTGTGAGTGTTTTTTTTATGCAAATTGGATTTCGGTGTCGTCTTGGCTGTATGTTCTTTTTTTTTTCGTTTGTTTAATATTTTTGCAATAACTTGGAAGGTTGCGCAGGTGGATGCCGTCCTCGACTAAAACCTCTTTTGATTGTGTTAAAATCCTAAATACAGTCTGTGTTCCGATATAAATAAGACAGAATGAAAATAATCGCTGTAATGTCCAAATTAATAGCTACCCAGTGAAGGAAATGAGCGTTTATAAACAGAGGCACATTGCATTCAACCGTGAGCCAGCCCCTTTTCCGTGTAGTAGTGGAACGTACCAAGTAGAACTACGGGGTGGTTGCAGAAAACAAAGGCGCTAAATTAAACTTAAATCTTAATTATTTTAACACATACAACATCCAGTGTTATATTATAGTGTTTTATTAGTTCAATGCAGTGTGATATAGGATGGGTAAAAGGAGAAAAATGATCCGTCATAGGTGTGTTGAAGGCTGAACCCCCCTCGAAGCGCGGCGTGCTTCTGGCTGAGCTCTAAAGAAGTCAGAGCTCCGCGTCTGGAGCCGCACACCGGCCGGACTGGTTTACAAAGAAGCAAGTGATAATGTCTGCCCCGTGCATGTGCTCTCACAATTTCATTCCTTGAGACGCATCATTTCAGGAAAGGACCGCTGTTATTCCACGCCGGTGAGTACCCTCCGCAGCATCCTCACTGGGGTTATGAGGCTAATTATAAAGGCATGGCGTGGTGTGTGTGTGTGTGTGAGAGAGAGGCGGACTGAGGTACCAGTGCGCATGATGTGGCTGGCCAGTGAATGATGAAACACTTCACATGGATGACATGAAGGCCGGGCGGGAGAGCGCACATTCATTTATACGCATTCCTCAGGGAACAGATTGTACCCGAGCTGAACCACGAGCCACATGGCACCGGCGGGGTTATTTATTTTTTTTAATTTCATTTTCATCTCTTGCTCAATCCGCGTTGTTCTCATTGTAAACGATCGACCCTTTTTGACTCATCACTCCTGAGTCATGTGCAGACAGGAAAAAAAAGCCTTTTTGTCTTTGTGCGCTCAGTCATCCTCAGCCTCGTTTTCTTACAATTACCGCGATGCCATTTCCCATCACAGCCTCCATAATAGCTGCAGTGAAGGTTACTCAGCATCCGCGGTCCTTTTGGCTGCTGTGTTGCGTTCGCTGGATTATGAAACGACGGCCTTTGCCTCGCACAAACCAGGCTAATCTGGGAGCGGTAAAGGAAATCTATTAATCGCTTAATCCTGTGGTTGGTGAAAGAGGCATGTCGTATTTCCGCAGCGTGGTCGCGTAGAAACATTTTGCGGGATGTTTTTGCGCGCGTGATGCGCTATTTCTGAAAATATTTAAGGTTAAAAACGCGTGAAATGCAAAACCGAGACACCCCAGGATGCTGAAATGTAAAAGACAGGCATGTTGCGCACGTTTACGCGCCTCTGGGCGGACGGTGTCCACACCCTTGAATCTTTCCCATCCTAATTATAGTAAACTCATGGCATAAATGTGATTGAATGATGATTGCGTCTTTTACGCACAGTAAGAGACACATAGGGGAGTTGAACCTATTCGGAGCATTATTTTGGAAGTTGATGTCCTTTCATACGTGAGGGCTTTCCCCATCCGAGAGCAGGGCAGAATAGGAATGTTTGGGTTCGTATGCAAATGGTCTCCTCCTTTCAATTATTCAGAGGGTTGGAAACATGATCGTCTCCATACCTGGACCTGTCACTGTCCCAGTCACAACCAGGCTCATGTCCCAGGGTCTTTGTTAGAACAGTGACTCCCAGCAAGATGATCCTCATTCATAGGTCCTGCTGCCCCTGTCAGCCATGTGATCTCCATGTGAGAAATCCTCTGGATAAAGCAATAATTCTCTGTATGGACTTATTCACGGTCAGATAAGATGGTGTGATAAGTCGGGGTGTAAAGTTGGGAATTATTTTCTGTGAGTGAGTGTGTGATGTGTGTGGCTGAAATCACGCTGCAACACTTTGCTGTCCTGGTTGTTCAGTTACTGTTTAATTTCTTCATGACACTTTACTTGCTTTGTGTGAATAATTCACTTCCCTGTAAAAAGCCTGTCCTCACCTTCATCTGTTAGCAGGTTTTGGTTAAACAAAGTTCATTCAGGGTAAATCCACACTCACATTGACACTGATGACTAGACTCTTAGCAGCAGCTCATCGGTGACAAATGAGGACACAGCCTCTCGCTTTTATTGGCTGTTTACTCACTGCAATCTTTCCTCTTCTTTCCCACAGACATTCGGTGATAATGAAGAAATAAATCACCTTATTATCACTCAATCCTCCACAAACTGTTTCAGACCCAACGGGCCCTTGAACCCCCCAAAAAACCCTTCCAGCTCGCAGCTTTGCACAGTCAAAGTTCAAACAGTGACTTTTCACAGACGCCGGCTTCGCCCTTCCAGCCCGCCAACCAAAAAGACGTTCCACCCCTCGCCCTTGTTTGCTTTATCAAATGCCCAAAAACAGCAAGGCCGTCAAGAGAGAGCTTGACGACGATGTCACAGAGTCTGTCAAAGACCTGCTTTCCAACGAGGACGCCTGTGACGATTCCTTCAAGAAGAGCTCGCTGATCGTCAACAACCATGAAGGGGACGGGAAAGAGTGCGATGTGGAGGAAGGGGGCTCGGACGGCGAGGAGGAGGAACGCCCGGCCTGGAACAGCAAGCTCCAGTACATCCTGGCCCAGGTTGGCTTCTCTGTAGGCCTGGGCAATGTCTGGAGATTCCCCTACCTGTGTCAGAAGAACGGAGGGGGTGAGTTACCGTCAGCAGTCCTCGCTGTTCCTCTGTGGGCAACCACATGCACAGTAGGAGTGGACAATATGGAAAAGCATTACCATGGTGATAGTCAAAAGAAATAATCTCAATATTGAGGGTTAACAGTACTTACTACTACTACTATGGGTGTTATTTTCACAGTTCTGGCTCGAAGTATGTACAAGTTTGGGTAACATTTTACTAATTGCTGCTATCTGGAACTGCACCAGCTCCAGCAGGGCAACAAACACAAGCATTAAGAACAAAACCAAAATGTGGGCGCACCCAAAATGGGGGTAATAATGGTAACTACAACTACAGCAAGAAGAGCAGATCAAAATTGCACCAGGAAGTTTGTAAACTGACACTTAGCATGAACGTTTTTTTCTCCCAAATAAGTCTGGCTAATGTGGAGATTTGTGAAAACTTGTTTGGGCGTCTTTTTTTTAGCAATGTTGCAACATTTTCAGATCTCAGCATTTAACTTGGTAAGTACAATGTAATCACCAATAGAATTTTTGACCATTGAGTCAGAAAAAAAGGACCAAATGAACATTAGAATATGCTTGCAAATGCTACAAGCATTTCACATTTAATAAACTGTTAATAAACTGAGCACAAAATGTTAGAACATGACATTAAAAAATCAGGATCTCGCGGGAAACACTGAAAAAAGTGCAAAATAATGTGACTATGTTTCTAGTATTTCTAGTTGGGCACATCTCTGTTAGAAATGTTATTACAGATCACAAACAAGCATAAAAAAATGATTGGTGTGATTCACTCCTATCCCTGTGTTGTGGTGCATTACTGTTTTTTTTAACTTTATTAACTGCACAGAAACATGTGCAATTGGATTTCCATCATCTCAGATACCAGACGTTTTGTTGTAGAGTCTTCCTCTTTTCACTTCTTGCTGTTCTGAAAACAGCTCGCATGCAGGTCACAAGATGACCGTGGAGCTTTTCTTATGATGCTGCATTCACAGTGCAAGTGCACGGTGAATGTGTACGTCTGGAAGCGCTGTGTTAAAAAAGAGAGATCAACCGAACCGAAAATACAGCATCAGGTCACAACATTAAAAAGACTCATCATGATTCGACATGAGATGCAGATCTCGGATCAGGTATTTTCTGCGCCATGCGTTTGTACTCGTCTGTGAACACCTGACCTTCAGGATGGACACGAGAGTCATGTGTCTGCAACATTTCAAGGAACAAACAACATCCAAAGCAAATACATCACCTCATAACGCTGCTGTCGGCGTGCAGCATGATGTGCTACAATCAAAACCACATTTTCCACATTTCCTTGAAATGAGCGGATGTGCAGCTTGTCCCCAAAGCGTTATGGTGAGGCCTCGCTGCAGGGGTTGTACTCTAATGTGTGTGTGTGTGTGTGTGTGTGTGTGTGTCCAGGGAAGGTGACAAGGTGTTGCACTTCCCACCTGGAGATTATGTGCAGCCATTGACTGAAGAAAGCTGATTAAATGAAACCGTCTGAGACAGGTTGTCAGACGGGATAGAAACTCTTAATCCAAGTCATGTTTACTTGAATAGCCTTTGAGTCACTGTGCCTGTGGGCAGGGCTGAATCGGTTGGCCGATATGCACCCGTCCAAATTCTCACTGTTCAGACAATCGCTGGTGTAACTTTCATAAAGAAAAAAGCATTTCTTAATCCACTGGATTAAGACACAGTCACACTCACTAACTGGAGCAGCTCAATTGTTGATAGGCTATTACTCGTGACGTGTAACCAATCAGACAGTGCTGTGGGCGGGACATTGAGCGACACTACAGAGTGGTGGCTACGGGCAGACAGAGGCAGGTGCATCACCGCCACAGTAGAGCTTTTTTTAATGAATTTATCAGCAGTCCTGCGATAACATGCACACTTTTTCCTCTAATTGACCAAACTAATGGTTGAAGAGATGGTAGAATTTCGGTACACCAAGATTTTCTTTGGTTGTCTCGAGCCCTGCCTGTGGCTTCACTGAACCACAACAGCAATGGTTCCTGTTACAGTCGAACTCTCTAAAAAGACAAGGAAAGGTCCGCAAAATACCCGTCACATGTAAGGAAAACAAAGGAAGCTCAGTTAAGAAAATGTAAGAGGGAGTCCCGAGTCTTTCAGCGGCCGTATGTGGAAGAGGTTCTTTTTTTTTTTTTTTTAAATATTTTATTTATACGTTTTCAGTTTCATAAACACACAAGAATGCAACCCAGCAACAAGGGAACCTTTCCGCTCTCCCAAAGGGAGGCAGACGAAGAGGTTCTTTGAACGCAGTATTTATGATCTGCCACCTCTTGACTTCTCCTTCTTGCTAAAAATATTATCGTAGTATAACTGCAAGTTTAGGAACATATGTGGTATTCAGTAGAGTTGGACTTTCAGTGGTATCGTGATAATATGATTAATAATAACATTAATTGTAATGAACTATCAGTAGGGTTATTATGTAAGTGAATTGGCATGGATTGACCATCATGTGATATCCATATACATACTGTATATATACTTATAATATTGTGAAATATTATCTTTGCAATACATATTTTCAACCATGTGGACCTGTGCAGCAATGGTTTTTGAATGTGAACATGAAGCTTGCTTTGTTTGCACATTATTGTGTGATCGGCCATTTCAGTGGTGTGACACACACCATCATATTTTTTCTTGAGAAAATTGTGAATGACCAAAATGGATTTAGAAAGTGTATGAAATCAGTCCACTGAAGGGAAAGTTCAATATAAGGTCTTCACATCATATCCAGTTAAATATGGTGAGGTGGTGATGAGTGTGTGTGTGTGTGTGTGTGTGTACACCCATACATGTTCTTACAAGTGAGTTCTTGTACAGAATTTGCATAAGAGCCATCTGTTAGTATCTCTCTCTCTCTCTCTCTCTCTCTCTCTCTCTCTGTGTGTGTGTGTGTGTGTGTGTGTAGGGGGGGCGGGGGTTTCAGCTCAAATCACGACCTCTCTGTGGACCGTGTCATGTTTTCAGGTCTGTTTTAAACAGGTCTGGTCACCCTGCTGTGCTCAAATAATTAGATTAAAATGTGGCCGGTCTGTGTGTGTGTGTGTGTGTGTGTGTGTGTGTGTGTGTGTGTGTGTGTGTGTGTGTGCGCGTTTGTGTACTTTATCTGCATCTTTCATCCACCCACACCAGGAACCTATACGTGTATCACGTGCCGTGTTCGTACACGAGTACGCACAGCATTGCCTTTCATCTACTTACATAAATTTCCTTTTAAGGCTGTGTGGAGTACAGGGGGGGCCTTTTGTTCTCTGAGTGCTGCAGTGGTTCCAATGATTGTTTTCACTGTCGATTAATGTGTCGATCACTTTCTCCATTAATCACTCTGTCTGTAAACGATCAGAAAGTCACAAAAAAATGCCAATTTAAATCCCCCAAAACCTTAAAGTTATTCAAACTGATGTTTTTTCTGATCCACATGGCAGGAAAAACATCAAATCTTCACATTTCAGAACCACAACTGAACAGCAACGAAATCAGTCGGTCGTAAACGTAGATGCTGGTTCATTTTCTGCTGGTCAGATAATGATCAGTAAACTAACTGGTTATGGATTTTGGCTCTGATTTGAAGCTGTTGCACCAATTATCAAAACTTATCAAATACTGCAAGATTGAATCATTTAACAGGGTTTATGGCTGTCACTAGCGCCATCATCAGGTCAAAGCTTTAATTTTTTGATAAATGAAAAACTGGTGATATACTCCCATCATCCTCAGATGTACTTGGGGTTTAGTGCAAGTTACCAAATATTAGCAAGCTGCTCTTAAAGTGTAAAAACATGTTAGCATTAGCATTTAGCTTAAAGCACCATGCAGCCTGCTAGCGCTGCCGTAGACGCTCCTTTAATTTTGTATCGTCACCTCTAATAACCCGAGCGCCATTTTGCTCCGGTGTTACATTAGGACAGAAATAACACCTGCAGTCACAAGCTGAAGAGGTGTGCCTCTGTCAGCCCGGCCCTTTACAGAGGTTGTTCCAACTATTGGCAGTGTGTGCATTATCATTTTTCATGTGTTGACTGTCAGTGCCCGAGCTTGCATCTGGGAATCGATCCAGAAAGTCAAATATTTCAGAAACACGGATGCTCAGCGTAGCTCGGTAACGGAAACCTCCGGGCGTCCTCCTGTGGTTTGTTTCTCAGTTCATTTCTCCTCCATCCCACAATAAATCCACTCACACATAGCGTTAAAGGTTGCGTTGATATGTTGACTCATTACGTGGATTCAATCTATCCACGCCCTGAATGCTGTGCATGTGGCGCCGCAAAAAAAGAAACCGAACAAACGCGGAAATGCGACTCATGTGAACGATGCCTAGACTGGATAAACCAGCTGTTTCACCTTTATTTAACACAAGTGAGGAAAACTGTGAAAGTATTTTAAGAAAAGATGAAATGCACTCTTATCACGCTGTTTGCTTTCTCAACAAAGTGCCATCAAAGTGTCCCAGAGCGACTGTCGAGGGTTTTAAAAGACAATGGAAGCCAGAGGGCTTTTTGAAGCTGGCTGATGTCAAAGCCTCCTCCCAGAACGAGCTGTGTACTCTGTGGACCAGAATTAGATGTTTTAATATTAGAAACCAGCTAGTATACTGTACATACACAAACACACACGCTTAAAACAACAGATACACACACACACACACATTTACTTCCCGTCCGTGACCACTCCCTTCCAAGTCAAACCTGGGAGGGACAGCAGGACTCAGGAAAGGATGTGAACGAACGTCCTGCCACGTGAAACAATAAACTCTGTTGAAGCAGGGATGAATCTGATCCTAAAAACAATACACCCAATGGCGGAAGTTTTGACGCTGCCTTTAATGACTCATTTGCACTGTGGTTTAGCCTGCGAGAGGAAGAAAACGTTGTCACAAAGGGGGATTTTCAGACCTTCACGTCGAGCATCGCTGGCATTGGGCCACAAGTGTAACTTCAAAAAGTGCGTCTTCGAGAAAAGGTCGGCCGGTTTTTCCGTCAGCGCTCGTGCAGTTCTGAAATTACCTAACTGTGAGAGAAGTTTGAGCTCACGCAGGTGCTTTCATCTCACGTGAGGAAAGGAAAATAAAAGGCACATTATTCAAAAATCTGTGCCCATGAACACATCTCACCAGCAGCCATTTCAAGGCATCATGTGCCTCCTGCTCCTGCTCACGAGCACCGTCACAAGAGACGTGCCCCCCTGCGTTCCACTGCACCGCAGCCTGTTTTAATGTTAGTCATTCACCCCGAATCCTTAATTCTAGAGAAGAATGCCGTCTTTCAGCGGGCCTCGAGGTAATCCCACTGTAATTTAGGTAATTGTAGACTTCACTGTCTTCCCTGGTTTCCAGAATTATTTGATTGCGCCACACACCATGGGGGACGTATTAGGTGGAGACACACAGATGCAGCTCAGCAGATGTGTGTGTAGTAATTTGCGCGTGTGCGTTCGGGAGATAATGAGACAGATAGAGGCTGCTGTGTGTATTTATGTGCTTTCAGGCGAATGTGTCACCATCGGGGGGACATTAGGTAGAGGTATAGTTAAAGTTTAGGCAGCTGCTGTGTTTGCAGGTGGAAACCATGTGGCAGAAAACAAGCCGGGGTGTGTGTGTGTGTGTGTGTGTGTGTGTGTGTGTGGTGCCATGTGCTCTCAGGAACTGAAACGGTGTCACCTCACAGTTATCTGATGCCACAGTTTCCCTTCCTTGCGTTCATTTAACTTGCTGCCTGCACTTTTTTGACTGACAGGAGCGTACCTGGTGCCCTATCTCATCCTGCTGATACTGATTGGCATCCCGCTGTTCTTCCTGGAGCTCGCCGTGGGACAGCGGATCCGCAGGGGCAGCATCGGGGTGTGGAACTACATCAGCCCTCGACTGGGGGGCATCGGCTTCGCCAGCTGTGTGGTGAGTCTGACACGGAGGCCCACATCAACACTTTTATGACGTACACTAAAGTGAAAGTGTAGCCGAAGTATAAAGATTTGTTAGATAAGATAAAATAAGATAAGATATAAATTTTTATTGACGGGGAAATTACGATGTTACAGACAGCAATAATAGCACTTTGCTTGTTAACAGCATCACTGAATGATTGAAATATAAGTAAAATTTTTAAATTAGACAACATATCTATCATGAAAACATTAAAGACTAGAAATAAATCATGCATTATTAAAAAATAAGTAGAAAGAATTTTGACTTTAAGTACTTTTGAGTCAAAGACAGTTTGATACTTCACTTTAAAATAAAGCATTTTTTTTGTAACATATAATGTTTATTTAAAATAATACAACCTATTTGCAACCTGAAACCACTGTATAGCAATTTCTGGGATACAGGAAGTGATGTCGTTTATGTTTCCAGCTGCAGCAGCACCGCCTGTTTGCACATTGGTCACTCATGGATGCTTGAATAAAGCGGTTGTTGTCGGAGAAAAATCAGCTGAATGCATGCACACCAGTGCCGTGTTTGGCATGATTTATACGTCTTGAGAGCTGATTTAGAATAAGCTGGCTTTGTGTGTCTGACCTGACCTCGCCTCTCCCGCCCGTAGGTGTGCTTCTTCGTGGCTCTCTACTACAATGTCATCATCAGCTGGAGCCTCTTCTATTTCTCCCAGTCCTTCCAGCAGCCTCTGCCATGGCATGAGTGTCCCCTCGTCAAGAACAAGACCAGTACATGTAAGACACAGTCAGACACGTGAAGACTGGGATCGTGACCCAGTCTGACTTTTAACCCCCTTTAGAAGGCTTGAATGCTTTCATAGCGCGAGTTCTAATAAAGCGGTTGGGCTGTAACGCCTATCATTCTGTCCACAGATGTGGTGCCGGAGTGTGAGAAGAGCTCGGCCACCACCTACTACTGGTACCGCGAGGCCCTCAACATCTCCGACAGCATCTCTGAGGGTGGAGGACTCAACTGGAAGATGACCGTGTGCCTGCTGGCGGCCTGGTCTATAGTTTGCCTCGCCATGATCAAGGGCATCCAGTCCTCTGGGAAGGTGAGAAGGATTTGGTTCTCTGTTAGCTCTTTTTGTTTTCTCTGTAGCTTCTGCAGCCCTTGTTCTCTTCCGTCTTCGGGTTCACACCCTTCCTTTTGGAAGGAAGAGAGGATGAGAACAGAGGAAATGTCTCAGTGCAGCTGCTCTGCAATCCTAGCAGCTTGGCCTATATAACTACTCAAATATAACATTTATATGCTGGAAACTGGGGAATAGTGACAGAAACAAAAGGCCACTTCTTGCCAAGTGTTTTGGAAAATCCTCTCACACATACTTAGCTCACTTTAAGGCAGAGGCTTGGAGAGTGCAAACTGTATCGATGCCAGGTCTAACGGCACCGCTAAGTGACTGCTGTAATGTGACTTGACGAATTTTTTTAATGATTCAGTGTCAGATATGACCCCGCGAGCTCATGTGATCTTGCGTGGGATTTCTGGATAAGCTTATTTTATCTTAGCGTAGCAAAGCCGACAGCAGCGTGACTTGCTTCCGGAAGGATTAGCCCACTGGCTAAAGGTTGCCGTTTGCTTGCAAACTCACCCCCGCTCCTCTCTTTTTTACTCTTTTTACAGGTGATCTTTATCATGCCACACTTTCTCACATCATGTGACAAGCATTAGCCGGTGTACTTCCAAGGTCACAGGCAAGCTGGCGCTAATTGAAAAAATGCTCACACGTTTTAATCTTCCCAGAGTAAGCTTTGATGGGGAAGTCATTTGATTCTGGTATTATCCTTGCTTCTTACGCCCGGCCTGGGCTGGGTTAAAACAAAGCCTGGGGTCACAGTGCATACAGTATATCTCAACGGTCACATTTTCTGTCCACAATACAGGAAGGTCTTACAGAATTTGGATGAACTTAACTCAGTGGAATGAGAAATAGCATCCAGCTCTGCAGCGCTGTTGTGCATTTTAGCCTCTTTTAGCACATTAGTTAATGTTTGCAGTACATTTACTGTATGGTTCCCTCTCAGCTGCAATCATTAACTGCAGCTGCTGAAAAGCTCAGACAAACCGAAAGAAAGTGGAACTTCTAGTGGCTAAAGGCCCACATATTTATCCCAGGAGTCGGTGGAGACCAAACCAGAGTTGAAAGGAAGTGTATTTATCAGGTATCAAAAAATATGACTCCAACGGGATGCTCATTTTGCTCTGTGTAAATTCAGCAGTCGCTTGCTAACCTAACATTAGCTATAACAGTTCTTGCTTTAGTGCCGTTGTGCCCCAAATTGGCTAAAAATTATGTAGCTTTGAAGATGTCAAACATCACTGTAGGTGACAAGTAGAAAGTGACTGCTAAATTCACGTTGCATCCAGTGAAATTTCAGGTTAAGATTGGTTGCAAAGATTAGTCCGGCACCAGCTAAATGGCTTTCCCCGCCTTGGATGCAGGCATTGTCCTGAGCTCAAGTCTTATCCCGACAGGTGTCTGCTGCGTGCTTGGCTGCACCGAGCGCTCGTATTCTGCGCTGCGTTCGCCACAACAGCCGCAGACAAAACAAGATGGATGCTACAATGGTTTTGCAGCACTAGACAGTCTCATTTCCCCCCCGTCTGCCACATGCTGCTGCTGTCTGGCAAGAAACATCGCTGATAACCACAATCATTGTCACAATCACTGCTGTTCTGGGGGTTAGCACAAAGGATGTTCAAGTCCATCCACTGAGTCCCTAAAATAAAGATGTAGATATTAGGTTGCTGTGAAAAAGAAATAACCCTGCAGTTTTTTTTTTATGTGAACAGCCAAGCTACTGGTTAATTGTACAGTTTGAGCCAGATGGTCTTCCACCAGCTACCCGTTGTGTCTGGACAGCGTTTTGAGTTGGTCAGAGTAGAAATGGGCATGAACTCTCCCTCGAAGGGGCCAGTTTGAAGTGTCTTTGAAGTTTAATCAGCGCTGTGTGATACAAAAGAATATTAATGCCCTCTCCACCCATGTTCACAAAAGCCTTTTCCAAGGAATATCCCTACAGCGATCTGCATTTCCCTGTGTGTGTGTGTATGGGTGTGTGGGTGGGCGTGAAAGGGATCAGACCGCTTTGGTTACCATGGTTATACGCGCTCTTTTGGCTTGGCTTGATTGTCAAGAGTGTGGCCAAAAAGAGGGGCGGGAGAGGAGGAGAGGTGGCTTGTCGTGGATTTGGTAAAATCAAGCTGAAGTTCGCTTAAAGTATTTGAGTTAAATCATGCTAAGTAGCCAATTATACGCAAAATAATGAATTATGGAATATTTTTGTACTGTGATACATGTGTATGAAGAATCTAAAGAATCTGTCCGTCATCGTGGAAAAGCCAGTTTACGGAGATAACAGTGCAGTTCTGAGAACATGACCTTTGCAAGAAGCACATGCTATCTGGCATGACACATAATCTTCAACAGTGAAAGTCCCTTTTCGATTGGACGTAAGACTGAGGTTACAAAGGAGCAGATATCTGCTTATCGCACGAAATAGCAGCCTGTTTGGCTTTGTGCTGACCAAGGCCACGACTGTGTTCCAAAACAAGAGCCAAACGCTGAGAGGTTTAATCAGAAAGGGGACAGCAAGAGCTGCCGCTGAGGAAAGTAGAAAACTGAGCACAGAAATGCATGACAATTCTAACATTTCTCTTTATATTCAGGGGAATGTGTTGGTTTGAAGTTGTATACAGTGTTTACTTCGTAGGAAAAGATGTATTTCCACGCTGTGATGTACCACTGTGAATTTGTGCTTATCATCTAGAAACCGAGCTTTAAAAGTGTCAACTTCGTGATCACTGCACAACAGGAAAATCCCAAGTATAATTTCCTGGAGGTAGAACATGTTTAGGTTTTAGAATGAGCTGAGGAGAAAAGGCGGAGGACAAACTTTCCCCCTCAAACCAGACTTTACACTATCCTCCTCAGAGCAACATATGGACCACCATGTAGGAGACGCAGTGTCTCTGAGTCACTGACTTAGCTCATGACTCAACCCCAAACCATCTCCCAGTGCCTGCACCCACAGCCCACGGGCCGTCCTGTAAGCCGACGTGTCACAGTGCAGCGTCTGAGTCAGGCCTCTCAGTCTTTGAGTATCACCTCGTCTGCACAGAGGAGGAGAAAAAAAGACCAGAGGCCCACTGTCTAATTAGCACGATGATTGGACAAAGGGAGTTGCACAGGCTCAGCAGCTACCCGTTCTGGCCTGGACCCCTGCTGGTACTGGCTACACAGCTTTCATGGTACATTAAGTCATCGTCTTTGTCAAAGACGCACAAAAAAGACTAGTTTAAAATGTGTGATGAGATGTGACATCATGATGAGCACTGCATACAGATAGACAGGCAGTGAGATCACATCACATTTTTAGTTTTCTGAAGACAGACAGGAAATGCTTCTCAGTAATCTAGAAACCCATCAGAAGTCTGTACTACACTGGGTAAAAGACAATGTGATTGTTATAAACACATTTTGTCCGCGTTGCTTGAAGTTTTGCATCTAATTAATGCTCCACCCATGCATCCCGAAAGCTTCATGTCTTCCAAGACGCAGTGTTTGGCACTCAGAGGGGGGATAAGACGTGATGAAATATGCTGAGTGACTGGTAAGTGTTTGCTGGTTCATCAGGGTGTTTTCTTTGCCTGCAGGTGATGTACTTCAGCTCCCTGTTTCCCTACGTTGTGTTGATTTGCTTCCTGGTGCGAGCTCTGCTCCTTAAGGGCTCCGTGGACGGAATTCGACACATGTTCACGCCCAAGGTAATGTATGTTTTCAGCCATAGTTTCTCTGAACTGAAGTACAAATACAGAGCAAGGATGAAGAAAAGTTTTTGCGAGGTATTAGGAGGGATATCTTGATTGCGTGTTACTCTTTTTTTCCATTGATCAAGGTGACATCTTTTTTAATAGGTTTACTATCACACTTGACAAAGAAGAACATCAAATCCTCCCATTTCAAAAGCTGCAATCAGTTTGTTTGTTTGAGAAATGGGTGAACTGGTGGTTTAATTTCCTGTGGTTCGGAGTGCACATCAAAGCTTCCTGTTTTATCAAGCAGCCACTATTAAATTGAATCTGCTCACTGTTTAAAAAAAAAAAAAAAAAGGTGTCTGAACTCAAAAAATTACATCTGCGCTGTAATAGGCCAGCTCCTCGGCAGCAACAGGCCAATGGCACCTCGGGCTGTGGAATCATGTCACCATGGAAACAGGAGTTACCGAGGCTTTATGTAACCAGCAGCTCGCGGAGACTCGTTCACAGCAGAGTCTGTCTCGTGTGTCTGCTCAGTCTCGTCTGCTGACATCTTTCCACTTCAAACGAGACGTTCTGCCACCATCTTCTGTGTACCTGCAGACATCAAAGCGCACCTCTGTGTGTGTGTGTGTGTGTGTGTGTGTGTGTGTGTGTGTGTGTGTGTGTGTGTGTGTGTGTTCTGCTCAGAACAGTTTGAAATGGCAAACTATCACGTGGAAACTGTCAAGATGCCAACTGTCCTTTGGCAAGATGGCACACTGACGGTCTGCAAAATACAAATACAGAACTAATTATTAAAAAATACTGCTACTAATTTATAATAATCGCCAGGAGATAATGGATGAATATGCATCTTTAAATCAACTTAGCAGACATACACTCACACAGAAAATGTCAGCTTTAACTTTTACTGTCCCTGAGCAAATGTTTCTTGCAGCCAGGTGAAGCACAGAACACACAGATACTTGCACCATAATGAATTATAATAAAACACATGCCAAAATTATGTAAAACATATCCCAACTAGCTCAAATAAAACATCATTGACAGCATAACATCAGGCCATCGCGCCATTCAAATTTGCTGCCCAGCAACCTGCCATGGTTTATTGACTATATTATTGACTATATTTACAACTGTAAATTTGTGCATAGGGCTGCAAATATGTTGCTGACTTAAATCATCCCTTTTTAAAATTAAAAAATAGAAGCAAATAGCATCACAAAACGAACTTTACAAGTACAGTTTATTACATAACCTCTGCTTTCTGCTACCTCAGCTATTATATTATATAGACACAAGCCCCCAAAGTCCTGAGACGTTTTTTAGTTTTATGTCTGTAAATATTTTCTGCATACAAGATAATGATCAAAAAAAAAAAGATCATCCTTTGTAACTTCAGGGGCTTCATATTTGGTCATGCAGTGTAGTGTTTACAGTATTTAGATAGCATGATAATTTTCTTACTTTCACTTATTTGTAGGTTCCTGTTCATGTTTTCACCCTTGAAACATACACCTATACAAAAAACAAATCTAATCCTTCAGCGACGATAACCCTTAATGTAGAGTGTTACCAGACTAATCCGCCTGTGTTGTTGTTTTCAGTTGGAGATCATGTTGGAGGCCAAGGTGTGGCGAGAGGCGGCCACACAGGTCTTCTTCGCCCTGGGCCTCGGCTTTGGCGGAGTCATCGCCTTCTCCAGCTACAACAAGCGGGACAACAACTGCCACTTCGATGCCGTCTTGGTGTCTTTCATCAACTTCTTCACCTCAGTGCTGGCCACCCTGGTGGTGTTTGCAGTGCTGGGCTTCAAAGCCAACATAATGAACGGCAAATGTGTCACACAGTGAGTATACAAGCTTCCGCTCACATTTAGATATTTATAGGCTGCAACTGTATTTCCTGTATACCATCAAAGATCTGTTCTAGAAGTTCAAGTGTGAATGTAACTCACTGTCAAATGGTAATTGTAGCTCTGTAGTTTGTCTGGGGTTGTATTTTCAGCAGCATAGACATATATAGAGAGAAATATTATAAGAATACTACAGGCAGCAGTGTGTCTCTATGATCCTTGCTCTTCCAGGACTACATGTTGCTACTTTGTTCATGAAGGAGACACTACTCTATAGATTGTATAGGCTACAACACAGTGTAGAACTGATGCATTCTGGTCATTTTGCTAACAAGGGGGATGGCATCACCCATCATCCCTGTCTACAGTAGTAAGGCCAAGGAACACATCTTAAATTAACATGGCTACATGTACTGTAGTAAGGTTACAGGTTGCATAAAATAAAACACTTCATGAAGCTAATGTTAGCCGATTTGGCTAGCTAGCAACAGTTGTCAGTTCAGAGTTCAGGCAGTAAAATTGATGGTTGTTGGCTTGAAATGAGGAGCCTCTGGCTGAAATCAAAGACCCATTGTTTAAAAAATTACTGAAAATTTCATGTGGTAAATCCACCACCGTCCATATGCACTGCGCTACATCGGAAAGGTTGACATGCATAGCAACAGTGACTAAGAGGGGTGGGGCTTAGCAAACAGTGAATTTCTTGACCAACAATCTGAATTTCTGATGTTTAACTATAAATAACTTCTTCCTGCTTTTTTTAGGAACGTCAACAAGATTGTGGCTTTGCTGGGGAATGGCATTGAAGAAAGCCTGATCCCCCACCACATTAACCTCACTCAGGTTAGTCAGGTCAGTGCTGAGGACTACCATCAGATGATAGACATCATCAAAGGGGTGAAGGAGGACAAGTACGAGAAACTGGGACTGGAATCTTGCAGCATTGAGGACGAGCTCAACAAGGTACATGCAGAAACTAAAAACGTTGGCTGAGGGTTAAATGAGAGGCCACCGCTAGCAGCTGGTTAGCTTAGCTGACTTTTAGCACAAAGACTGGAAACTGAGGGAAACTGCTAACCAATTTCTGCCCAAAGGTAACAAAGTGCTAACTACAGAGCACATTTTATCTCAACTGCTAATTCTGTAAAAAAATAAAAATGTTAAAAAAAAACACATTATGGTTGTGCAGGGGGTTTTGAGGTTTTGGGGTTTCTTGGTCGGGTGCAGTGACTGCCTGGAGTTACAGTAAGCTAAGCTAACCAGCTAACCTTGTGGTAGCTTCATTCATTTACTGTAAAGGCATTCAAGTGGTATCAAGCTTCTCAGCTAACTCTCAGAAAAAAACAAGTTAATAATTTTTTCCAAAATGTTGAATCAGTCATGCCATACTCTGCTTTGTAAAAAAGCTTCCTAAAATAAAGGCTCATCTTCTTCTCTCCTCCTAACAGGCAGTCCAAGGCACAGGCTTGGCCTTCATTGCCTTCACAGAGGCCATGACCCACTTCCCAGCCTCGCCCTTCTGGTCCGTCATGTTCTTTCTCATGCTGGTTAACCTCGGCCTGGGCAGCATGTTCGGCACCATCGAGGGCATCCTCACTCCGCTGATAGACACTTTCAAAGTCCGCAAGGAGTTTCTTACAGGTTAGAGAGAGACCTTTCTTTTAACTCATGCAAGGATCAGATGAATAATTAAATGTCCACATTCTTTCTAAAATGGTGCCTGAAGGTATTTTGTAGTGTTCTGCAAAGGGATTGTGATCCTATGGATTTATGGAGGCGGTAATGTAGGAAATCTTGCAAAATCTTGCAGATGCAGGATTGCAAAAAGGCTCGTGCAAGCTTCTTGTATGTTGAATGTTGAGGTTTGCTTAGTGTAGCTTAATACCTGGATGTCTTTGAAGTAACTCCAACAGGAAATAGACTCTTCTACGTCTTCAAAGATGGATGGGTTATCTGATAATATTTCACATATTATTAATTAAACTCTAAGTATAATTTTGGATTTTTTAAAAGAAAAATGTCTATATTATAATGTTCTTCTATTTTATGCAGGGCAGCTGCTACTTGATTCCATAGTCATCTATGAACTAAAGCTTAGACACTCTAACCTGCCATACAGCACGCCTTTAAACTGCACTAAGAGACAAAGAAGAAGAATAAAAGTCCCCACAATTGAGCTATTCCCACATGGAGAGGAGTAGAAGTAAAGAAATTAGCAACAACAAAACAGGTTTGATTAATGATAGTCATGACTCAGTGGCTGCTGCACACCACGGTGAACAGATGTGGGCCATCCCGCTGGTAGTTTGACTCCAGCAGCTTTAAATGGGTCCCGCTCTACTTAAACACCCTCCATTTTAGCTCAGTTTATCTCCACTCCTCTAGTTTTAACTTGGGTGTTAGTGGGGATGTAATGACAATAAGTCAGGGGACAGTACAGCTACAGTATTTACTAGACATAAAGATGTACAGTAATTCCGTTATAAAACTTCTATGGATGAATGTGCTCCTCTCCTGCAGTGGGATGCTGTGTGTTGGCCTTCTCCATTGGCCTCCTGTTTGTTCAACGCTCAGGGAACTACTTTGTGGCCATGTTCGACGATTACTCGGCTACTTTGCCTCTTCTCATAGTGGTCGTACTGGAGAACGTGGCAATTGCTTGGTTCTACGGGATTGATAAGTAAGTACACAACATCATCATCTGCATATTGTTGGAACTTTGTAGGAATTGCACATCACATATGTAAAAATGAGCAGGTTGTATATATTTTCATTATTGGGAAAAGGAAAAAAACTGTTGCGACAACAGTTGCATTCTGCATTTCTGGAAGTTTTGTTTCAACTATTATTTCTAACAATAATTAAAAACAAGAAATTATCTATACTTATCTGTGGATATTTTATAAGAAGTACACAAATGCTTTGTCTGCCAAATACCACCATTTCAAAAGGCTGTTATTTTTTAACCTCAGAACGGGTACATTGTTTGAATGAAATGATTTAAAAGGAGCCATGAAAGCAGCACATATAAGCAGAACATAAAGGCCATCAGGTTTATAAAGCATGAATATGAAGCTATTGTGAATTCTTTACCACAAACATCTGATCTCACCTCCTGCTGCGTTTTCGCCCCCCCGCCTTGCCGCCACTCTCTCAGATTCTTTGAAGACCTGAAGGACATGCTGGGCTTTACGCCGTACCGTTTCTACTACTACATGTGGAAGTACATCACGCCCATCCTGCTGCTGGTCCTCCTATGCAGCAGCTTAATCCAGCTGACCATGACGCCGCCCAGCTACAGTGCCTGGATACAGGAAGAGGTGAGTAAATGTCTCCGGCTTGTGTCTACTGGGACCGGGGATCAATGGGGGTGGGGGGGGGGGTTCTCGCACTAAACCTGGAACAAGTTAAAAGCAAATTAAAGGGTTCAAAGTAAATGAGGCAGTAGCTAAGAACAGGGGGAAAAGGCTAAGTTTTCACTGATAAACACATGTTCAGGCGTCTTTTAACCCTCAGACAATAAACAGGATGTGCAGTCTGCCACAGAGACATTCAAGCACCTGTTTGATCACGTCAAGAGAAAACCAGTCATTTTAAACACTTCAGTAAGTGGACCAAAGGCCAAATGGGACACAGAGTGCTCTTTAATTTGTCCAGTGAGATTTAGCTCACCACAACAGCTCATAAGTGTCACCTGTAGCCAGGTTTTACCTTACCCGAGTATACAGAATGACATTCTTCTTGAAGTGCATTCAAGACTAGAAAACAAAGAAGTAACACTTGCCGTTTTTCTCCCGTCTGTCTTCCAGGCCAAAGAGCAGACCCTGCGCTTCCCTACATGGGGTATCATAGTCTGCATCTCCCTGGTGGTGATGGCCATCATGCCGGTGCCCGTGGTCTTTGGCCTGCGCTACTTCAACATCATCGACGAGAACACCAGCGGCCTTTCCACCGTCTCCTACAAGAAGGGCCGCATCATCAAGGAGAACGCCCGGCCGGGGGAGGATGATGACACCAGCCTGATCCAAGGCAAGTCGCCCAGCGAGGCGCCCTCGCCGATGCCCGGCAACAGCATCTACCGCAAGCAGAGCGGCAGCGGAGGCCCTGATGCGGACACCGCACCCAACGGCCGTTACGGTATTGGCTACTTGATGGCCGACATGCCGGACATGCCCGAGTCGGACTTATAGACTGACTGTATAGCAAGCCCCACCCGGCCATACCGGCTGGCCGCTCCTCCCCTCCACCCCTCTGCGTGCGTTTAGTTGGCTGTATCATTCATGTATATTTCACTTGTTCTGTATATTCTTTGTAGATATGGTAGCTGCTCTCTTATTTGTCGTCTCTGAACCTTATATGACTGTTTACCTTAAAAAAAAAGGTGTGGGAACATACGTCATCCTTGTCAACACGTTCGCTGCATCCCCAGCTCATCTCTAGCTCCAGCTCGCTCCGCCCTTCGCTTCCTCCTCCTTGCAGATGCCACAGGAGAGAAGAGGTGTAAGCAATAAGGTGGACGCTCCACCAGGCCTACGAACAGGAATCTGCAAAGAGGAGTCTGTGAAGGAGCGGGTTACGGGGTCAAGAGGTCATGTTGGGACTGCACCTGTGTCTGTGGGCAGTGTAAATCAATCCAGCTTCGAGTCCTGCTGAAAACAGTGTTTCCATTACGACCCCTAACCGCTGGCCAACAAGTACTGAGGTTAGTAGCAGTGGAGCCGCTCTGGATGGAGTAATGATGTGAGAATAAACAGATTCTTCTTGGTCAAAGTTCAGGTCAACCTAGTTCAAACAGCGAGAGGATGGCCTTCGAAAACCACTCCCATGATTGTTTGAGACAGTGTGCCTAAGTAATTTATATTTGTTTATAGAATACATGGACGTTGTATATTTAAGGTATTCTGTAAATATAATATAAATATTATAAATATATTTATCTTGATAGTTTGGATATCAGAACACCATGTTTTTAAGGTTCAGAATTACTTCAAATCCTTAACTCTTGTGTCTTTGTTTTTTTACTAATGTGCTCTCTATGTTTGTGAGGACTGAGTCCTCCTTGTAAATAACTTTTCCATGAAATGGCTTCAAATGCGATGTCTTTTTTCCCCTCGTCAAGATTAAAGATCAAATATGGTCCATACCGTGAAACTCGTGTCTGTGATTTGTTTCTCGCAGTTTTTCAGGTTCATGTTCAACATGTCAGAAGATCTTAATGGAAGTAAAAAATCAAATGCACCAACATCAAAACCATAAATACAAAGTATTCTTTTGTGAATAATATTCTGACCACAATGTAAACAAAGAGCCTTCACAGTACATAAAAATCGTATTTACTCACTTGTTCTGTTTGACACCATCACACACAGTGACTTCAGGTAACGACGCACAAAAACGGTGCATTGAGAGGTCCCGTGCTCTGATCACTGATGTAGTGACTGAGCTCACAGGTAAACACACAGACGTGAGAATAAATAATCAAATATACACTTTTAGAGGCTTTTTTTTCCTTTGGCTTTCTTTCCAGTTTTTTTTTAAAATCATACTTCAGGTGAACAAACATCTCTGTACGAGGAGCAGGAGGTCTTCCTGAACACCTGCACTGCTCTCACACCTGATAACAACACAAGTTAGACCATCCCTTTTAGCAAAATGTTTCTCTTCCCAAAATACGTAGATTGTCTTATCGGGTAAAACATGAGCATCATCACGACAGACGCTTCTTGAATCAAGTTCTTTTGACTGATGCACTGCAGTGTGCTTCCCCTCTTTCGTTCTTGGTCTTCCTGGAGGTCGGTGCGCTGGAAAGCATGTATGGCTGTCAGAAAATGAGGTAAAACATCCACTTCAATGTGTCCTGCTGACACACGGAGCCACTGGAGTGTTGATCCCTTTTCAACGAACATTCTGCAAAAAAGAATTAAAACAAATGGCACTTATTACTTCCACCTCCATCACTGCTAATGACTCCTGCTGCCGCTGGGCGGGCTGGGCTATCATGGTAATATTACGGATATTTCTGGATACTGATATGTACAATGTGGGAAAACGTGCAACATCACACAGCATTGCACTTTTTTTGCATTACAAAAGCACAAACTTCTTCTATAAAACAATTTTAAATAACTGTATTTGTCAGCTTTTATGTATAGCGTCCTTAAAAACCTTAATTTGGACAATAGAAACTTGTAGAACATTGACATGGTAAGTTCTTATCATAGAGACAATGCTGCCCCAAGTAATCCTATAAGATTCCTACAGTGGCGTCTTTGCTGCTGAAGCTACACCTGCAGGCCGAGCCTGGGAGGTGCACCTGGATGCGTGTGATGGTTGGTGGAGTGGAGGCTTGCGGTGTGTGCTTCTACTTCTACGCCTACATCTGCCTTCATTTCTGGTTATACAACTGCTACTACTGCTTCGTCTTACCCCTGAAACTGGATATTGTTCTTCAGCAATTAACAAGCAAGCAAAAAACCAACTTAAAGTTACAAAAAACATCTTTATGTGTTATCTATTTACAGTTTAACACTCAAAACCCGCTACATCAGGTCTGTGTGGGTCATCACATCATATCTTTCCATCAGCTTCACTGAGGAAGCTGCACAGGGAAACAGGATGTTGGGAAATCCGAACCAAAACTGTGGAGGTGAAGCAACCAGAGCTGTTCTAACTTTGGCGGATAATCGTGAAATTCAGTTTTGGGCTTTTCAACATTGCAAATCTCACTATAACACCATCAAAACTGCTACTTTTAACACTGAGTCTGCATTTGTGCAGTTTTGTTTAATAAAGAATAAAATAAATGGCATAAACGTGAAATTAAAATGAATAAAAAAGCAGGCTGTAAAGGGAATAAAATGCATACATACAGGCGTGTGGGCTCAGTTGTGATGGAGCTGCTCTCTCATCTTGGCCGCGATCTGCTCCCTCTTCTCGCAGTGTCGCTTCAGGTCTTTGACCTCCATCGTCAGCGTGCTGTTCCACACCATCAGCACCGACTCCTCGCCTGAGAGCGGCGACAAACTCACACTTCAGCGAAACTCGCGTGGCGAGACAACTGTTTCCATAAAGCGTGGGACAAACAATGAACCGCCACACTCACCAAACTCATTCTTGTCTTGTGGGAATCTTCTGCCCAAAACCAGCACCACATTCTTCCAGTTCAGCGTCTCTGTTGGTGGAAAAAACAGATCTGTAATCACGCGACAGAACGGCTTGTTCAGCTGCAGCATCCAAAGGTGAGAATAACGCAGACGAAGAACGCAATGATGTAGGAAGAGAGTCTGAGTGATTCAATATGGTGGCAGACTGTGAGTCAGAATAGGACATGATGGGTATTTTTGCAGATTATTTGGCCCAAATGTTCACCTCAAAGCTGTGCAAGAAACCTCTTTTCATCAAGAAGCACCTGAGCTGTAATTATCACCATCTCTGATAAAACATGAACACTTACACTAATGAGGTCAATCATATGGGTAAAGACTTAGTTAGGAAAATTCCTCTATATTAATTTGTATTATATAATTGGTGTCAGTATGGATTTTTAACCCAAAGAGGGAGCTGTTATACAATCTTTTCCCTCATTAATATGCAAATGTATGCAACGTGGTGCTCCAAAATCACACAGTCTGGGGTGCCTGTGGTGGACTGGAAGAATGAGGTTTGTAGCACAATAAATGCATGCATTGGTTTGTGTTGTCATGATGAGAACAGACACACACACACACACACACACACACACACACACACACACACACACACACACACACAGACAACATATCACATGTGGCACTGCGCCGGCGTGACATAAAAACACGACTAAATGAATCAAAGTTGAGCGCCCACCTATGAGCGCGGAGGCGATGCAGCGGATGGAGTCGCAGCGGGGGCCGATGACCTGCAGCGTCTGGTGTTTGGAGAGCTCCACCAGCAGCAGGTAGCCCCCTCTGGTGCCGATCCAGAGAGTTGCAGCGCTCTGCACCAGCAGGGCCTTCACTCTGGCCCAGGAGGGAGCCGCCTCGGTGGGCAGCGCCCCCCCGCCGCCCTGCCTGCCTCTGCAGCCGGAGTCATGTCTGCAGGGAGAGGAGTTGTCAATGTACAGCTGCAGCCGTACAAATCTCCAATAGCGTCGGATTCTGGAAGGCTGTTCAGACTGACAGCAAACACTGGACTGAATTTAAGATGCTGTTTGATTCTGGAGGCATTTTCCTTGTTAAATGCCTGACGTGTTGTTTCTGCACCATACAAACATCACTTAAGTTTCACCTTTGATTTTCTGTTGATGACATTCACATTTCTATGTATGGTGCTCATTCTCTTTTGTTCTCTATTCAGCCATTTGTTATGTTAACAACTTGAATCTTTTGTTTATTTGAAAGGGAAGAAACGACTGTTTATGATGGCGAAAACACAAACACTTCAAGTCTTGCATTCAAAATCTTACTTAAGAAGAAGTACGGCACAATGTATTTTACAAAAGTAAAAGTACTCATCAGGCAGCAGAATGGCCCATTGTCAGTGTGACACTATAAGACTGGATTATCATTGTGTGTTTTACTGTGTGAGCAGCATTTTATGTTGGAGCTGATCCAAATGACACTAATTTTAACTACTTTGTTTTGCAAATAAATCAAATTATACTATAAATACAGTACTTGAGTAAATGTACTTACATGTTACATTCCACCACTGCAGATCAGAGACCTGATAAAAAGTGCAAAACAAATATTTCTGTGTGTGTGTGTATGTGATGTGTGTGTGTGTGTGTGTGTGTGTGTGTGTACCTGATGATCTGAGCACAGTCGATGCAGTCCACCATCCTCTCGCTCCTCTTATCCCAAACCTCGACGGTTGGTGTGCCGGCTTTGCTCAGGTAGACGTATTTATCCACAACCATCCGAGACACACACGCTTCACCACCCAACGGCCGCTGCTGCCTGAGAGGTGCGCGCGCACACACACACACACACACCAAACTGTGCTGTTATACCAATGACAATGACACAATGGCTGATCTTAACTTTAAACTCAGGCTTCACTTTAATCTCATCCTAATTCTTTAAACACTTTTTCTCATTTTGTCAAACATGCAGGAATAATTGTTTGGAAAACTCTTTTTTCACTCCAAAGTAAAAAAGCTCGTCCTTCAGTCACCCTCAGCTCAACACTCATCAACACTTTGAGCCGATTCGAACCGAACGGCTTCTCTCGTTTCCCTCCACGACAGGGACTCACTGGATGATGAGGTTTGGCCTCGTGTCGATGGTCCTGCACACGTCGTAGTCGGCCGTGAAGGAGAGGATCTTGGCCCCGCAGCCGGCCCACACGGACCTGCTGTCCAGCGGATGCGCCGACTGGCCCAGACACATGACAGGCGTGTTGACGTTTCCCACTGTGACGGTTTTAACCGGCTGCCCGTTCTCCTGCTGGGGGGAGGAGAACCAGGAGAAAATGAAGATCCAATCTGGAACTTCACGAGAAAACACGCTGGATATTTAATTTAATATCTAACATTTACCGTCAGCACGGAGTCCTCAAAAACAGTGAGAATCCCATCCGCCGTCCCAACCAGCAAGTAATTCTTTCTTTGGCTGAAGAGAAAAGAAAAGCATCAAAAGTCAGCATTTTAAGGTTTCAGATTCAGCATAATTACCTTGTTTGACATGTGTGCAGCACTGTGATACGTCACGCAGGTCTTGGTTTGGGTGTGTTCATTTGAGCTTTTGAACTTAACTTTTGTTCTTGCTAACAACGCTAAAGAGGGGGAAGTGTGAGGGGACGGTGTGCTTTCAAACAACAAAATCCTGCATCGTCTTTAAGTAATTCCCCCTCGTGTTTGTCCGTATTAAATCCTCCACGAGTGTACCGTCAGTTTTTGGAGAAACTTACGTGCGACGAGGGTATACATGGAAGTACAGCGAGGTGACGGCGTCCGTGACGCTCTGCAGGTGGCGCCAAGTCGACGTGTCCTGAGTGCTGATGACCAATAAGGAGCCAGACTGGGTGCCTGCCACCAGCCAATCACAGGCCTCGTATGGGATTTGGACGGTCACGAGACACAAGACGGGACTGTTGTCAATCTCCTGCAGGAGTGAGAGAGCCGAGCATGAAGCACGAGGTGTGCTTGAGTTGAACAGAACCGGTTGGACTGGAAAAAGCTGAATGTTTGAAAATCTCTGTGCCAGTATCTCTGTGGCAGGTGGCTTCCAACCAACACCAGGACTGCACAAAGCTTCAGCACCGGTGATCCTGCTGACACTCACAGGTGGCACTTTACACCTGGTCTGCTATGCTCACAGAATATATAGTTATTAAGAGACGCACAAAAAATGTGCAACTCGATCCTGACGAGGAATGAGAAGGTCGTTCGAGCACATATAACCTCATACTCAGAGACCAAAACATAACAAAATCAATCTGTAACAAACTGCAGTCTGGACTGATGCTGATGTTATGATTATAACAATGAAGACCAGAGAAGGTGAATGAGAGCATCTGTGCAGCTAATTTAGCTTCTGTTAAAAAGACTCCGTCCTTCGGTTAGCAGCCCTGTTGGTACCTGTGTGGTGACCGTGTTGGTGTCCAGGTCCACGGCTGTGATGGAGCCTAGTCTCTGGGCGCTGCTGCCTCCGCCCATCCAGGCTCTGTGGCCGTCGGAGGGGCCGTCAGCGCTGCCAGAGCTCACTGTGAAGCACTCGGCGTTGAACGCCTGCGGAACCACCAGCTCCCTCATCAGGCACAACATCTCCCCTGAATTCAGCCTCTCAAATACCTGCAGGCGTCACAGGAGACACAAACACTGCGCTGAATGAGCTCTGAAATCATGAAACGCACTCCATGTCCTGCAGTTTTCTCAGTCAAATTTAATGCGGCAGAATCGGCTAAACACATCTGCTCCATCTCGAGGTCCTGACCTGAGCAGAGGTGGGTCGACCCTGAGGGCTTTCCCTCAGACAGTCCTTCATCAGCGCCTGGAAGCCCGGCCAAGGCGAGCAACCGTAGTGTTTTACCGGATCTGCGTGCAGGACAGTGAACATGTCAGTGAAAGTTCTCGGACACTAGGTGCACTTTCAATAGGACCGTTTTTCCTGCTAACGCAGAACTGCAGGGAGAAATTCAATCAAACAAAACCATCAAAGGAAGGAATTTGTGTATTTTGTACTTTATCTAATGAGATTTAAATACTGAGCAAGCTGTTTGACATAAAAATGGTCGTCATGAAATCACTGTTTCAGGCACAATCTGTTCGTCAGGTGTTTTAATAAAGAAAGTCATTGACTTGTAAACACAGACCAACAATTTAAATTAGAATGAGTTCACATTCTAAGAAATTAATTTGGTTTTGTGCTCTTACATTTAGGATTAATCCAGAATTCAGTTTGTTATTTGCTAAATGTGATGATGTATTAAAGTGCATCACATTTGTAGGTCCAGTCTGGAGGAATTAGTGGCATCTAGTGGTGAGGTTTCAGACTGCAGACAGCTGAACAGCCCGGGCTCACCCTCCTCTCCAGACGCTCACTGGAGCCACTGTTTGGTTCATCTATTCTGGGCTTTTGTAGAAATAACATTTGTGTAACAGAGCTGATTTCAGTTTACTTCAACTCGTATTTCTCACACTTTAGGAAAGAATTGTTACCTGGCAGTTTTCCCTGCACCGCAACCTCATCGAACTCACTGGGGAACTTCATGCCGTCAGAGATGCGCTCTCCGCAGGTCAGCAGGTCGTAGAGCAGCAGGCCGAATGAGAACACGTCGGCCTGCTGGTTATAGATCACGTTACCTCGGGCAACCTCCGGTGCTCGGAAACCTGCCGGACAGACAGCGATTAATTTCAAACGCCGTGCACGGCTTTAAAACTGCCGAGCACGTAGGAGGAGTGAGGAGGCGTCTGACCTGGCGTGCCCTCTGAGCTCCTCACTCCCATGCTGCAGCAGTACTGAGCGATGCCGTAGTCGGTAATCTTGGCGATGATCTCAGAGTCGGTCTTCAGGTTGAACAGGAGGACGTTGTGAGGCTTCAGATCCCGATAGATGATCATGGCTGAGTGAAGGTACCTGATCACACAGATGGAGCAGTGATGAAGTGGTGGTTTTGCTGAATCTGATTTTGAACATCTGTTTGGTGTTAAATATGATGACAAAGTTGTAATCCTAATGCTAATTCTGGTTAATGATGCATCAAAATTACACTGTGATGTGATCTACCTGAGCCCGTCGGCCACCTGCAGGGCGATTCTGTGCTGGAGCTTTCGGTTGAGGCTGCCGTTCTCGTGTTCAAACAGCGAGTCCAGTGAGCCCCGCAGAGCCAGCTCCATCACCAGGACCTGAGGAGCTGAGCCGGCCGCCAGGAGACCTACCAGGCTGGGGTGACGGAGGCGACCCAGCACCACCAGCTCCTGGACAGACACAGAAAAGAAGTGGAGTCAAGGTTGGTGTCCGTGTTTCATGACGACATTTCAGTGGCAGCAGGTTGTCAGTGAGTCCGGGACACAGTACCTGTCTGAGCAGTCTGTAGATGTAAAGCTCAGACGCATGCTTGTTGAATATTTTCACGGCTACTTCTTCGTTTTTGTAGACACCTCGATAGACAGTCCCAAAGCCACCGTCCCCTGTACGCACAGCAAACAAGATCATTTCTGTACGGGTTTCATTTAACATGGTTAAGGCACAGATTTTTGCCTACGATATGTAATAACTGAAAGGCAAAAACAGGAAATGTCCTGTGCCTTTTTATCAAAAATCAAAAGGTGTAACATCACCTCTGTTTTTCCTGATCCATATCGACGGGCTAAGAGCAGAGGGTGTCGTATGCTTTACAGATGGCAAAGCCTTTTGATTTATGATACTTGATTATGAATAAAAGTTGACTTAAAATTCAGTTATTTTAAACAAACAAAGTGAGGACTACCCAGTCGGTTCTCTTTGGACATGTCGACATCCAGCTCTTTGCTGTCCAGTATTGTTCCTGCAGGCTGGTCAATCAGCACCAAATCAGGAGCGATCTGAGAGATGGGAAGTGTGCAGCGGGGGTCCTCCGGGTCCACCAGCAGAAAATCTGTAATCAAAAATAGAGGTTAGATGACTGGAAACCCTGCATGCGGAACATTCTTGACTTCAAACTGATGGAACAGTTTGTTTTTTAGTGTGACTCGTGTACCGTTGTCAAAACATGTAAAGAGGTCCTCGAGCAGAATCTTGCTCCGCTCCTGATTGTCCTCAAAGCTGTAGAGAGCCCACTTCTTCAGCAGCGCCTCACCGCTGCCGTGCATGTCGGTGTTCAGCAGGCCAGGAAACCACTCCTCCAGCAGGGAGTCGATGTGGTCCACCACCTGACCCAGCAGTGCCCGGCCTGGGGGGCAACATCGTGATATGATCCATATAGCAGCACAATAATCACAGTTCTTCTGTGATACCCAACCATTGAACTGGTACCAGCTCTGAGACACAATCTCTTTTAATACTATCAATATACATGATATAATGCTACTTACAGTAAACATTTACAGCAGTTTAAGCAGACATTTAAAATCCCTTCATCACATACAGTTTAACTCTGGAAATCTGCAGAAAAGTTGCACACAGACAATTAATTTAATGTTCAGCTATAATCAGCTTCATTGATTTTTGTAAGTGCTTATTCTGAATTTGATGCAGCAATAAAAACTAATCGAAACAGATTCATTTGTAGATATTAAGAGTCGGGGAGGACTTCTTCAAACTGCGGCACCTTTTTGTGACGACGGCACCGTTATCCTGACGAAGCTGGAGGGGTTCTGCTCCACTGAGGCAGCCTCCACCAGACAGTAGGCCTCTGGGGACCAGCTCAGGTACACGCCCCTCCTCCAGCAGATCCGGTTGGGTCGCACCACTTTCTCTGGACAACACACAGCGAGGGGGACTCATTTTAGAAACCACTGGCCTCTTTCTTTGCAGCTGATGGAACAGTGACTGCGGTCACGTTCACTTTACCTCTTCCACAAAGCAAGTAAGAAGAAAATTCCAGTAAGCGGCTGATCTGGCGAGACCAGTAATCCATGGGGAAGTACGGCATCTCGTACAGACGCACGATCACCTCTGAGTTCTCACGGTGAGGCAGCTCTATCATCGGCTGGTCTTTGGGCAAGCTGGAAAGAAGAGAGATGAGGCGTCAGAGATGGTGAAATATCTGGATATGTTGATTCATTTGGTCTCCGCAAAGTGAACCGTACCTGCTGGGCACGAGCAGCTGGTCGTCGCCGAAGGGGAGCGCGATCTGAAACTTCTCCAGCAGCTTGAAGTACTGCGTCAGGTGGCTCTTGGGGAAACATTTGGTCTCAAACAGAAACTTTTCCACCACTGAGCGCTGAACCACTCCTTTAGGATGCTCCCAGAAGCCACAGCTCTTTAAAGTCAGTTTCTAGGCAGAGAGCAGACAACACCTGACAGGTTTAACCACCACGTACCTGCACGAGTGTTAATAAAGGTTTTTATGAGGCCGGAACTTCTGCTTTCAGTTGCATACATACTATTTCACCACTGAAATAACTTATATATTATGTGTTTTTATATAATATATAACATGCACAGTATAGAGGATAATCAGATACAATATCCTGGCCAGAAAAACAGCAGTTATCTCATTTAGGTAGTGAATTGTACATTGTTTCCAAAATAAAGTTATCATTATTATCATTATTGTTATTATTATGAAAGAAAAAGTGAGACTTTTTTCCTAGTTTAGATAAAACTGTAAGCTGGCATCTTATTTTTATCCTTCAGCCCTAAACCAGCTCGTTAGGCCTGAAAGACTCAAAGCTTGTGTGACTGTCTCTGTGCGTCCAGGTGAGGCTACCTGAGGGATGATGTTGCACAGCCACTGCGGGTCGATGAAGTAGAGCTCTTGGAGCTGAAGTGCAGGATCATCAAAGTGCAGTAAAACCCCTTCAGTGACAGAGGAGGAGGGAAGAAAAAGCCGGACTCGGTCAGACAAACTGTTGATCCTTGAGACAACATTTAAAACGTTAAATTATGAAACCGAACAGCTACATGTCTGAATGGTTTAATATTTCTCCTCCTAACAGAGAAATGTGCTGCAGCCTTAACAAAGGGAGGCACAGTAACATTTAAATTCATGTGAAGTGGGTACACTGATGGATGGAGGTTAAAGTTTGAGGTTTGCGTGACGTTGAACGTAGTTTCTGACCGGCTTCACTGAGGAAGTGGACGGCGTGGGGCAGCTCAGCTTCCTCCAGCTGCAGCTGACTCTCCTCGATGAGCTGCAGCAGCTCCTGGTGCCTGAGGACCGGGAACTCTGGGGGAACCCTGGTTCTCTCCTGCAGGACCCGGCGCTCCAGCTCCACGTAGCTGTCTGGAACCAGCTGGCCCATCACAGGCTGGCCCTGGATCTGCAAAAGGGAGAGCAGATGAGAGGGTGAGGCCGTAGGAGAGCAGAAAGACAGAAAAGCTTTAATCAGCCATTCCTTCTTCCATCCTTTTACCTTGAAGCTGGTGACTTCCCTGGCGATGGCCTTGCGCAGCTTGGTCATGGCGTCCGAGTCCTCGCAGACGGAGACCATGTGGTAGTCCCGGATGGCAGGGAAGCCCTGGTGGCTCAGCAGCTCCTCTCTGATCTTGGTCAGGCAGGCCTGGAGCTGCAGCTCCTCGCTCACATCCGTGTGTGTTCCCACCAGGATGACCGGGGAGAGAGGAGCGACGGCCTGAAGCAGTGGAAGGATATTTTTAAAAAGATTGAAAAAACACTTTTTTTCCTCTTAAAACAAGTGAAACAAGTCTGCCATTGATGTGTTCCTTCGTTAAGATAAAGATAAGATAAAACTTTTTTGTTAAGGTTAGTTGTTATAGACACCACGAATAAAAAGGAGAAGTGTACATTATATAAAAAGAGTATAAACATGATACTTTCTGAAGAAGGACGCCTCAGTTTCACAATGAAAAAGGGTTTTTGCACTATTACAAGCTAGTACAAAGACTTTGTGCACTTTGAATTGAATTTTAGCTTCTACCAACTGAATTTAAGACTTAATATTGCTGAACCCTTTAGTCATTTGTTTGCAATGTCATAGAAATTGCATACAATGCATAACAGGATTAATAAAAATATTTGGGGATTCAACGCCCCTCTGCAGATCTTTATGACTCACTTTGATGTTGAAGAGCCAGGGTTTGAGGGCGTCCACCTCACCGGCGCCTTTGCTGAGGTTGTATACGACCAGGTAGAGGGCTCTGGAGGTCAGGAAGTGAGGGTGAGAGTCGCTGAACTCCTCTCCACCTGTGGGGTAAAAAACCAGGTGAACAGGACACCTACAGATGCACCTCTCTCAAATGTGCGGTATACTTGTGGTATTCTTTAATTTAACTTATTTAGATACAGTTGATTTCTGGGCATTGAAATACTCGACTATCCTCGGGTTTCTTTATCATAACAGTTCATTAATCTGTTGTTTTTAAGTTGTGTTTTGCCAATTTGTCCCTAAAAACCTAACCTGAGAAGTCCCAGACGTTCAGCACCATTTTCTTCTTGTCTCGTTCCCTGATGGTCCAGTCCCGGACGTCGATGCCAGCAGCGGGCCGCTTCGAGCTCAACTGGGAGCGCTTCAGCTTCATCAGCTGCTGGATCAAGGTGGTCTTCCCGCTGCCCGCGTTCCCCACCACGATGAGCTTCATCCGGTAGTACGGCACTGCCTTCTTCAGCCGCTGCTGCAGGAACCTGCAGGCGAGGGTGGAGGAAAGGCGTGAGATCATCATCATCAACATAATTTAATATTAATATCTCTACATTGAACAAGCCCCTGACCTCACAATGTCTTTGGTCTTGTTGCCAATGTGTTTGAGGTCCAGCTGGAGTCGGAGGCCATCCAGCGGCAGGTCCCACAGTCGGCCCAGTTTCCCCATCTCATCGGGGAAGGAGCGCAGGTTAGCGTTACGACTCACGTCCAGGGAGGTCAGGCCTTCCAGCAGGCCGATCTGCGGCGGGATCTGAGTAGAGACCATGCAGCCATCATCCAATCAACCATCAAATTCAACAACATTCAAGAGCTTGATACTGATTCATTATGGTGTTAGAAAAATCAAATAAAAGCTCATGATGGCCAAGAAAATCAGGAACTTTTTTTTTTACCTCAGTGAGCTTGTTGTCACTCAGGTGGAGCTTCTCCAGTCTGGCCCATTTGTAGATCGGTCCATTCAGATCCAGATCTTTGATGCAGTTGTGACTGAACATCAGCTCTCTGAGGTTGCTGGACTCCCAGGAAGCCGGGCCGGGCAGAGCCGCGATGTTGTTGGTTCTCATGTCCACTGACCGCAAGCTGGACAATCAAACATGTGTTTATCACACAGCTAAAACTCGAGCTCTGAGAGTAAATTAGTGTGTTAAACTGTTAAAAACTAGCACGTGACTCACTTTGGGAGATGAAGTATAGCCTCAGGAACGTCAGTGAAGCTGTTGTTTGCTAGTTTCAGTGTCGTGATCTTGGATGAGAGATGTGACAGAGAAGCTGGAGAAAAACAGCAAAGAGAGGTTATACGAGCAGAAGGCCGCTGCAGGGTTTTTCTGAGGTTACCTGTGGTTACCCCAGCTGGTCCTTTGTGAAAAGTTCAGCTGCTTCCAGAAAGAACAGGGTGACAGAGGAGGAAAAGAGACAGACAGCATAACATCGTCATTCTGGTCTGGTGTATCGGAGAAACTCAGGCGAATCTTCAACAAACACAACATCCCGGTACATTTCAAACCTGGGAACAATCTCAGACAAAGGCTGGTGCACCCCAAAGACCGGACACCTCACACTCAGAAGAACAATCTGGTGTATGCAGTCCATTGCAGTGAGGAATGCACAGACTTGTATATTGGGGAAACCAAACAGCCACTGAGCAGACGCATGGCACAACACAGAAGGGCTAACTCTTCAGGGCTGGACTCAGCTGTTTACCTGCATCTCAAGGAGAAAGCACACTCCTTTGAGGATAAAAATGTGCATATTCTGGACAGAGAAGACAGATGGTTTGAAAGAGGAGTACGAGAAGCTATCTATGTCAAGGTTGAAAAACCATCTCTGAACAGAGGGGGAGGTCTGAGACACCACCTATCTCCCACATACAATGCTGTCCTTTCATCTCTCCCTAAGAGATTCAAAGATTTAGCCTCCGAGGATAAACAACAAAGCCATTCACACATGGCTCAAGGAGCCTCCCAATGACAACAATGGGACACTAACGAGGCTAACGACTGTCGTTGACATCCAAGGGTTGCACCCTACCCCGCCTTAATGGGGGGATCATTTGCCTCACAATAGAGTGATACCATTCTTGTTTTTGTGGGTTGGTCTCACTCAGGGGAAAAATACTTGAACCTAACACCATTGCATTGGACTAGAGCTGTCCTATCTAGTCTGGTTGCGTACGAACTGATGAAGCCTGCTCGGATGAGAGGCGAAACGTCTTCTAAGACAAACTGACGAGGTCCAGTTGTGAACGATTGAATGCCCTAAAGCTTACAATGACCTGGATGAATGAGAATATTCACAGGCATTTTTCTTTAGTATCCTCAAATATCTTGCATGCCGGTTTGGTGCTCGGGTGTTTTCCAGACTACAGTTTGGGCAGACAAAGGAGGCTAAATGCATTTAAACTGCACATTTCTGATCTAATGTTCAGCTGATACTCACAGATTTTGTTCATGGAGACACTGAAAGTTTCCAGTTTGGGGCAGCCGGTCAGGAAGTCTGGAGAAATGCTCTCCACGCTGTTCTTGCTCACATCGAGCAGCTTGATCTCCGGCAAACACAGCGGCACACAAAGCTCAGTTACGCTGTTACTGAAAAGAGAAAAAAGGGAAATAACAGCTGTCCTCATCACCCTGGATGCATCAAACTGTCATACTGCACGGCACATTGAAATGAGATGCTGTAATGACGCTCTACCCTTCCATAAACAGCTCCTCCAGCTGGTTCACGGCGCGGCCCAGCTCGCGAGGGAAGGTCTCGATCTTGTTGAAGGACAGATTGAGCTGCCGCAGCGACGGGCAGTTGACGGCGGGGTCGAAGGTCAGCAGGGGGCCCACGCAGTTACGGGAGACGTTCAGCATGCTCAGCGAGAGCAGGGACAGCAGCTCCACCGGCAGAGCCTGGAGCTGGTTGCCCTGCAGGTCCAGTCGAGTCAGACTCTTCAAACTCTGACAGTTACAAAAAAAAAAAAGACGGTTTGTTTCCTGTAATCGTTTGATATGTTAGCGATTCAGCACAGCTCGGACCGTTACCTGGCAAAGGGCCGAGGGAAACTCCAGCAGACAGTTGTGGCTCAGGTCCAGGCGGAGGAGATGGCCCAGCTGCTGCTGGACGAAGCCCTCGTCCATCAGACAGGACAGAGAGTCCAGCTCGTTGCCCGACAGGTCCAGCAGGCGGATCCTCTCCCTCTCTTTGGGCAGAGCAGCAGAGTTCTCGCCAGATCCAAACACTGAGGAGGCGACACAGCATTAATACTGCCTGCAGCCTCGACGATAACCAGATACTCTGATGTGGAATACTTGTTAGTTCCTGTTAATTGAAAATCTTGTGAGAAGGCATTTTTGATCATCTATTTATATTTTCTTTTTTATGAACTACTTTACTGAACTTGAATGAAAATAATCTGGCTCATGTTTCCTGTGGTTGAATGTCACTATGTGTGCCTGAAGAGGATCCAGATCCAGATGAGGAATGTCTGAACATTTTCTGTCAGTTTTTTCTAAAACAGTTCTGGATTTTGTTTGATTGAAGCTTTATCAGATCAATGACTGTCACTGATCAAATACCTGCGTGTCAGGAAATAAATTTATATATTTAACTGTCATATTATTTGAACTAGTGATGTGATTTCAGTGAGCCGGATCATGAGCTCAGCTCAGCAATAAGACTCGGCACTGTCGACGGCTCTTCTGGCTTTTATAGCTCAGCCAACCTCAGCGATGTTTTGATCTATGATTGATTAGTGTGATCATCCAGTATCACTTCAATTATTCAATGTAGTCATTAAAAAAACATGGAACTTCCAGAATATCCTAATTTTACATTGCTCTTGGTTTAAAAATCTTAAACAATGTAAAAAAACATATGTTGATGACCGGTGCAACATACAACTGTCTTTGCATGCTTGGGTTTGAACATTAGGACCAAAGTGGGACGTTTCTGAGCTGCATTTAACAAATACGTTATAGGATCGTTCCATCATTCTGTCCTGTATTCATTCGACAAACGAAAGAAAGAGCTCACAGAGCGACGCATCGCTGAGTCGAACTGGACTGAACCTGATGGAAATACCTTTTTGGCCTGAGCCGGTCCGTCCGTATCTCCTGTGTACAGGCTCACCGTGTTCATTCTCAGCTGGTCCACTCTATAAGAGGAAAAGACAGACACGGGCACAGAGGGAAGGAGTGAGGGAACAGGCACATATTTGGTGGGATTATAGTTTTATTACTAAGAAAATGACCGAACAGTGAATTGCACTGTGATTTCTGGTCATGTGAAGAGATATGCTCAGATAATCATAATAATAACAGAAAATCCAGTCACCTGAGCGTAAACGTCTACATGTTAATGAAGAGGTTTTACCTCTGCGCTGGCATGTCTGCGACGCCCCTGCTTCCTTTTGCAGGACCCCCCCCTCAACTCCTCTGTTGAGTCATTGTGTGGCTTTGGAGACAGAGCCCCGCACAGCGAATCACTGCCTGCAAAAGGGAAAGCACACAGTGAGAGAGACTCATCGTTAGAGGGGAAACTGCCTTTAATAATCAGAAACCAGCTCACTGTACGCTGCGTTTCTCCTCTCAGTCTGAGCTGCACTGCAGTTCAACTATGACAGGATTTTTAATTGAATCCCACTGATACGTAAAAATATGTTCTCTGGACAGTGAACGCAGCACACAGTCTCTGCAGAGGGATCATCCTTGACCCACTGATCAACTTAAAGTCCTTACTGTCACTTTCAAAGCTTCTGTGAGAACATTTCTCTTGTTCTTGAAGTAAACGGTCGCAATATAAAACGCTGCTGAATTGACCGAGACTAATCACAAGTCAAAAGCATCTCGATCGAATCGATGCGACAAAACACTGACAACCACAGTACAGTACAGACCGTACACGCAGGCCAGTTCACCGCATTTCACGGGGAATAACACAGCAGGGTTATGTTAGCTGTCATGTGTTGGTTTGGTTTGAGTGCGTGTTGGTCTATGGGATGGATGGATGAAAGAAAGAGAACTAAAGGAAAGTATAGCAGGGCAGAGAAGTGGATGGATGACATAATGTTGATCCGGGAGGTGGAAGTAAACGGGCTGTTACTGTGTGTGATGTTCAGGAGCGTTCAGACAGCGTTACAGCGAGGTGATGTCACTGCTCCAGCTGCTGGTGCACAGAAGATCTACAGTGTGAACATTATCTCACTTCAGTCTGCAGTCGAATTACACTGCTTGTCTGCGCAGCGATGCCCCGATTCATGCGTATAAATCTAATAAAGCGTCGGTTCCACCTCAAGTCTGAAGACATTTGCTGCCTTTCAGCTGAATTTATCCCCTGATTGTGCACACTGCAGGTCTAGCTGCGGCTTTACCGTCACTCTCCACGTCGTCGTTGAAAAACAGGCCGTCGTCTACAGAGACAAAGCTGAAGCTGGAGTCGTCGCTCTCTTCAGAAATGTAGCCAGAGGTCAGACAGGGGTCGGCCAGAGGTCTCTGAGGAGCGCTGCTACTCTTGGTCCTCTGGAAAGACTGAATGTACCTTGCCAAACTCATTCCTTTACCTTAGAGACAGAACACGATGTGAAGACATTAAGACAGGGCCGCAACTAAATATTAATTCCATCTGTTGTTCAAATAACTGATCAACTGTTCAGACTAGAAAAGTCCTTTGAATTGCCTTTAAATCGCTCGTTTTGTACGCGATCAATAGACAGAGATAAAACAGAACAAAGCATCAACTCTTCCTCACTGTTGTTGTAACGCAGACTGTGTGCTCTGCCTCTTTCAGCCAGCAGGGGGCTGAGCCAGGTGGCGTCCAGGCGGCCCAGCCTGAAGCCCCCGAGGCAGAGGGCGCTGTTGTTGAGGTCCAGTCCCAGTCGGCCCAGCAGCTGAATGACGGTGGGCCCGTCGCCCCGCTTCACGCTCACGGCCAGGGCCCTGCGGAGGTGCTGCTCGTGGACGCCGCGGCTGAGCAGGAGCTCCACCAGCTCGAGGGGTCCGCCTCTCTCGCACACCTGAAAGAGACAGACGCCACGATTGAGATTGATGACTATTGTGATTATTGATTAATATATTAGTACGGCTGAATATTGAAACTGAACTTGTTTGCTACAGTTTGATGTGCGCCATAAATAAACCATTTTATTTGTTTTCTGTAAAACAGCTAAAAATATTGATAAATGGCCGCTACAAGCTACTAGTGTTTAATTTTACTTTAAATTCATCTCATCGTAAAATTTACTTTTCCATTTACAATCAATCAATCACAAAAGCAGCAAATCGTCACACTGGTGAAGCAGGAACCAGGAAATGTTAAATGTTTTTAATCAATATATCACAAACAACCTGCTGATTGATTAATTGATCTGTTAATATTTTGATGTTGTGCAGTATGTTATCAGAACTTCTTCCAAAAGTCCAAACAGGTGTAATGTTGAGCGTGTTAGCATGCTAACACTTGCAAGTAAAGCAAAGCACGGGCAGCAAATTCATCATGACCCGCTGACAAGAACCGCTTTCATCCGTGAGCCCGGCCTGTGCGGCCTCGTGACCTCTGACCTGATAGATGAGAGATTCTGTTTTGGTCTTCTTATTGATGTCGGCGCCCAGCTCGATCAGGCACTCGGCCAACGTGGTGTCCCCGTCCTCGCAGGCCTTTTCCAGCATGCTGTAGTGCAGCTCTGAGTCGCACCACATCTTAGACAGAGCCAGACACACTGACTTACGCAACTGTCAGGGGGCAGAGAGGGAGAAGACACGAATCTGTTAATTAAATTATGGCGGGGATTCACAATCTTTCTAGCAAGGCGTTTCGTGGAAGCATCGTTTTCCAAGAACACGGGGGGGAGACATGCAGCCTAGATAGTTAATCAGAGCAGTATTCAAGCATGTCTGGTATGTCCTGCGCTCTCCTTTTGTACTGTATGTTCCTGCGTGTGTACAGAACGGCCTGTGTTTCAACACACAGCAGATCAAACTAGAAATGTCCACAATCTGGGAAATCTAGCTTCTGAGCGTCAGGCTCACCGGGTTGTTGCTCTGCTCAGTCGTCTCCTCTCTGAGGTGCTGGAAGATCTGCCTGTCAAAGTCTTCCCTCTGCAGTTCAGCTGCTGCTCCCGAACAGGCGTCCAGCATCCTCAGCGCCACCTGGAAACACTGCCGGACACACATCAGGACTTTCAGCCACAGCGAAGAGAGGTCAGGACAATTTTACAACAAAGTCTGTGAACGGAGCTCTGAGTCC
Organism: Chelmon rostratus; assembly: GCF_017976325.1. NCBI lineage: Eukaryota > Metazoa > Chordata > Actinopteri > Chaetodontiformes > Chaetodontidae > Chelmon > Chelmon rostratus. Next base: position 27,081,024 of record NC_055663.1, read on the forward strand.
AGACTTCTAGCTGTCAATCACATCAGGAATTAACATCACAACACAGGGCTGATGCAGCACATGTGAAAAGTGGGGAACATCTGTAATAACATGTTAACAGAAGTAAATGGAGAGAACGAAATGATATTATGAGATAAGTGCTCAAGTTTAAAGCAGGGCTGCATGATGTGGATGTGGCTACAATATATGGAACAAAACAAAAAAAATAAAAACAAATGTTTAACGTGTTGTGCTCCAACGGGATGGACAAACAAACAAACAAAAAAAAAACGCAGTCACCACGGTAATTGTCTGTCACTCAGCTCACCTTCAGGAGCATCTCAAAGTCTTCTCTGTACTGGATGAGTGAGGCGACCACAACCGAGGCCAGGACAGGTACGATCATCCTCGACAGCTTCTTCCTGGATACGAGGTAGGTGAGCAGGGTGAGACCCCAGTAGTGTATCTCTGCAGGACGTGAGTGAAAGCACAGTCAGCATTAAAATTAGAACAGTTCAGATGAGGGAATTTTGATCTTGGTTGATTTCGGTTCATTAAGGCTATGCGCCGTAAAAGGCGATCGCATGCTGTACCTCGTTCCTGTGGGAACATCTGTAGTGTGTGCAGCACCGTGTCTATCGCCCCCTGCTGGCAGAGTAAGTCCACTGCGCCGGAGCAGTCGGCCAGCGCAGACAGCACCTTCAGGCCACACCTCTGTATGGTGGAGCTGCTGATGAACTGCACACAGACACAAGCAGCACTGAACGTCAAGCTGGTTGAAGCACAAAAAACAACCTGAAGTTTAAGATTCGGAATTCAGTCTGTCCAACGTGTCAAAAAAAGCTTAAAAACGTATCTTTTCATTTAGCCTTTAATTAGCCATAACTTCCTGATACAGGCCTGAAACTGCTGGGCTTTGCCTCACACTTATTCACAGCTGCACTTCTTTTAAAATGCTGTATTTTACTTGATTTTATGCATCCTATGTGCTGTTTTTAACTTTATTTAATTACTATTCTTCAGTGGTTTTAGTTTCCATCTTATGCCATGCATTGTTTTCTTATCTTATTTGTACTATTATTATCAACTGGGCTTTATTCTCCATCTTATTTTACATTAATTTTCTATCCTTGTTTTTATGTTCATTTTATGTCTCTTTAACGTGAAGCATGTGGTGCATGTGATGTCTTTGCCTGTCAATCATTTTCAGCTGCATTTCTTGTTTCTTGTAAGATGCTAAATAATATATAAATGAGGTTTATCCCTATTATTACCCTTAGGATTGCGTTCTGTTTCTATTCAGGGCTGTGAAATTCACAGTCATTGCGTGAGGTCAACTGGGTCAAATTGATTTTATCTAATTTTGTAACAGGACTCTTTCTATGGCAAAAAAAGGAAGTTGAAAGTTGTAGATGTTAAGGTTAAATACTGGCTTTTGACTTCCTCTCTGACATGTGACGCCTTTTTTCTCATTTCTACCCTTTTCTGAGGCTGCTTTTGTCCCTGTTTACCCCCTCAGGCAGAGGGGTCCCGAACGACCACATGGGGGGAAAAAAACATGCTCACCATTCATTCATAACAGCCAGGCAGCTAGCAAATTCTTTTAAGAAATGTAATTAAATCCCTCCGATGTTCTGGTTGCAGGACAACCTACTTTATAATTTCTACAATGAATGGATTGACTGTGGTTTAATTTATGTCATGAATGAGAACTATATGTACCATCTGAGTATTTGTACACTGCTTCTCTTTCATGTGAAAAAAGTGTGTTTTTCAAGCTCGACCTCCTGATTTCTTTTGGCTTTTTGTGGTTTTATTGTCATTTTAATTAGGGACACGGGGCAACGTCCCGAGTCACTGGCTCCTACAGCTATGAAATAGCGCAGCACTGAGAAAACCTTTGCAAATTATATATCAAAACGTGCGGTTTGATCGGGATCGGTGTGCTATTACTTTTCTCAAATTTAATGCAGTTTTTCGCATCATAAGACGTGAAAAACTGCGATAAATTTCCCATAAGAAATGAATGGGGAAATTTCCTCAAATTTCAGCCTTCAGTGGGTGATGTCATCACTTAGAATGAGACAGCCGGTGAGAAATCGCCTGAAATTGTTTTCTAAAATTGCCGTAAAATGGTGAATAGGAGACACATAATTTTTGGATCTTTTGTAGACAAACTTGTCCTCTTTCTTGTGATGTCTTCGAAAAAGCGGAGAGACTTACTGAATTTAAATAGTGAGGCTTTTTGTGCAGCCAGCTCCCTCCTGCTCTCCATTGACTCCAATGTAAAAATTCAGAGCTGTTTTGTGAGAAAAGCAGAAATGCCTCCTGTCTTTAGATCGCCATAAAAAGAAAAGTTGTTGTCTCAGGAATAAAATGAAGAGACAGTCGGACTCAGGAAGGTCTCGGGAGTCCGATGATCTATAGTACACTCTGATAGGAGGTACGGTTCTCTCATGACAGGATTTAGTTCAGGAGGTTCGCCGAACCCAAATCTCACTGCATACAATACAAACTCCTGTTCTCTGAGTCGCAGAGTCTTTTAAATCGACCATTTAGTCATTTTTCTAAAGAATATCTGGACATAAAACACACGTACATCTGGCTCAGACTTGTCCGCATCTCACAGTGTAATCGTTTTTTTGATAGCAGCTACAGTTTTGTCACAATCGCAAGTTGTTCGGAAGAAACTGACAGCGAAAAAGCTGCTTTTCAAGGCAAGAGTTGAACAGGTGCAACTGTCATTTACACACACACCGGTCAATAACCCACGCACACACATCTGCAGGACAACCAGCCTGAGAATGATTATCTTAACGAGCTCAGTCAAAACAAGGGCATTGTTTGAAAACAATCTCCATCCAACAAACAGTTAAACTCAGCTTCACCAAGCGCTTTGCCAAAAAGGTTGAGAAAGTAGTCACACAAACACACACACAAGCAGGGCTAACCAACAGCTAAAAAGTGATTAAAAACAAGCACGTCAAAACTGAACAGGAACAGGTAAAAAGTGGGAGAGATAGAGAGGTAATTATCAGTAGGTGGGGCAGAAGTTACACACACACACAGTCAGAGACACATATACCAGACACATCTCCATGTAGGAGCTGGTTGGGCTGCTTGTGTAGTTCAAGCAGACACACACACACAAACAGACGAAGACACACACATACGCAGTCACACACAATGACAGATACATAAACACACACACACAAATGTATAATGAAAACCCCATCCCCCTGCCCCCTTGTTAACGCCGTTAGCTCTATTAGCGCCGTTAGCATTAGAGCCGTTAGCTCTGCTAGCTCTATTAGCACTGTTAGCACTGTTAGCTCTGTTAGCACAGTTGGCTCTGTTAGCACAGTTAGCTCTGTTAGCGTTAGCGCCGTTAGCTCTATTAGCGCCGTTAGCTGTTAGCTCCGTTAGTGTTAGCTCCGTTAGTGCTAGCTCCGTTAGCTCCGTAAGTGTTAGCTCTGTTAGCTCCGTTAGCATTAGCTCCATTCATGTTTATTGATTCAGTTCATTAATTCATGTTAACAGAGACATGAAGCAGAGGAGAGAAGCAGACAGACAGCTGAGGTGATCAACAGAGACAGACAAGGAGAAAGCCACAGAAACACTGGCACTGAGAGGGTTGAAAATGGGGAAAAAAGTGGGAGAGGTAGAGAGGTAATTATCTGCTGATTCCTCAAATTTCAGCCTTTTTCAATTGTCCGCTGCCTCGACATACTTTCTCCTAGAGACTTCATTCAAACTTTAAAATGTAGATAATTTTGTCGGCTCAAACACACACATACACACACACACACACACACACACACACACGCACGCACATACAGGTAACTTGATTACAGAAATACAAACACACAGAAGACTTAATGTGATTACAGCTCCTCAATCAATGGTCAGTGAAAGATGATCATGTCTGTGTTGACAGAGATGGTTTCCCCGGCAGTAGCCCCCCGTGTCCCTTTCAAAATTTCCCAGAGAGAATTTTCTAGTTTTAATATATTATATTCAATTTAAAAAAAACCATGCAAGGACATAACAGCATCAAATTTTGGAAAATGTGGAGAGGTGTTCTGTGGCTGATCTGTGCATTCGTACCCTGTTGAGAACCTCCAGGTAGAGGGTGTGAGCCCCCTCCACCACACACTGGTTTTTCAGGACCTTCAGCGACACGTCGGCCATGTCAGGGTCTGCCACCGAGACGCCGTGCTCCCTCAAACTGCGGTCTGGGAATTCACGCACAGCAAGGGAGCAAGCGAAGACAAAGAGTCATGCAAACATACACACAGAGACACAACCGCCACATTATCGGCCATTAATCCAATAAGGAAGAGTACACTGTAACCTCATTTTGATGAGAAATTAAAACAAAACAAGCCGCTCCACTGGAACAGCTTTGAATTCCCCTGCTGAACAAAGGCAACGTATAGTTCTGCCGGAGTGGCTCGAGGACTGATGGTCTGAGTGAGCAGCAGCAGAAAATCGGGTGTTCCCACATCTGTTTGGGAGGTTTGTCTCGCTTTACGCACACAAACACTCACTTGTGTTCACACAGTACAACACACCGCACATATTACTGAACTTCCTGAAAAGTAGCCAGAATGTACAGAACTGTATTTAGAGCCACTTCCTTAAGATCTGATTGCCTGAATCACAAATTAATGGCTATTACTACAGCCACAGCAGACTGAAAAACACAGAATTTAGTATATATTCCAACTGCATATTATTGAGGAGCAATACCAGCATTCATTTGGACTTAAAGGATAACTTTCGTTTTTTACAACCCGGACCTTATTTGTAGCATTAAATACGACCATTTACTCACCCAGACAATTTTGGTGGCATTTGGAGTCGTTTTGAAGAAATTAGCCCCAGAGGAGCGGCGCGTATATCCGTATAATGCGAGTACTCGGGGCATCCGTGCGCAGCCTCTAGATAACGCATAATCTACGGCGAAACTCGTTCATATTCCAATATTTTGTTATGATATGCTGGTGCTATTCCCCTCTGAGCCGGCAGTCGGCTAGTTTAGCTGTAGTTTGGCACAGCTATGGTTCGTTATTGCGTATTCGTAGCCGACCGCCGCAGAGTCAGCCGTGTTGTGGCTGTTTGCTCGGTAATGACATCATCCGCGTCAGAGGTAGTTGTCTAGAGACGCTAGATGTTGATAACATGCCACCACGGGCTCAGAGGGGAATAGCACCAGCATATCATAACAAAATATTGGAATATGGACGAGTTTTGCCGCAGATTATGTGTTATATAGAGGCTGCGCATGGATGCCTCGAGTACTCGCATTATACGGATATACGCGCCGCTCCTCTGGGGCTAATTTCTTCAAAATGACTCCAAATGCTACCAAAGTTGTCTGAGTGAGTAAATGGGTGTATTTAATGCTACAAATAAGGTCCAGGTTGTAAAAAACGAAAGTTATCCTTTAATATTGAATACTGAAGTGCAATATTCACTCTCCTTGAAGCTCTGAAAATCTTTAGCTGTTCCACTTTCTTCACTTTGTCGAGAGCTTTTGTGTTCAGGAAATGAAATCAGAAACTCCACTGGAGCGCACCTGGGCAGAGGAAGACCAGGCTGGCCTGCAGAGCCTCCAGCTGAACCTCCGGCTGGAAGTTATGGATCCTCATGGCGCTGAGGATCTGACTCATGGCCATGTTCAACTCATCTAGGCTGGCAGTCCTACGGGAACAGAGACGGCTTTCACTCCAAAACGAAACATCAGCGTCGCAGCTTTTGAATATTTTTGAGATTTTATCGTTGCTTGATGTTTCATTACTTGATACTTGAATAACTCAGACAAATATGGATGATCTGTGAAAATCAGGAGGTGTTTGTGCCCACCGTCCCTGGAAGAGCAGGCGGAGCAGTTTGCAGGCGCTGATGGAAACTTCAGCTGAGGCTGAATGTCTCTTCATCATCTCCACTAGGTTGACGTGGAGGCCGCTGGACAGCAGCAGGGAACACATTTTACCTGCAGACAGGCCAGAGCACAATATCCCAATAAGTAAGCAGATGTAGATATTTTATTGCACAGAAGAGATAACCAAAGTGTGAGAGCTGCAAGTGTGCATTGTTTCTCCCATTCGTCCCATCTCTGCACACTGGATGTTGCAGGATTTTCCTAAAAAAAACGATGCATAGACTCATTTCCCTCTCATGCATCACTTATGACCTGCTAGAAGTTGTTTGGAGGTGTATTTCTCTGCTGCTCTCTGCATGTATTTTCTTATTTTCTTCTTATTTGCTGTGGTCTGGACTACAACCATTGGCCAATAACAGCTCGCAGGTGAGATCCCGACAAAAGAGGAAGCTGCGAAAATGACGGGCAAAGCGAGAAAACAGCGAGGGCTGAACGTCAGGTGGGCTGAGCTCGTTCCAAAACGAGAGCGACTGCAGCCGTTTACGTGTGCCGAAGACTGCTGAAGACTTACTGTTGTGCGTGATGAGCGTGGCGATGGCACTGGTAGCAGCTTCAAACACGCTGGGAGAGGAGGAGTGCAGCAGCATGGCCACCATTAACTGTCTGTGAACAGGAGTCCTGCAAACGACACACATTTTTACACAATTCTTAAACACAGGCACCTTTCACAAACCGGTGCACGAGCTTATAGAGAGAACAACAGTGTTGAACGTCTGTAGATGTGTCAGTGTGCACCTCTCGTCCTGCTCCTCCTCTGAATGGGTCACTCCGGCTCCGTGCAGTAGCAGATTGTGAATGGCCCAGCTTGCAGCTTCCTGAGGCAGCAGAAGTTTGAGACTCTGATTATTGAGATGATTCTGTGTGTAAATCGTTGCAGTGGCAGAGGAAGCTGGACTGACCTGAACGGCTGGCTCAGCAGCATGGAGATCCAGCGCCATACAACAGACCTCCATCCAGCCCAGACCCATGTCCTCCACCTCCTCCTTACCCCTGTTCTCCTCCTCCTCTCCTTCCTCCAGGCCCTGCTCGGCCACCGCTTTGTTCTGCACGATGGTTGCAGCTGACAGAGGGAGGCGGCGTGGTTTAATTACTGTTCTCCACAAGATCTAATCTAACCATTAGATTATCCATCGGACACAGGAGCTCCTCTGTTCTGCAGCCAGCGATCGAGCCAGAAATGTCAGTTTAAATGGGCTAAATCTTCATGAGCTGCAGGTAGATAGTTTAACATTCATCTGCATGGACAGCAGCTTCATCAGCATAGCTCAGCTGTGCTGTTTATAATCGATGTAATTTAGTAATTTGCAGTTTTAGACTGAGGTCTCGCCTCTTCCCAAAGTCCCACAGTAGATTTCCTCCTCTGTGCTGTCAGTGTCTCTCAGTATTCAGATAAACAAAAGCGAGGTACTTTAGGTGCATGCATCCCAACGCTAAAGTACCTCTGCTTGTTTGTCTGGTGTTCTCTCTGCCTTCGCTGTAAGTTAAAAAAGATTAGCTGTCACTGCTGTGCATTTACATTCTGTTTGTATTTGAATATAACAAAGCAACAAGGACACAGCACTGCAGTTGCAGCAAAGTGTAAAATTCCCTGAACTCCCTCCATTTATTAAACAATATACTGCAGAAGGAGAAACAGAGGAAAAGTGCAAAATTGGCAGCTTGCAGTGGTCGTGTCAATGTGAGAGATCACATTCAGAAATGTACACATGGGTGTGTAAACAAGGAAGGGGGCAAGTATGTGTTTCAATGATAAAGGCTGATATCACACCAATCAGACAAAGATGCAAACCCAGTAGAGACAGCAACTATTTAAGTTTTCATTAAAAATGACAATTAAAGGATAACTTTCGTTTTTTACAACCTGGACCTTATTTGTAGCATTAAATACGACCATTTACTCACCCAGACAACTTTGGTGGCATTTGGAGTCGTTTTGAAGAAATTAGCCCCAGAGGAGCGGCGCGTATATCCGTATAATGCGAGTACTCGGGGCATCCATGCGCAGCCTCTATATAACACATAATCTGCGGCGAAACTCATTCATATTCCAATATTTTGTTATGATATGCTGGTGCTGTTCCCCTCTGAGCCGGCGGTGGCATGTTATCAACATCCGGCGTCTCTAGACAACTACCTCTGACGTGGATGATGTCATTACCGAACACCGGGCGCTGCGAGCAGCCAGCCACAACACGACTGACTCTGCGGCGGTCGGCTACGAATACGCAATGACGAACCATAGCTGTGCCAAACTACAGCTAAACTAGCCGACCGCCGGCTCAGAGGGGAATAGCACCAGCATATCAGAACAAAATATTGGAATATGAACGAGTTTCGCCGCAGATTATGCGTTATATAGAGGCTGCGCATGGATGCCCCGAGTACTCGCATTATACGGATATACGCGCCGCTCCTCTGGGGCTAATTTCTTCAAAACGACTCCAAATGCCACCAAAGTTGTCTGGGTGAGTAAATGGTCGTATTTAATGCTACAAATAAGGTCCAGGTTGTAAAAAACGAAAGTTATCCTTTAAGCCCATTCTGAGTCGATGAGCTTCATACTTTCTTTTGCCAGCAGTAACAACAGTTGCTACAGGTCTGACGGTGCTGACTGAAACTCAAAAACACGGATTAAACAGCCTCCTGTGTGGATAATCTGCACCAGCCTCATGCGTAGTTCATAGATGTGTAACATCTACAGGCCTTTTGTTGAGATAACCTGCCTACTGCAGAGCCTGCAAACAGCTGTCAGCTGTTCATATTTTGGATCCTGGAGAACACGAGAGACACAAGTGACAACTGGAGCAAATCGTTCACACTGCAAAGACAATGTGCTGTTATTGCACCCTAATGTGATTCATCTTCCTGCGCATCGCGGCGCTATGCCTCCACGGTGAGGTCGAGGCATTGTTCTGCCGCGTCTGTCACTAATCCGTGCCGATATAAATACACAAGTTAAATATAGCAGGTGTGAGTGTGTGTCCTCACTGAGATCAGCCAGGCAGGACAGGGCGGCGGCTTGCAGCGCGGCGTTGTCGGGGAACGTCTGGCAGGCTCTCACCGCCACCCTCTGGACGCCGTTCAGCACCAGGATGTTGTAGTAACTCTCTACGGCAGGGAAAACAAGCGCAGCCTGGATTAAACCGATGCATCTATTGACCTCTTCGGTCTTGATCTGTCAACCGGCAAACACACTTATCAGGACGAATGAAATTCAAACACTGCTGCAGCGATAGTGAGGATTCACTGACTGCACTCCACAGTTATTCATTAACAGCATCTGAGAGTGTTTCACTGTTAGACTTTACATTGGTTCCCTTTGAGAATAAATATAAGAATAAGCATGTATATAAGGCTTCTTTTAGTACAACTCCAGTGGGACCTAATTTGAATTTGGACAAAAAATGAGGTTTAAATATGAACATAGTTGATAATTTTGCACATTTGTCCCCTGAGCCTGACCTGATGTAAACCTCCTGAACAGGCAGCACGCCGTCTCCTGCAGCTCCTCCACCTCGGGGAAGGCGTCCATGGCGGCGACGATCACGCTGTAGCACCGGGCGCCCCCCGACATCAACATCTCCACGTTGCTGCCTGGAATTAAAGCTAATAAACTTAGAACGGCGGCTGAAGCTGCACGCTGATGTTGCAGGATTCCACTGCACAGCGAGTGAAATAAGAATCGGTCTGGAGTTGTGTAAAAAGGACAGCGTGGAAGGCATGAGCACTGACAGCCAATACAGCAAATACACAGCAAAAGAAAAACAAGAAGGAGGTCAGAAAAGAGCGGTATTTCCAGATAGCCTGGAATCCCCCCATGACCGTGATGAATCACACATGTGTGAAAAGCTCAGATTAAAGAGGAAAACATGTTCATGACTGAAACTTTGTCGTGTCTGCTCTTCCACTTTGATACATGCCTGGCTCTGCTTTTCACGCAGCTAATTAGAATTTCATTGCAGGGCAACGACAGCGTGGGGACATGTTTGCTCTGAGCCTTATTAGACCTTCATCCTACTTTTACTGTAATAAAACTGCTGCATTCAGCCGGCGTTTTTTGGAGAAAGTGTCCGATATGACATCTCTCGACAGCTCTTTTTTTTTTTTTACCAGAGTGCACAAGCCATTGCAGCCACGAGCACACTGATAAGGGATGAAGCTTCTTTCTAACAGCACTGCTAAACGCATAACGTCAGCATGGCCGATATGTTTATGTTATCGCAGATATTTCTGCATCCGAGCTGACGAGTAGCAAGGAAGGTAACAAGAAATGACATCGCCGCTGTGTGTTTGAGGTCATTTAAAAGCATTCTCGTCTCCACATGATTTGTCCTGTAAAGCATTGATCCCCAACCCGTGGGCCGTGGCCCACTAGTGGGCCGTGGGTCATTTGGTACTGGGCCGCACAGAAAGAAAAAATAATTTCCATTATTTTGTTTTTTCACATAATTTGTTTGATTTATTTTTCGAGTCTTAATGACGTTTTATTTTGAAAAGTGGCCGGATTCTCTCTGTTACATCCGTCTCGCTTGACGACACCATAAGTCACGTGATATATCCCGCTAAATTAAATCCCAAGCTAACAAAATGAACAACAAACAAAAATTTTTTTGCAAAGGGGGAAACGGTCCAATGAAGGGACGGAAGAGGAACCGACGCCTGCTAAGAAAGGGAAAGCTCCGAACAGGCAGTATCAGGAATCCTTTTTAAAATATGGATTTATCGCTACCGTCGATTCCCACGCACCAAGCCCGCTGTGCGTAATATGCGGCGACCGGCTTTCTAATGAGGCGATGAAGCATTCAAAGCTGGTTCGCCACTTGGAGACCAAGCAACCCACAGTAAGAGACAAGCCGATGCTACCGGAAGTGCCCTCGAAATTTTATTTTGAAATGTATCACGTGATTTCCCGTACTGACAGTGGAGGTGCCTGACAGTGCCAGTCTGCAGCCAGGTCCTCTTGACATGATTAAAAAGTGGATTTACGTTCATTATTATTGTTATTATTATTATCATGAAAGAGAAAATACCACAGTTTTTAATGCCGATCTTGTCATTTTATTTTGTTTTTATCTGCTACACCTTTAGACTGGGCCGTGAAAATATTGTCAGACATTAAACTGGGCCATGGTACAGAAAAGGTTGGGGACCACTGCTGTAAAGAGCACTGACGGGTTTATTTCAGGACTGTTAAGCACATATTCTGAAGCAAATGTAGGCGAGCCTTAAAGTCCAGTGATTTGTGAGAACAGAACCCCTCCATGTCTTTTCTTTTATATTCTATATTTAGGTTATTTGTACTGATCTTTACTTGTTCTGCATCACTGCCATGTGTTTATTATTTTTCTTTATAATGTGAGATTAATTCAGCGACTAATTGTACAGGAAATGCCCAACATCTGTCCCGGCCTTTTATGTATTTATGCCATCTTAGTATGGAACAAACTCTTTTCTTCATCATCCTTTCCAACGATGCCAGAAAAATGTAATCCTTGCAATACAAAGATTACATTCATTCAGGACCTGCTGCATTCTGATAATTGAATTTGTTGTTCCAAAAAAATTAAAAATGCTTTGTCATGAAAATGCAGCACGACTCCAAGCCAGTTATCCTTACGTAACGTCCGTGAGGATTTGACCATTTTTCAGCACTTTTCTCCCACAAACAGCTGTTCTGAAGCGGCAGCAAGACGTCACACGTTGGCTGGTGTTTGTGGTGAAACCTCATTTACTTCCTGACTGGTTAAAAGGCGTAACGGTGACTTCACGGTCTGCTGGTGCTCAGAAATAGACGGCGTGAAATAAGGAAAAGAAGGGTCGATGTTTCAAGTGCTCCCTTCGTGATCAACATGTTTTGTAACACACCAGCCGTTACATTAACAGAGTGGAAGCAGACTTTCAGAAACCTCATAACGAGACCTGAATCTGTACGTACACCCAAAGCAGAAGCCTTCACAAAGTGTTTTCTCTCTAAACATTATGAGGTTTTCATGAGGTCTCACCGGGACGGGCCAGTGGGAGCAGCACCTTCAGGGCCTGCAGGAGCAGATCGGGGCTGTCCCGGAACCTCTGCAGAGCCGCCAGAACCACAACGTGATCCTGGTTCTCCACAAACTCCACCAGGTGGTCGTCACTGACTGGAGACACAGACACAGGACAGATATTCAGCTGGCTGAGCATGCAGACACATGTTCAAAGCTAGCTAAAATGCTACATTTTGCATACAGGTACAAACGTTACGTAGCTAACATGCTAAAAGTTGCACGCTAAATTGTTAAAAAAACTAAACACACATGCTGACAACATGCTAATCAGCTAATGTTAGCATATTAGCAGGTCAGTATGCTAATGTTGCCTGTGCTCTGACATGGATGCTAATGTTAGCATTAGGCTGAGACACTGAGAGCAGCTGATGTTGATGAAGCACAGCTAAGACAAATGCAGATGTGGAGATGAACCTGACAAAATGTCCGAAAATAGCCAATTTATAGATGGTAAACCACAGATTAACTGTTTTTATGTAGCTAACAACTTGGCCTTTCCTCTGGATCCACCCACATGCTACACTTTAGATGCTTTTTATAACAATAATAAACTTTATTTTTGTAGCACCTTTCATACAGGAGCTGCAGCTCAAAGTGCTTCACAAGAAATCACATGCACCAAGTCTGACCTTCACATAGAAAAGACAGAATAAACTGATAAAAAATGAAGGTTGAAAGGTAAATATAAAAACAATGCATAAAATCACAGAAGAAGAAAAATCACAAAATATAGGTAAAAACACAGGCAGAAAATAAAAATAAGGATAAAGAATGGAATCACAGCATAAAATAATAAAATATAGGTCAAAATAGATTATATAGAAAACATAAAATCAAGTAAAATACAACATTTTGAAAGAAGTGCAGCAAAAGTTTCAGGCCTGTATCAGGAAGTCATAGCTAGTTAGTTAACCCCCTAACGCCTGAATTTATTTAGAATTATATTAACACATTAGAGGCATTAGAGAATTGCATGCGCGATTCGGCTGCAATGTGGATTAAAGCGGTATGATGTGAATTTGCGACAATCGGCGTTAATTGGTTAGAGGCTAAACTGAGGAGAGAAGTTTTTAGCTTTCTTTTGAAAATCGTCAGCGAGCTGCTTCCCTGATATCTGCAGGTAGTTTGTTCCAGAGCTTTGAGGCGTGACGGACAAAGGCTGCATGCCCGGTTTTCTTTTGTTGCTGGAAACCTCCAGTAAACCAGCAGCAGATGATGGTAAGAAATAAATAATAGCAAGACTCTGTGCAACGAGAATTACAGCTTCACGGTACTCCAAGCTTGTTAGGCTAGTAATATATTTACTAGAATAAAAGTCAGTGTGTCACTGCTGTACAACCACTGATATATGACAGGGTAGGCTAGACCTGCTGTCCAATACCGAACAAGTGGAAAACACATCACTCAACGGGGGGGTTAGAGTGGGCTCACCTCTCTCCAGGAGGAGCTGCAGGGCTCCACAGCCTTGGAGCTGAACCTCTTCACTCGCAGGAAACGCCTTCATCGCCTGCACCACCAGGCCAAACACATCCTCCTCCTCCTCCAGCAGCAGCAGAGGAATCATATCTACAAAACCGAGAAATCAACAAACATGAAAACACACATTCGGAGAGTTGCTGATAATTTGTACTGCAAACACTGTGTCATTTATAGTTAAACAGATCAAAGTGCTGAACGGGAGTTTGGGAAAGTAGCAAAGAACCTTGAACATTCAGGGTGAAGCATTCATTCTTAAAACACAGGATATCCACTAATCGCCCTCATTTAAAGATTAAATACGTTATCTCAAAACTTTAAAACTTTCATAACTCATCACGTGGTGTGATACAAAGCAAATATCTCTTAACAGCTGCAGATATGAGTTTTAGTGATTATATAAACATATTTTTTTTAAATGTTCCTGAGCCAGAAGCAGGAAGTCTTTGGTTTGGTCGATAATTGTCTTTGGCTGGCCGACCAGTTTGCAGCCCATGTGACTTAGTTTAACCTCTGCCTTCCTCAGCAGCTTCACACACAGTATGTTCAAACACAGGGCACTGCTCATTAGATTAGAAATGAGGATAACCAAGAGGAAAATAATGTTGCTTTGAAAACAAGCTCCAAGAATTTGACTGCAGCAGCCTTTGAGAGGCCACATTCGGAAAAACAGCGTGACACTCAGATTTATTTATATATATTTTATTTTGCAGAATTAAACACGGACTGCAGTTCTTCGATGTCTAATCTCCTTCCTAAAAGGCTTGGTGATTCACATGTAACACACAGCACAAGTGAAGCCCTGATGTGTTGAAGCATATCTCCTGTGTGGTACCTGATCTGAGCAGGAGCGCCAGGGCTCTCAGTCCAACCATGGTCACTCTGCAGTCTGCTCTGTACTGAGATAAAACCTTCAGGATCTGCCTGGAAAGCACGTCAGTACAGGGAAAAAACATTAAAGAGGGATGTAGGCAGGACAAAGAGACTGAAGTCAAATCATCAACATCCTAACTTGTGAAAACTTAAAGTGTGAACACATCCTGCATTCAAATTGACCTGCGTGTCATTAGGTCAAACTGCATTGACTTACTGTCTGAGCACACTTGTCTAAGCACCATTATTAACAGTAGAACTAGGAACAGGGGAAGATGGCTGAATTAAATAACTGAAGAAAATCAGCTTGGTGGAACACAACGTGATTTGGAGATGAAAATGTTAGAGAGCAGTACAACAGCAACCGAAAAGGTCACATGGAAAAAAAAAAAATGAGGATAGAATATAACCAGTCGGCTACTTCCAATGAACAGGAACTGAAAACTGAACATGACATCAGTATAATTTGGACTTGGAACATCTGAGTTCCAGTTGAGAATCTATTAACTTTAGGAAATGTAATGGTAAAACAGGTAAAATGGCTTAAATTAATTCACAGTTTGTCCAGGAGGCCCCTGCTCACGCGCATGATTAGCAAGGACTCAAAACACAGAGCCCCTTCATGATGGTCCACTCCTGCAAAACTAATAAAAGCGCATAAAAGCCAAAGTCCAGCACTTAATAGGTATGTCTTTACTTACTGGTGCACTTGCACTATCTCCCAGTCCTTGGCTGTCTGCAGAGGCCTGGTCAGCTGGTCCAGCGTACCGGGGCATATTTCAATCAGCCGGCACAGCAATGACCAGCCCACCTGTAGCAGGATCACACCGTCACACACTTCAGCTGGAGCTCAAACAACCGTAACGTCACATAACACTAAAGAAATGTAACAATTCCATCATCAACCTGCTTTGGCGATGCGGTCTTTAATGACTGAGCCTGAACAAGAGTCTCAGGATCTCGCTTTCATCTTGTGTCACGCTGCGGCCTCACCTCTGATGAGCCGCATTATACAGCAATCACGAGACCAGCAAACATGCTAGATCAGGCACAGGCGCGTCAGCTGTGGGTGACTTTAAGGCTACAGCACAGGGAGCAGAAACCGTCTCAGCAGGTGATGCACAACACCTGTGCGTCTACATCAAGATCTCTTTCCCTTCAGCACCTTAAAAACTGACGCAAGGACGTTTGCCACTGAGCTAAGCCGTGCGTGAAGTTTGTTGCGACAGAACGCACATCAAAAGGTTTGTGACGTACCTGCTGGACTCCTCGGCTGCTGATGTAGGATGACAGCACCGCCAGGAGGGGGGCGTGGACATCTTTGTCTTCAAACAGTTCAGCCCCTGCAGCAAAGAGCAATAGGTAAGAAGACATGACGTGACAAGTTAGCTTTGAAGGATGTCTTCTTTAACACTCATTTCTATTTTTAAATGTGTAAAGCAAGGACGGAAAACAGTCGAGCATTAAAAAGGGTTCAGTTATTAGAGATTCTTTTGCATTTGTTCAATTGCAGCAATGATGAAAACATACTGATAGGAAAACATACAAAAACTGAATTAACAAGTGAGAGATTAGGACAGCGATAGAAGACGTATTCAAATAAATAAATAATGTATCATCACACAAGACAAAGAAAAACAGCAAATCCCAACAATTGAGAAGCTGGAAGCAGGAAATTGGCACTTACTACATTACTAATTACAATTATTTGCTTCAGCCCTGATTCAAAGTCCTGCTTTCAGGATGTTAAATTATATAAAAGTACAATAATTAATATTGTTGAAAAAGTGTGCTTGAGTATAGAACATAAATAATGCATTATGATAAGTCAGGGTGTTTAAGTTTAGTATCAAAAACCAGATGTTGTTCAGCTGGATTTCACCACACCTACTAAAGAATAGATGCAACCAATGCTGAATGCATGTGTGTCATAGCTTTAGCTGCAAACTAGCATCTACAATTATGTGTTGCACAGCAGAAACTGTGATGCCATGAGTACCTGAAATTGTACAAAATGGAAACAGTACAAGTCCCATAAATGTACTGTACACACATCTGTGGATAAGAAACACAAACCGAAAACTCCCTTTAGGTCAAACAAGTGACACTAAAGGACTGGTGGGGAGTACAGTAAAGAATGACTTTAAGAAAGTTGCTCCTTGTGTCCAACCAGCAGTCCAAAAGCCAAACTGTCATAAAAAATGACAAAGAAAAGCAGCAAATCCTCTGCAGCTACTACACCCACCACCTCATGGAGGTCAGACAACACGGCCAAAGGAAATGGTGCCTGTTTATCACAGCGGCATGATGCACATGAGGAACAATGTGTTTCCTACCGATGTCGGTGTGCGCCAGGAAAAGCAGATCCTGGATGATCTGGATCAGTGTGCACAGCTGTCTGTCTTCTTGCGGGGTGTTCAGCCTCACCAGGAGTTTCTTCAGCCTTTCCTCCAGCTCCTCTCTGTTAACCATGGTCTTTGAAATACTGTTTTCCAGCTGACGGCTTGACGCGCATTTAGGTCGAACGGTCCGGTCCCTTAAAACCCGACGAAGGTCTTCGAGGGGCCGCGCTGCTGCAGCGCTGCTACGGCCGCGTGGGGAGAGACGAGCGCGGGGCCACTGTACGCGCTCATGTCGTTACATCACAGCACTAAATATTAGCTGTGTTGCATCACATTACATTAGCTACAGTCCGGCTAAGTGTCTGTCACGGCCGGGGAAGCTGTCAGTGTGGCGGAGTTTCGGTTCCGACGTTGACATCACCTTCCTGTCTTCAGCCAGAGAAACACGTTCCTCTTTGAGAAGTCGGGCACTTTCTGTTGTTTCTGTGGGGAAAAAACTCGGCTCTCCCTCTGACCGACGTCTTCCTCCTTCCCTACAGGCACATCATATGACTCCGGCGACAAAAACTTCCCGTTTGTCAAAGAGGAAACTGGAGAGGAGACACCGCGCAGCAGCAGCGGCGGCGGCGCAGGGCGGAGCGGGGACGGCGGCGGCCGCGGACAATCAACGGATCTGCCGCGCGGACCTTCACTAAAACTGCCGCTGAAGTTTCTGCATGGATTATATCCCCGACATCTTTCTTAAATCGACTTATATTGCACTTTTATTGGCTGTTGAGTGACTCCAGACGTTGCCTCCCACCCGGTGTCTTATGTCAGCTTGTGATGAACTGATTTATAAACCAGTTTGACAGACTTGGCCCAGATTTGCGCCGTATTTCATCCAACAATCTGTCGGTGCAATGTTTGTTTGCGAATGGACACACGTACTTAGCGTGTACAGCAAAGACTAAAACTTTTTACAACTTATTGGAATATATATATGAATTCGGCATGCATGACTCCACACAAAGCGGCTGTTAATTCAACAAAATCTCAACTTTTCCCCGTCGGTTTTGTTTTCCATTGCGCATCTGGTATCGTAACTACGGCACTTCCACTGTCAGCGTGCAGGGTCGAGGCTTCTCAGTCACTTATTAATAGTAATATTCATTTTTTTAATGTTTAAAAAATAGTGTCTAAAAATACTGAATGTCTCGCTATTTTAACATATTAAAATAATCTTGATTTGGGAAGAAAAAAGTCTACATCAATTCGCATTTTATTTGCTGTTGCTTAATATTATTTCTGGATTGAGTGACATGTGTAGAATTTTTGGATATACAAACAACCAAACAAAAAGATTAACATCTCACCCAAGAGCTGAAGTATGCGCTTAAATAAAACCGAAATTCATAAGTTACCTATTTAGTCTCCAAAGGCTAATAAGGAAAAGCTGATATTAAAATATGTTGTGTGAGTTTGCGAAAAGCCTTAACGTCTATATTAGTTCATGCAAATTCAGGCTGTTTGATGAGGATTGTAAGATCAACAGAGTTGTGTGCTTGGCGAGGATCACCTGAAGAACAGGTGAGCTGGTTTATATTGATGTGAATGGGCGTGTTCCTGCTGTCCTGCGGCAGCATCATGTGAGCTGTGAGCCGGGGTCAGCACTCTGACTTCCCGTTTGTTGTTGAAGAGGACTCGGGCTGCGGCAGTGCTCCAGAATCAGCCTTTCAGAGGTAAAGTTTTCACTTACTTCACACAAACGACATATTTAGTTAAAACAGGGTTTTTGCGTGATGTCGATGTTTCATATTTCCTCTGTCGTGATCTTTTATGTGCCAGCCTGGAGATTATCTATACGCGACAAACGGCTCAATCAATCTTAAGAGAGTTCAGATACTGAGACACCGAAGTGCAGTTTAGCATTAAACCAGAAGGGCAGAGTAAAGTGCATATGTATCGAATAAACAGTGAGGGGTAGATATCAGTGCACTAAGATGTATACCTGTACAACATGATCAGTATGAACAGTGTGGTATCAATACGCACAGATATATCCAATATGAACAGAAAGCTATACAGCGCAGGTGTAAGTACAAGTATTAGGAATAGTGAGACATTTGCAAAGTAAACAGCTGTCGGTATTATTTGGATATAATGTGCACATTATAGAGTAGAGGTGTGCAGTATATTCTGTAGTGTTGATATGAATACACCATAGGTCAAGCGGCCAATAGTATACAGTATGCGCATGCAGAAGTATATAGTGCAATGGTATCCTGTAAAACAGACTAGAATCCAGCAGTTGATGGTCTTTCTATAGATGCCATTTAGAAGAAAAAAAGAATTCATGTCTGATGATCAGTTTAGTATATGGAAAGTAAAAATTGCAAAGTATTGAACAGATTTTGGCTCTGAGCTCCGGAGGAAATGTGCCACATGCTGTTTCTATTTACAAGTCTGCCTTGGCACTCCAAATTTGGCTGGATAAACAAAGAAACTGACTGAAACCTGGGCACGGATATACGTACGTTAGTAGCTAGGTCGATTACGGGTAAATTGTGTTAATAAAAGAATTAGTAACCCAGTACTGCATACTGTTGCCTTTAAGCTCAGCATTTTTTTTTTATTTCTACACATGTAAACAATCCAATGAGGTTCAGGATGAGCTAAATGGTCTCATGGTCTGAGTAGATGGCAAGATGAAATTTCACTCTTTTGTATCTTTTGAATAGAGACATTTTTACTTAAAAAATAGGATGTTTTTTGAGCGTGCAATACAGGGCTAATGATTTATAGCGTAAATGTAAGAAAAAGTGAATACAATTGGTCTGCCACATTATGCCGAATTGACGAGAAGACCAATATATGGTCTACACTCCTGTTTAACTTGTATAACATTCACCAATAAACAAGGGTTAACAAAAATGTAATAAAACTTAACTTTTGAACGGAGTTTGGCGCTGCGTTCAAGAGAAATGTTAGTGTCAGTTTGTTCCCCAAATAAATAATTAATATGTTGAATGTTCACAATAGATTTGATGAAAAATAATTAAAATAAATGAACTACGAATAAATAAATAAATTATTTTATAACTGAATTATGAACTTTGTGTTGCCACAGCAGCACTTCCGTGGTGGTGACGTCACGTAAACATGGCGGCACGCAGAGCAGAGTTGTAACCCTGTCGCTGGTAAACAATCGTAAAAAAAGTCCGTTTGAAGCCATTAAAATGACATGACATGACGTTGAAATCTGCTGTGCTAACAGAACCGTGGCACAGTCAACCACAGGCGCTCCTCACGAAGCGTTATCGTTAGCTAAATTAGAAAGTAGCTCTAACTTTCATCTCGACCGGTTGGCTTCTTCCTTGTTTCTTCTTTCGAGCTGGACCGCAAAAGATTCAAAGGTCGGAAATCTCAGTTGATTCAGAGATTATTTGGGCGACTAATTTTGAAAAGAATGCAGCATTATTGTCTTCTTTTGTTTGGGCGACCCTTTCCTCAACTCTGCTAACGTTATGTGTTGAGGGATGACAACAAATGACTGCACCTTGTGAGTAAAGGAGTCATGTCTAAACGCTGCTGTTGACCCAGAGTGGGTTTAACTCCTGGTTTCCCTTATGTCCAGCAGCCACGATGAATACAGCCTGAAGTACATGAGCAACCTTATGGGCAGCAGGAGACAGAAGGCAGTGGACGATGGAGAGCGGAGTCTCATTGGGTCTCCATCCGGTGGGGACCTCCTGGACCAAAATGCCTCCACGTCAGGGTTCGTCTATGTGTTGGCGTTTTTCTCTGCCCTGGGAGGGTTTCTCTTTGGGTACGACACTGGGGTGGTCTCCGGGGCTATGCTGCTCCTGAAGAAGGAGATGAATCTGAGCACGCTGTGGCAGGAGCTGCTGGTTTCCAGCACCGTTGGGGCTGCGGCGCTCTCTGCCCTGAGTGGAGGCTCCTTGAACGGGTGGCTGGGGCGCAGGATCTGCATCCTTTTGGCCAGTTTCATCTTCAGCGTCGGTGGCATCATCTTGGCTCTTGCCCCAGACAAGGAGTTGCTTCTTGTGGGCAGAATCACAGTTGGTTTGGGAATAGGTGAGTTGGTGTTTGGAAATCATGAAAAAAGGGTAATTTTAATACATGCAGTCTTTATCTAAGGTGAAAGTCAAAACATCACAGCATAGATTCTGCGTCTCTAGTGAAAGATATTATCACTCAGATGCTGTTTGTATGTTCTTTGATCAATATTTCTTTGGCTTAAATCTGGAAACTTTTCTAACTTTATGTAACAGCTGCTTTGCATGTTGTCCCCATTCTAAGGTATCAATAAAGCTTTGTTTCCGAATTATTCTAAAACTCTAGGATTGTTTTAGCAACACTATAGAAAATGTTCAAATATCACTCAGCCCTACGAGCACCCCCTCAGTGCCCTTGTTCACAGCCACAAGCTTTCTCCTCAGCTCTCTACATTACCACCCTCTGCTATTATAGCCTAAATGAGGCAGCTATGAGCAGATACGTCTTACCTCAACCCCCAACCTGCTTTTCCAGTTCAACTGTCGCCTTGTATTTGCCTGAGTAAAGATTATAATTAACCCAAGATTTCCTTAACAAAAAATGGATATGTGAAGTGTGCAGTTTTTCTATGCACCTCAAAATGAAGCCCTTTCTTCTTTTCCCATCAGGCATTGCCTCTATGACAGTTCCTGTATACATCGCAGAAGTTTCCCCCCCTCACCAGAGAGGGCAGCTGGTCACCACCAACGCCCTCTTCATCACCGGTGGCCAGTTCATTGCCAGTGTGATGGATGGAGCTTTCAGCTACCTGAGCCACGACGGCTGGAGGTATGCGTTGGTTCTACACTTCATTCTCTGTTGTTAACTCTCCATGACACAACCTCAATTCAGTTTGACTCTCTGTCCTTCTGTGGGGACACCAGCAGAGTGTGTCACTCACTCACTAAGTAAACAAAACTTCAGCTTTTAACTGGGAAAGTTCTCCATCAGTGCTTTGTGTTGGTAACGTCCTGCTCTACCTGCAGCGCTCGCTGACACAGTGTCCACAGAGACTCTTAAGTGGAAACCGCGTGTTAGCAGAGAAGCAGCAGCTTCAGTCCTCTGTGTCTACCCAGAATGCTTTGAGGCACAGTATTAACTGTAGGTTGCCTGTGTTTTGGCAGCACTCAGAAACCAACACACATTTACTGAAGTTACACTCGTAAAAGAGAAGAAAATTGACTTGAAGTGGAAAAATACACCTCAGATTGTGATTCACAGCTGTATTGATTGATATAGGAGCACATGTGTTCTGTCAGACATGCACGACTGAAAAACATGCCTGAAAAGCCTCCTGTGTAGACAGGCCTTAAGACTTCCTGTCATATCACTGATTGAACGTGTTGCTACTGTGTATTAGTTTGTGAAAAGCCTGACTTGTACAATAGCATTGACAGTATTAGATTATCTCACATATACTGCTGCCAGCAAAAAGCGACAAGTTGATTTTCAGCCGTGAGGTATCTTAGTAACAGCGTTATCAATCAGCTGTGAACACCCTCACTGGTGTGTCTTTGCTACACCTATTCAGGCCTTTGGATATTTCACCTATTCATGATTCATACACTGGTGATGTAGCTTGAGCTCAAACTCCTCCAAGACCCCAAGAGTCTTCAGACCCCAACCTGAGAATCAGTGGTGGCTGATGTCTCTTTCAGCATCTCTCCTCCCCTTGACTCCTCCTGCTTCTCTCCATGCTGTAGGTACATGCTGGGTTTGTCCGTTGTCCCCGCAGTGCTGCAGTTCTTTGGCTTCTTCTTCCTGCCGGAGAGCCCCCGCTGGCTTCTCCAGAAGGGCCGTGGCGAAGAGGCCCGTCAAGTTCTCAGCCGGATCAGAGGGGGCCAGAGCGTCGACTCGGAGTACAACACCATCAGAACCAGCATAGAGGAAGAGGAGAAAGAGTCTGGTGGAGGTGAAGGATTTCTGTGGGACAAAAATAGCAGTGACATAAACAGTCCAACATCAGAAAGAAATGAAGGGACATGAGTTGTTTGAGTATTTCTTCATATTAAATGTTGATTTTTGCCCGTTTGCTCTTTAGGAGGTCTTGTTATTTTGCGGATCCTTCGCCACGGTCCGACTCGCAGGGCTCTCATCGTTGGCTGCGGCCTGCAGATGTTTCAGCAGCTGTCTGGGATCAACACAGTCATGTAGGTTGTCTCGGGGTTTCCCATTCTTTCATTTATTTGGGTCAACATTGCCCTGCCACGTTGATTTTGGATCTGCACACCCTGCTGTCACTCTCTCTCAAACACGTCATGTGTTTCCCACACATAGACTTTACTTGGATGGGCCTCGCAGGTATATTAATGGCCACCAAAGTGTATTTTGTGAGCCATCTCAGAACTTTTTTTTTTTTAATCTTTTTATCATCCTACAGAATAACACTGTCTGATCGATTAACTCGTGGACAGTCTCTCCTCGCTCCACCCCTACTGTCTGCTGACAGTTGCAATCCAATCCAATCCATCTTTATTCATAAAGCACAGTTTAAATAAACTCAAGGTTTCCAAAGTGCTGTACATTAAAATAGGCAGTAAAAACAGACAATAAAATAGAAACATACTACATAAAGGGTAAAATACCTGTGCACATAAAATAAACAATCTAAGTGGTGATAAAAGCCAAGAAAAAGAGGTGCGTTTTAAGAAGAGGTTTAAAAGTGGCCACGGAAGAGGACTGCCTGATGTGCAGCGGCTGTTCATTCCAAAGCTTCGGGGCGGCAACAGAAAACGCTCGGTCCCCTCTGAGCTTCCGCCTTGTTTTGGGAACCCTCAGGAGCAGCTGGTCAGCTGACCTGAGGGATCGAGTAGGTGCGTGAGGGTGCAGAAGCTCAGAGAGGTACACGGGGGCAAGGCCATGTTGGGCTTTAAAAGCAAATTTTAAATTGAATTCTAAAAATGGACGGGTAGCCAGTGAAGTGAAGCTAAAATGTGCTCAAACATTTGAGTGCCAGTTAAAAGACGTGCAGCTGCATTCTGCACTAGTTGCAGACGTGCAGTGGAGGACCCGCTGACCCCCATGTGAAGTGCATTGCAGTAATCAAGCCGAGTGGTTACAAAGGCATGTATTACTGTTTCAAAGTGCTGTCTGAGCTGGAAGAAGCTGGTTTTTACCACAGCTTTAATCTGGCTGTCGAACCTAAGCTCCGCATCCACTTTTACCCCCAGATTGCTAACAGTGGGTTTGGCAAACTGCCCCAGGGAACCCAGGCCGACTGGGGAGGTCGCGGAAGTGCCACCAAAGACAATCACCGTCTCGTTCTCATTAAAATTTAAAAATT
The DNA here is from genome assembly GCF_017976325.1 of Chelmon rostratus. Lineage (NCBI taxonomy): Eukaryota > Metazoa > Chordata > Actinopteri > Chaetodontiformes > Chaetodontidae > Chelmon > Chelmon rostratus. The sequence continues at coordinate 27,105,006 of NC_055663.1, forward strand.
TTTCGAGACATCCAAGCTTTGACATCATCCAGACAATTTAAAAGTGGCTTAAGTGCAGAGGAGTCAGCCTTTTTAAGGGGGACATAAATCTGGCTGTCATCCGCATAACAATGAAATAAAATGCCATGCTTCCTGAGAAAGGACCCAAGAGGGAGAAGGTATAAAGAAAACCTGCTCTGCAGAGAACAGAGAGAGAGAGAGAGATACGTCCTCTGGCATTATGTCCCTCCTGTAAATGCGTTGTCCCCACCTCAGTTACGCTGTCATTCTGGGGGAAACACTGATCTATTTACTGTATCTGGCAACACATCCAACATAACTATCTCCCTACTGCCTGATAACATTGGCATCCATTATTAAAGCTGCTGACCCGTCCAGTGCCATGTCCCGTCTAAGTGGAGAAAAAAAAAAAGTGAATTCATGTGGCCTTTCAGTGAACCTCTTCTGCCTTATCCAGGTACTACAGTGCAACCATTCTGCAGATGGGAGGGGTGCGGGATGACAAACAGGCAATCTGGTTGTCTGCTGCAACTTCTGCCACCAACTTTGTGTTCACCTTGGTTGGCGTCTGGCTTGTGGAGAGAGTGGGCCGCAGGAAGCTGACCCTGGGCAGCCTTTTAGGTTCGTAATGTGGATTTATTGATCTTATTCTGAGGGGCATACAATAGACAGGTCTGGAGGATACAATGCCTTTCTCTAGATTTTAGTTGTAGTCTTTTGCAGATGTCTGTGCAAGATTTATTTTTTCATCATTTATGTAAGTTTTTTCTTCTGTCTCAGGGCTTTATTTAGTGTGTTTATGTTCTCTAATGCAGGTACTGGTCTGAGTCTAACTTTGTTAGCAGTCGGATTCTTGCTGTCTGCCCACAATTCTCCACCCGTCAGCCTCCACCCAGTCGACTCTCAGAACTCGACCTGCAGACTGTATGGGTAAGAGAACATTTACATCGCAGTCATTTTAGTCCTAACCACCAACTATTCATTTTCTTTTTGAGACATTGGTTTATAGTTTTTCATCCAGATGTGACTTTGTGTTAAGATTCTTTCTAGTCTCACCATTTTGCATCAGAAAATCACTGTAAAAGACTCAGAAAGGCCACTTTCTACACTGACAGAAGCCTTATTACCATCAATCTCTTCTGCTTTCAAGGAGCTGTTGAAAGTAGGTTTTAACTCTTGATATCTAAACAGTGTCTGTTACGGCTTAAACGTCATAGTGCGACTTTACAACAGGCTTTAAATTGTGACTTTAGATTTTATGAGTGAAAATGTGCTCCTTGGTAAACTTTCCTGATTTCCTCTGTTGCGGCTTCCAAAAACAAACCTTTCTAGCCGCTGAGAGTATGAGGCTGGGTCCTGGGGTTCGCAGATTTGTGACGCGCACAGAGGTTATAGTGACAGATGCGCTGAGATCCAAAGATGCGTTTGGTGCTTTTATTGTGAAAAACCAGCACAGAGCTATCACAGCGCATCAAGGATGATAAAATGGAAATGAAAACCTGCGGATTAAACACACAACAACAAATGATGAATGAATGAGTGAATGAGTAAATTACGACTACTACCCAACTCTGACTCTCTCATCTGTGTCACAAGTGAGTGCACGCCTTTACACACACACACTTCCGTACAATCACACGCCTACTCCCACATGAATCACCGCCCCTGCAGCACACACACATTCAGACGAACCGTGAACCTCATCTCCGACCTGTACGTCTCCTACATCCTCATTGGGAGTGTCTCTCCATACATCTGTCCCTGCACGAGTGATCTTAATAGGCACTTAATTTTAGCTAAATTGGACTCCTGGAGTGTACCTGTATTCACTTGTGTGATGATTTGACCAAAGACCCCTGAGTATTAATCCATCTCATTGATCTTACTGCACCCATGGACGTTGTTTTCAAGCTTCATCATGTTTGTTGTTATCACTGCTGGCCGAGTGGTATGTGCGCCTGTCTGTTGCTCAGAGTGTCAGCCCTGTGTGGATATGGATGGATTAGCATGTGAGAGGTTTTACATTCAGCTCTGTCCTCCAGGTCCTGTGAATCCTGCATGCTGGATCCGGGTTGTGGATTTTGTTATCGTGAAAACGGCACCGGAGTGTACGACGCCTCCTGCGTTCCCGTCAGTCAAGCGCCCACAGATCACGCCGCCTGGGGAAGGTCAGACACTGATTACGTGCGTGACTGAGAGGTTGAGAGATAAATGATAAATGCATGAGTGTCACAGCACAAACTCCCAACACCCAATTCATGTGGCTATCATCACAACATCGCCATCATCATCATGTGTTTGCCTTTAAACGGTAAACTACACTGCAGTTAGATCGCTTTGCACACAAAGTGGCATCAAAAATAAACATTCAAAGCAACAGCAGGTAAATGCACTCGCCTTCATCGTCCTTAAAGCTGAAGTTAAGCAGTAGCATCCTCAAATGCAAAGATGCAACTGTATTTTCAAAATCCAGCCCACAGAATCGATGGCAAACCAGATTTATTTTCCTGGATTATCAAGATTGAATCAAAATACATCAGTTGGCAAAACCGAAAGAGAACAACAACATTTCATTCCTCCAGGTGTTCCAACCAGACAGAGGCAACTGACAGCCCGATCTGGGCCTACAACTACTGTCCAACATCGTACTCCTGGATCGTCCTGATGGGCCTCATCCTCTACCTTGCATTCTTTGCTCCAGGTCTGTATTTTGATATGAACCATTCCTGATTGTTCTGAGCCAGTTTCCATATTTCAGAAAAGATGATATTGGCATGATAGAAATCATATTTATGTGATACGCATTTACAACTCAGAAAACCACAAAGATACCACACACAGGAAACAGTTAGCAGATAAGTCAACAATTATTATGTGTACGATCATGAAGAAGAACAAATGTAATGTTTCGCCTTATACCTGATATTCAGACTGCCTCTGTTTGTTAGGTATGGGCCCCATGCCCTGGACAGTGAACTCAGAGATCTACCCGCTGTGGGCCCGCAGCACCGGCAACGCCTGTTCAGCCGGGGTCAACTGGATCTTCAACGTCCTGGTGTCTCTGACCTTCCTCCACGTCGCTGAGTTTCTGACCTATTACGGTAAGATTCAATCAGGAGATGATGGTAAATACATCATAAACTACCTTTCATCGTCAGCGTCCTTGAAAAAAACACCAAGATTCACCCAAAGAAAGCAGGGACAGGTCGGAAACGAGCTCAAACTGCAGTCAGCGATGATCATCAATCATTTCACAGTCCACAAAACAAGCTCACATTTTCATCTGATACGAGTTTACATCATCACATGACATAAAGTGAAATGCAGAAGCTCAGTCTGCGTTTTCATTTTCATGCATAGGTAGCACATAGTCTGCTGTTTGGATAATGAAAACGTCAGTTATTCCTGACAGTACATTGAAATATACTGCAACTATATATATATATATATATATATACTTATACACCAATTTTATTGATGGATTTTTCTTTTTTCGCACATCATGCATGCACAAAAGGCAGCAATGACTCAGAACCAAACAGAGCACCTGTGATTCTCCCTCTCAGGGGCTTTCTTCTTGTACACCGGTCTGGTCGTGCTGGGGGTCCTCTTCATTCAGGGCTGCCTCCCGGAGACCCAGGGCCTGCAGCTGGAGGACATCGAGAACCTGTTCACCGGGCAGCTCTGCTCCTGTGGAGCCTCCTCACCCAATGGCAATCGCCACGTCCAGTACATCCGGGTAAAAGGCAGCAACTACCTCCTCTCTGACAGCGAAGCTTCAGATGTAGAGTAGCCTGGGGAGATTTTCTCTGTCCTCTCTGTCCTTTGGTTTGCTGATGTGGGGGGGTGTGTGTCATGTTGCCCTCTGGTGGCTGCGATCAAACATTAAGTGAAACCGGCTCGAGCTCTGCAGTGATTGACCCTAACTGGCACCCCCCCCCCCCTCGCTCAGGCCACTCTTTGATCAATCATCTCTGTTTTTTTACTTCTGCCTTAGTCTCAGCTGGGAGTTGGTCTGCTTTGCTTTTTTTCTTTTGTGCCTTCTTCTTGTTTCCCATCATTCCTTCATTCATCATAAGAGGGAACACAGAAGCAGGACTTTCCAGGATCTGGGTGAGCAGGGTTTATAGAAAGTAATGTGGCAAATCTGAAACTGAAACATTCTGGTACTCGTTCAAGGAAAGTCCTTGTTTGACAAACTGATTGTATTTCAAGGACACTAAAGATGGACTTTTGGGGAACAGATTTTGTTCCCCATCAAGTAGCATTTTAGACACAAGTCTTAGCAAGTTTATGTCAGTGAGTTCAGAAACCACGTGACCTGGTTGCTGAATCGCTGTTTCCTCTGCCTCCCTGTGACGTCAAGACAATCATTTTTACACGGTGTGAAGAACTTATTTGCATGATTTCTGTCCATTTGTTTTGTAGAACGCTCAGACTTTTGATATACCAGCAAGAATGTGTTTGTGTGCTAGCCTTAACGATCTGTCATTTTAAAATTATGAAGATTTCAAATCCACAAGGTGGAGCAGAGACTATTTCAAACGTGATTTAAACATTTACACATCTGTACGTTCTCTACAACACATTCCTGTTAAAGTCACTAACATGGTTTGATCTTAATCCGCACTGGTGCAAAACACAGTAGTTGATTGTGGGTTGCTGCTAGTATCTGCACAGTGGGAGAGATTGCACTTTTATATGTCAGATTGCTCAAATCTTCGATTTTCTAGCAAGGTTTGGAACTCAGCGCAGCGCACTATGGAGCGATGGGATCAGACAGTGCCATAGCCTATATTACTGTAAGTACAGCATCAAGGGTGCTCAGTGTGCTAATGGCTTTTCTGCTATGCTACAACACTGCTAAATATTCATTTTAATGTTGAATTTCATGTCCTTGTTTTTGCAGCTCAGATAACAAGTAGACCTGAACAACTTTATTCAGAGCACCTTTGCACAAACATACAGAAACTGACATTTCTGTGCAACTGGCAAATGTTCCTTTAAAATGTTTTCTAGAAGAACAAACTTCATTTTATTTCTAGTAGCGTAGGAGTGCTACGAACATCTGGGAGTGTCAAAACTGAGTAGTCGTCTGATGATCGAAACATTTGGAAATTGCACAAAAACCTCTATTTATGGGAACAACATTTCTTTTCAGTGTTTATAGTATCTGAATACTTTTACAGAATCATCATAATCTGTAATCCTTTCACATATTGTCTCATTTGTCCATGAAAACTCATGGGGAGTATTATTATAGCAGTGATATCACCCAGCCGCTGTTCATGCAGATCTGAGTGGTTACCAGTGACGCTGCCAATTTGTAGAATAGACTTCATTTAGTCTCAGATGGACAAAAATGATGAGTTTATTGAGAAGAATGTCTATAGATCATAAATCTATTTAATCTAATTGTGGGGGCGGTGTGTTCATTTTGGGCTGCAACTAACAATTATTTTCATTATTGATTAATCAACCAATTATTTTCACAATAAAGTGATTAATTGTTTGGTCTCTAAAATGTCAAAAATTATATTACTATCATAAATGACAAAGAAAAGCTGCAAATCCTTCCCTTTAAGAACCTGGAAACAGCAGATATTTGGCATTTTTGCTTGGAAAATGAAATAATCAGTTATCAAAATAGTGAAATCAATTGTTTCAGCTCTAGTGTCATTCACGATTTGTACATGAAATGATAATTTGTATATACAGTCAAATTCCATGTCTCATGCTCTGTTCATGAATCTGATCTCTGGGAAATAAATATCCACACCTTGAAGCCGTTTGGTTCAGTATTTCTTAAAGTGTTGCTTTGATGCCATGTTTACATGAAGTAAACATCAGTAGGAGGATGTTAGTGTGTGTCCTGACTCCAAGGGCTTTTCTCAGTCTTATAAGAACAAAAAGCAATGAAACAGAAAAAGCTCCTGTGTTAGCGAGGTAATCTTTAGCAGAGTTTAAAGGGCCAGTTCACCCAAATTACAAAAAACATTAGAGCTGATTTTATGACTAGTTAATTTGCAGTTAATCTTTTGCAATTTTGTCTATGAAATGTCCGAATGTGGTGGAACATTAACATTATTAGACCAAAGTGACGCATTCAAATTGCGTGTTTTATCCTACAAAAAACACATCTACTCTGTCACTATCATACATGAAAAGAAAAAGTATTGAATTTGGACATTTTAGATGCTGGAAGTAGAAAAATCTGTTGTCTGTCAATCAATTAAGCCCTTAGCTGACTCATATTTTTAAATCTAAAAAACAAATGTTCCTTCCTACCTTTAGTGATTTTGTCTGGCTGATATTTATTGATTTTTTGATTTGATTTTCATCTGGTTTTTTACCACCACCCCAGTGCAACATGGAGTTTTATATTTGTTGTGCTCACAGCATTGAAAACTTAACTGACAGCAGCAGTGGCTTTTTGTACTGGGTGGAGACATAAGCAATTTCTCCAAAAATCTGCACGGCTACATACCACCACCTTTAAATTAAATGTTGTTTAAGCCACTTTCTCCACCCATTCAGTGGCCTGCCTGTTCAGAGAGAGCTTCAGCTAAGGAGTCTGCAGGATTTGTAGACTGAACTTAAGGAGTGTATATCTGCACACATTCAGAATGAAGCTGATAACTGACTCAAGCTGGGGGGGGGGGGGGTGTATTTCTGACCTCATGGAGACCCTGATTCACACAGTGCAGGGTAGCAGTAAATGGCAGGAAAAACTTTGTAATAGTTAAACTAATTTAGATCCACATTTTTAAACTTGGCTTCTGTTTAATACGCACTGACACGTGTTAAGTCATTAGTGAGGTTGTGGTTTGCCATGCCTCGCTCTCCTGGTAACTTGATAGGTTTGTAATGCGACCTCTGTGTTCATGGTGTTACTGCCCAGCAGGACGTGGTTGGGTGGAGAGTTGGAGGCTTTTACACACAAACCAGACTCTAAATATGTAGCCTCGGCTTGTGTTGCACCATTGATTTTTCCTGAGGCTGAAAGTTTTTTGTTTTTATTAATTTATTAGTGTAGCCATTTAAGTCATCTCTCCAGTGACCTCACACAGCGTCATGATGGTCATCAGCCACAAGGTGGCACTAAAGGTTCACCTAAGTGAGTAAACAAGCATTATATAGACATTTTCATGGATGGTACTGACCTGCAGATATTTCACAAGCATTGATTCTAAACACGTTTTAATGTTTCATGTGGACTTCTCAGACAAACACTTGTTTCAATGTTGAATCAACATAAAAGAAATCACTACGATGAATACTTACAGAAAAAATAGAAGGAATGAGTTCAGAAGCGAAGAAGAAAAGCATGCTTACTGGGTGCAAATCAGTCTTACAAAAACTGTTAACATACTGTTTGCACAATGGATCATTTCTTGTTTTTGATGAGACTTGCATTAAATTACAATAAACGTTTGGATCTAACTCGGTAAATGTAAATTTGTGTGTGTAGTTTCAAGTTTTGTTTTGTTTAATGTGTGATCTTATTCTTCTTTGGCCGTTTAGTGCCAGTAAATTAAGCCCCATAATAATGTTTGACTAGTTGACGACAGTGCATAATAAACATCAATGTTAGTTAAAAACATGAGGTCAGTAAATAAACATCTAGTTCAGAAGATTTTGTGGAAATTTCCTGACGTACTTTTGTTTTGCTACAGTAAGAAAGACAATCTGACATCACAGTTTGAACAAAACAAGAATCATATACCAACAAAACCATGAAAATTACAAAGACTAAAGACTAAAAAAGATTAAAAAATACGAATAAAAAAACAAAAAAATGAACATTAATTAGACTTTTTACATTTGGCAATACAATTTCACGTGTTTTCGACGTTCTCAGACCTTTTTTAAATTTATATATATGAAATTTACCTGCAGGCATCGACACTGGATCTTATAAAATAACTTAAATCATTATAATAATCTCACAAAACGTGCAACGCAACCTTGTCATGACGTCACCTCGCAGCCGTTGCCCAGGAGAGGGGCGTGGCTTGCTGACGCATTGCGGCTCCCTCCCCGGTGCGTAAACGCAGCTGAGAGGCACGGCGGCGCGTGCACGTGTTCTTACGTGTGTGTGTTTATATACGTGTACGCGCGCGCGGCGATGGCTCACCTAGCAGCAGCAGCAGCGGCGGCGGCGGCGGCGGCAGTCTGCATGAGGGCTCGAGCCGGAGCAGAAGCATCCGGGCCGGACTGCGCAGAGATGCCGCGCACGTAGACGCGACATGCGGACACGGCGCCTCACCTCCCCGCTCACCTCCTCGCTGATGTCACGGTTCAAACACCGTTCAGATAATTTTTGTGTGTGTTTTGAAATGGCGGCGCTGAGGTCGAGGTGAGCAGCTCCGTTGCTCGGTCCGCTCGCCTGCCGGGGAGTGCGCACTTTTTCCCTCCCTTCCTTTTTTTTATGCTAGGGGCAAGCAGCCAACACAGATAAATCCCGTTTTTGCTCTATATTTTTTGTCGATTTTTGCGTGAGGAATCATGACGACGGGGCAGGATGAAAGCTCAGTCCGCGTGGCACTGAGGTAAGTCACTAAAATTTAATTTAATTGTCTGTCAACGGATAAATGCGTAGCTGTCTTAATTGCCCGGTGCCACCTGTCAGTCAGTGCCGCGGGCCTACAAAACACCTGCAGGTCAACAGCAGCATCTGCTCACACACACACACACACACACACACACACACACCGTATCTATAAATTATCAGCCTCATTTCATTTAGAGCACGTTGACCCAGATCCAGGCGGTTCAACTCTTGATGCTGCCGCCGGCCTCTCAGGACACATTTTCGGTCTGTTTGTGGCTCACCTCCGCTGGGATTTGCAGTTTGCTGGAGTGTGATTCACAACATCTTCTCTGTGTCCGGACATAGCAAAGACATAAAGCATCACACCCATCACACACACACACACACGGGCCGTCCTCAGCACACTCTGCCATGCATGAGGAGGGATGATATCATCTATTGTACGGGCTATTAGGAAGACAGACAGGGAGGGTGGGAGAGAGACAATCAGCCTGTGTGTCTCCTCAAGCCTGGCCTCTCCTCAAAGCCTCCTGCAGAAAGACAGTTAATCGATGAAAGAAGTGCTTCACTGACAGCCAGGTTTCAAGGCAAGGACAGCGGAGCGTTCAGAGCAGCCCCCGTAACGCTGTCAAGCCCGCTCTTTGTTTGGAGACATTCAGTGGACGGCCCAGTCACGGCTCCAGTGATCCGGGCCTGGTGGCATCCATTCAGGCCTGTTTGCATCTGCAGAAAAGAGACAGAATCTGGCTTCTTCTCCTCGCAGTGCGTGCGCTTGATGTGCCATTATGCTGAAGCAGGCCGCTCCCACCCAGCTGGTGAGGTGGCACGGTGACAGTGGCATGATGGGAAACCAGTCTGTACCTCTGATTCGAGGCCATTCAGCGACCATTTGATCATTACGAAGTGATAGATAATGGCTTTTTCCTTTATTTTCTTGCTGTTGCTCATTCGTGCCCTAATGCTCACCCTCATGTGCACTTGCTCACAAAAGTGCATCATCATTGTGTGTGTGTGGAGCGTATTTATCCGGAGCTTCCTGATTTCCTGGGGGAAAATCCACATTTCGATGCTGTTCAAAAGCACGTTTGACATGTGATCTGCTTTTATTTTGTTGTGTGTGCGGGTCTGTTTTATTCTCAGACATCTTCCTTTTAGACATATTTGAAGTGACGTCATGTTGAGACATTTTCCAGCAGGGGTTTGCTTTAGCAGACGACGTTCATCATGTTTTCGTGATGGATCTGGATTCAAGAGCAAGTGCTTCTTCCTAGAGACGCTGCTTTGTCACACGGGAAGAAAGCCGCCGTAAAAGAGATGGAGACACCAATTTCTGCTCGGACGATGTCAGCAGATTGGATTTAAGAGTTCCACGTCGCCCCTTTCGGAGCCTGTAATGCTGTTAGGTCGCTCTGCTAAGAGTCGAGCAGGAGATCTGCTTGTGCCTTTGTGTTTGTCCCTCTGAAGCTGCAGTTAGAGGGGGAAAACCCTCTGGTGGTGGCAGTTAGCGACCAGAAAAATACCACCTGCGCAGGTGTAATGCTATAAGATGCAATAAATACTGACTCACTGTGTGAGTTCAGTTCATGTTGAGACCGCTGTGGTGTTTTAACTCACATCTGCGGGACAATTTGAGGCTGTAATTCGCCATTTTATTGAACTAGACCAGATCTTAGAATAGACCACAGACTGACTGAAAACTGGCTGTAGAGCTGAATTAACACCTGCATGATGCGGCGTCTCAAATGAGTGTGTGCAGAAACATAATCGACACATTGAGCAGTTTTCCGCCCTAACGCAGGATGTCTGCCGTCGAGGTAAACTGCAAAACAGATTATAGCCACTTAAGCAAAAACACATGCTTGTCCAAACTGGATCTAAGTATGTGTTCGAGATGACTTGCACTTTCTAAAAGAGCTTGCAAATTGCAGTTAAATTGTGGACAGCTTTCATCCGGTAAGAGGTGGATTTTTTTGAGCCCTGGTTCCAGGAACTAAAATTACAGCCCTTGGTTAAGCACGCTCGTTTCACTATGTCATATACGTAAAACCAGTTCTTTTTCCAAACATACCCAGAAAAGCACAGTTCACCTTTCTCTGTAAGACATCTAGGATTCGGGACGTCATGATGCCGGTGTTGTTATTAGTCCAACGGAGTTTACACGTTGCTTTTGTGTTGGGTCTGCAGTGGCATGTTGTAACTGCTACCAACTGGCAAAATACTTTGTCAGGACTGTTGACAAGTCTCACCGTGCACGTGCTCAACCAGTTCGAGTTGGGTGTGACAGTTCAGCCTCTCAGCTGCTTGAAATCCGAATAAACCCGTCTGCCTCCAACGTATCTCCAATATATTTGGGTTTGCTCACTCCTCTGCCCCGCAGGAGGCAGCGTACGTCAAAAAAAATACCCGAAATGTAAATGCAATTGCACAAGTGTCGGGCTTATCCCGGAGACCAGCGATTTCAAAAGTGCAGTTTAAGCCATAATGCTTGATCCCAGATTGCGTACCACCTTAAACAGTGTTGCTTAAGGACTGAGAGGTCCACCTGAGGTTGTTTAATCAGTGTAAGTCAGACCCGAGCTTATCTCAGCAGAGGCCGTCCTGTTCTTTCAAACACCCACAAAGGAACGCAACGCTAAAAGCATTTGCTTTTCTCATGCATCTGCGTCCATAGTACATTTAGCCGTGCAAACACAGGGTTAGTGTTGATAGTGCGTGGAGAAAGAGCTGCACAGTGCACCTCCCTGTATACAGTATATAGACTGCACTGTAGTTGGCTTATTTGCACAGTGCAAGACATCACAATACTTGGTCTTAAACGGTTGGTGTACATTAAGGGGATGGGCTCAGGAGGACTTGTTAGACCTGCCTGCTGCTACAATACAACAAACATAAAGCAGCGATCCTTTATTTTCCGAGCGGTGACAGATGAGCAGAGCGGATCAAAGCGAGGGGAGTGACTTGGGCCGTGTAAATCTGCTGTAACAAGTTTGTGTGCTGCAATTTAGCCGCTCTTCCCGAGCTCATTAAGCGCTCAATAACACGGAGCGGCCTCAAAATTAAAAGATGTGTCGCGTCGTGAAAGCTCAGTCGCTCTCTTTTTCGTCTTTCCTGTACGGGCTTGTTGATTTTGATGGTCAGCTGAGGGGCAGAACAATGACGATAATGAAATTAAATGGGCCCCTAAACCTCTTAAAGCTTAAGTTACAGGCATACTTTAATGTAATGACATGGAGGCATGCAGCAACTGGTGTAAGTGGCTAAGTCTAAGCCCCAGGTTGGAGCTCATGAGCCGACTGCAGAGACAGCGTTAACTGCGGTAGAAAAAGCTCGTTAAAATGAGCTGCCGTTAAAGCAGATATCTGCTATTACTTAATGACCAGACCAGGCCTGAACTCCCATGACAAGAGACAACAGCTGACAATAGCTGTGGGGGTTTACAATGCAAACAGAAGCTAGGGGCCTCTCCACTGAGAGGTGGGTTGCTGAATGATTGAAAGAAATGGAAAAACATGAGGAAAGAGTTCGATTCATGGACAAATATTCATGAATTGTGTATTTCAAAGCAATTCTAAACAATAACAAATTTGTCCAACTATACTTTTTTTTTTAAAAACAAACAAAAACTGACAGTTTGAAAGGTTTTTGTTTTATATGAAGCTGAACCATGAGCGCAGGACACTTATCTGAGCAGAGGGTGTTTGAGCCCTGGGCAGGCCCAGTAGAGGACTGGCGGAGGACCGGTGGGAGCTCACATATGCGGCGTTCAGATGCGTGTTCGTTACCCATGGCATCACCATGCAAACACAAAAGCCCCGTCGGGTCTAAAGCCTCTCTAAAGACCTCGTGCTTTGTTCACATCCACTGAGCCAAGCCAGCCTGTCAGGAGTTAGCCGCTGACCCGTGGGCCCGTGGATCTGTGTGTGTGTGTGTTGGTCTTGAGCTGTTCTCTGTTTCCTCTCATTGTTGCAGCGACCAGGCCGGTGTAATATTTATACCCGTCTGTGCTCTCGCAGTTTGACACTCTCACACCGGGAGCTTGCTGACTGTGTGAGGGACTTCATATGAAACACAATGCACGCAGTTTCATTTAGTCTGAACAGGCATGAATCCACACATCGCTGCATATAACTCAGGACTTTTCACAATCACCAGAAGAAAATGTATAATTCACACTGTCTGCATTACAGTTGATGCTAAACCTGCAGCTGAATGTGTGTTATTAATATGCATCGTCATCTGTTGGTGTTGCTTTGGATGGAAACGTGAGGATTTGCTGCTTTTCTTTGTCTTGTGTGACAGTAAATGGAAATCTCTGGGTTTTGTGCTGTTGAGTGAGACAAAACAAGCCAATTTGAAGACACTGCCTCAGGCTTTTGGGAAACTGTGCCATTTTACAGACCAATTAACTTATTAATTGGAGAAAATAATGAATATATATCACCTCTAAGCTGCAGGTGGTGGAATAAGATTCATGCATGTAGACAGAATGATACTTGAATGCCTTCATCTTTGCACGTTTTGAATTAAAATGTTCAGCAAACCGCAGGAACCGCTGTTCGTGCTGTTTTATGTGGACTGACATCCCTGAATATTCAAAACATCGCTCCAAACTGTAAAATGAGATTCAACTCCTGCATCGGGTATAGACCGACCGTGTGGACTTTCTTCGACGCTGCCACCGGGGAGTCTGGTGTGTTCTTTGTTGCTTTGTCTGGAGCGATGAGTCCAGCTCTGCGTCCTCCCGCTATGATCCACATTCCATTATTATAGAAATGGCCTGAGGGCAGCTTGCATCGTGCTGTATAACTTCACATGCCACTTGTCCTTTTTAAGTGTTAGCCAAGGTGTTAAAGCGCTAGCCAAGCTCTCCAGAGGAAAGCTATGAATAACACCCACTTTTCCTGCAGCACTAGTTCAAGGAGGAGTGTGGAGAGCAGGGCTCAGCATAGGCCAGTTTTGAATGTAAGATAAACTGAACTGACTTGTGTTTTATGGTACTTGAAGAAGTGCACTCAGGCTGCCAGACGATGTTAAGTTAATAGATGCTTATGCTCTCTGTACCTGTAATCAAGCTTTAGCAGATGCTTTTATAAGCTGTCATAAGCGATACAGTTAACTAAGCTTATAGTTCATAAAATGTCAAAAAATAGTTCTTTAACAAGTTTCCAGATTTTGAGGTGACATCTTTGGTTGCCAACCGGCAGTCCAAAACCCAAAGATACTCAATTACAATCATGCAAAACAGAAAAAAAGCTGCAAATTCTCACGTTGGAGAAGCTGCAAACAGCGAATAAATAACTCAAATTATAACTATGAGCATTCTTAATGTAGTTGCCGTAGTGGTTGCAGCAACTGTTAATAGATTAGTCAATCAAAATGTTTCAATTAAAGACGCCGAGCATGTGAAGGTGTGCCACTTTTGTCTCTTGTCTGTCTTTGTAAATGTCAGATCTTTAGGGATTAGACTGTTGGTTGACGCATCATCCGGGTCTCTGGCAAGCTTTTTGTAGACTTGAATGATTAATCCAGAAAATTAGTTGCAGCCCTACAAATGTCCTAAACAAAGCTGGGGGGACCTTGGACTTCTCTGTGCAGGAGGGAGTTCCTGCAGCAGCAATGATCACACATTCGATTATCTTTAGCAGCTGACTTCGTCATGGTGACAGGCTGCGCTATAACACAGTAATTTGAGTGAAACCCAGATACATTTCCAGCGTTGGGCCTTCGTGACCCTCTTTCTAGACAGAAGGCTCTCCTATTCCGAGACGATCCTAAGCATAGCCTACACTTAAATTCAACTTGGCCCAAAATAGACTCACTGGCCGCAGCATTGCTGGAAGACCTCGGTTATCTATATCACAACCTTCAGAGTCAGCACATTTCTGCTCGACACATCTGCACCAATGCAGCACACCACATGTGAACAGGTTTATTACAATGGAATAGATTTCTTCTTTATGTATCACTTAGGAAACAAACTGGTCATGCAAAATAAATTGGCCGTAATTATAGAGTAGCTTACGTGAATGCCACACCCATGCAAATATGTTGTTCTCTCTGCTGCCGCCGCCGCCTTTGATTCTCTCCGCTGCACTATTTTCTTCCTCCTCGCTTCAGTTTTCACTCCAACACAACTCAAGCCTGTGTTGTCAGCCTTTTCCTCCCTGTACAGATCTGTCCAGTTAAGGGCTCAGCTAAAATGGATCAGGTCTAAATGTGGAACTGGTGCCGCAAATAGGATGTGGATGTAACTGAACTTCCATCATCAAACTGCCAGCGGAACGTCACAAATAGGCCTCAGACAGTCACAGATAGCTGTGTTTGCATAGCGAGCTGCCACCTTGTTATTTATGTCAGGAGGCTGTCTCTGCTGGTAATAGGTAGGGATGCATTTTCTATGTTAAGGGAGCTGGTCTTCATGCATCAAGCTCTGTCTGTCTTTGCATTAAAGGTGATATCTGAGGTTATACCTGTGGTATCTCTCATCACTGGCCTAATTGGAATGATAAACTGTCTTAAAGCTAGCTCATTAAAAACGTGCAGTTGGCCCCATGAAGGTGGCATAATTAGAACCTTGTGGGCTGCAATGATTATTTTCATTGGTTTATCTGCCAATTATTTTTACAATACCCGTATTTTCCGCACTATGAGGCGCACCTAAAAGCCTTTAATTTTCTCAAAAACCGACAGTGTGCCTTATAATCCGATGCACCTTTTATATGGATCAATATTGGTTAATTATGGCTATCGTAGTCAGGGGGCGTGGCCGAAGTAACAGCGGTAAATGTGTAAAGGGCGTTCCGTCAACCTGAATAATAAAATGACTATTTCACTGAACAATGAAAAAATATGCATTTATGCTAAATAGTAGGCAATTAAAATATGAATCAAACGTGGTTAATGTGATTTCTGCTCCTGAACCTCAGCACACAGCGTCTGCACATCAGCACTGTGCGCCGTCACCTGCATCTTTACGCAGGATCATGAACTGTCATCTGTGAGCGAGCGCGATGTTTGTTTCAAAACGAACAAACTAAAATAAAATACATTTTAAATAAATGCTCATTAATAATTTTCAAGAGCCGCATCAGAGGGATGAAAGAGCCGCCGGAGCCGCGGCCCTTTATGGAATCAGTTTGACATGCCTGGTCTAGTTTGTCCAAGCAAAATGGCCAAAAATGTTCCAGTTCCAGCTGCTCGGATGTGTAACTGTGGGTTCATTGTCTTGTATGACAGTAAACTACTTGTGTTCGGGTTTTGGACCGTTTGTGGATTACACAAACACTTCGAGATCCTGGTCTGCGTGCAGGCAGCCGCTTAAACAACACAACAGCTTCTTCGCACTTCTTGCACCGCGAGGCTGCGACACACCTTCCAGCGTCAGACAGCCTCGCACCTAAAATGCAGGCGTGGATGGAGCCGTGCTGAAGGCGGCGTATGCTAATGAGCCTTCACCACCTGCTGGCGCCATTCGGCAGCTGTCTTGTTAATCTCCATATTCATGAGGTGTTAGTCATTTTAATTTTGCTGCAGGTGTGCACGCTCAACGTGGGTGGTGCCTTTGTTAAACGCTTCAGTGTTTGTTGGCCACCCGCTGGCAGGAAATAAAACCATGTATCTGAGAGAGATGTAAATGGTTAACTGTGGAGCCGCACTAACTTCCACTCGACCTCCGCTGTTTACCTAACCCATTATCTGCTATCTGGCTGCCTTGAAAGCTGCAGATGGTGGCTGGCTGATGTGTCCCTCACCCACCCGTGCACACACACACACACGCTCTCTCCACATTGTCATGCTCGGCCTGTGGTTGACACAGAGATGGGACTCCTGTGTCAACACCACATGGTTGAATGACACTGCAGTCCAGCCCTGACGCTGCGATGCGGCCAGCGAAGCGGAATTGTCGAGAAAAATTCCAAACCTGCATCCAAAGACATCACGCTCGTTATTTTTGTCTTCTTTTCTTTAGTAGATTGGATAATATCGTATTTCATCTGGCCGTGTGGTGCGGTGATTATTTATAAGCTGTGGACTGAACATCCAATACCTGTTGATGTTATTGTGTAGCTGTATAGACCAAGCTTTGTAAAACAGGATGTGATATTTGCAGCCATTCTGGTTTGAGCTTTTATCTGTGCCGCTGTACAATCAAAAGGTGACTGGTCGGGTTTTTAAGGGCCCAAACAATAATTATGAAGTGAAGCTATTTTGTGCTAATTCTTGACATCCATCTTTGTGTTTTTTCCAAGAAAGAGTATTTTTTGTTCTGGGAAACTGCTCACTTAAACATTTGTGACACTAAAACTCGGCGTAGAAACTTACATTAACAACACAAGGTGCTTTTTGGGAGAGGGTGGCCGACCCATCTGTTCAGTTGCAGGTCCGTTAGGCTTTTAAATGCAGATGTGGTGCAGAAATATGGGATGGACAAGGTTGAGGGTCTGACCGTGGACTGTGAACATCCCCCTTTCACATCTGAGACCTTTGTGGCACGTTATTCCCTGTTTCTCTCACCACTCATTTGCTTTCATCTCTCTAGTGGAGCCTGACTAATGAAGGTATAATTATTTAAAACATAATAAAGATAGTGTCTGCAGCTGTTATCAGACAGCAATCCCTGTCTTGAATGTTGGTATAGATAAAATTGGCTTATTTTCTTTTATTCTTTTGTTGAAAGCACCCAGATGGACATGTTAGGGCTAAAAATTATACATTTATAATGCTGTTGTTACGTCCATGTGCAGTGAAATATCTTTTTTCCCAATCAAACAGCCAGAGGATGCACATATACACTGAGATTTAACTCCTCTGCAGCATCAGCATCGCCTATAATCAGCAAGCATGAATTGCTTTTGCACGAATGTTGATGGTTTAATTGCTAACGATTGCTAGCTGTCGTTCTAAGGCTGTACTGCTGTTACATGAGACGCTTGACATCATGCTGCCAGCCCTGTATTAGCGATGTAAGAGAAGCACACGCAGTAAGAGTTTATTTGTTGTGCTAGATGATCCAAATGTAATTAAACGCCTCTCATATTGGGTTTTATGCGCGAGTGTGTTTTGGCCAGCGTTTCCACTCCCGAAAAGGACGCATCGTTCACGGCACACTCGTGTGTCCACAAATAAAGTGCATCAGCCACACTAAATAAAGAAGGAGGCTTTAAAATCGTGGCTGCGCAGTCAGTTTTCAGTCATGTGATATTTAAAAGTCTGATCTTCCTTTTGTTCCGTTTTCGCGGCCAGGCTTTGTTTTGGAGGAAACTCTGGCACATTTTACGCTTCAGTCTGATTTATTGTGGCAGGTGTGAACAGGCGATTTAAACGTAACAGCAAGGAGGTGACTCCTTTGGGTCAAGGCCCCTTTCCAAGGGAACTGCAGAGAAACAGCACGATTTGATGGTTTTAGCTATAAATGACTGTAAACTTGCAAGTAACAAATGCATGTGACTTTAATATAAATCCCGGTTTGTAGCTTGATAGTTATTAATATAAATAAAATGCAGAAGAGTGAAGAAAATAAGCCTTTAAATTGTGGTTGTGACTTAACTGTTTGCCATAATTTGTTAGCTGCAGGCTAATTTAACAGAGCAACCAGTGCTAATGACAGCATGCCACAAGCTGACATGATCGACATACAGGATTAGATACGAGTGATGTATGACATGTTTAAAAACACAGGAAGCTGCTAAATCGACTAATCTGGCCACCGCAAGATGTTTTTTCACCACCTGATGATCCTGGATTGAAAACTGTTTACATGTGTGCGTGCGACATGTGCCACAGAGAGGAAGAAACGGTCCGTGTTCCCTCCCAACGGCGACCCCGGCCTGCCTGCCAGTTTTTCCTCTCCATGTCGACGGCTGCAGATGATCCCTCGCTGACACCTCATGCTGCCTGACCTTCCCCTCCCCGCCCCTGATAATGATGGGGGGTGGTCTGCTCCCTGACCCCTGACCCGCAGGAAGCAGTAAAGCCATTATCAGCGTGCCACGGGGACTTGGCGCGGCCTTGTTTGTTTTTGAAAGCACATTTTCCGAAAGGCTCGCGAGCTGGAGGATCAGTGGGATATCCAGGCGCATCCAGAGCTTTATTAAAGGAAGATGAACCATCGAGCTCAGCAGCAGGGGAGTGTCAGCCCTCCATGAACCCGGTGTGCAGATTATAAACCGCAGTGTGTCCTGACAGAGGCCTGGGTGTGTGTGTGTTGTTTTTGACAGCGGAGGCTGTGTGATGAGTTCGTTCTCTGTCTCCACTGTTGCTCTGAAGCTCACCCAGTGACAAGTCTGTGGAGATCAAACCATTTTAAAAATAAATGTGACTCAGTTTGAGTTTTAGGAATCAGGAGGTGGAAAACTGGCCTGAGGAGACCCGTGGCCGCAGCTTTCCTTGTTAAATAACAATAGAACAGAAATGGGTCTTCACGCTTCAGACCAGGAGCATTGCACTGAGGACGTGGACATGTTTTTGATACTGGTGCAAAATACGATATCCATGTCTCTTTTGAAATCCTGCATTGATGAATATCATTTTCAGCAAAACTGTTTTTAACAAAAGAAGCCAGACTACTCGAATGTTGCATGATGTCTAAATAGGGGTGCACGATAGTTATCAGGAATTTATGACATCATTCCGATAAGTCCGATATCATGACAAATAGCCCTGATAACATATGTGTTTTTGTCAGCACGGCAGTGCCTCGCTCCCACTATGAGACCCGAATGGCCTGCAGTGAATGCTGTGTTCATGTGGCGTTGGCATAATCAGAAAAACTCTTTGTCACCGGGAAAAATCAAGAATACCCCCTCATGCCAGAAAACAACTCGATAACTCGGTCATAATTTTGGTAGTTGCTGACTTGAATTAACATCTGCAGCATTTTTACACATGTTACACATAAGGAATAGAAACATGAACTTAAAAAGGCCGAAAGAACGACTACCAAATGAGGGAACGGGGGAATGTACGTTACACCTTGAATGCAGCATGCGGCACGGCGTGCTTATGAAAACAGAGTTCAGACTTCTTCAAAGTTTCAAAGACTGTTCGCTGGTTATTCATTACAAATGTTCCACGAGGAGGGAGAAACAGCACAAGCTTTAATACTTCAAACCTGGTCAGCCACCTGCAACATAACCAGAGTTTGGAAAGCGTATGAGGACGCCCGGCCGGCTAAAGACGCTAACGTTAGCAAGGCAGCATGACCCACGGGCTAAGGTTATTGAAGATTTAATCATGACATGATGGCGCTTGCCTTACTATGGACTGCCTTTTTTCAGTTTGTTTACATAGATAAGTCTAAGTAAGGGCTAATGTATCTTCCTTCACGATGACATAGAAGCCCGACGCGAAGCGATGGGGTTTATTTCTCCGTAGGAACCTGCTCACTATACGTTATCCCGCTTAGAACACGGCTTACTACTAAAGCGCTCAATAATGTGACATAAAATAGTGATTAAAACATATTTTATAGATTTAAAATGAGCCTACTCTCGTCTGTCACATCTCTCACTGCGCAGCGGCTCTGAAAGTAAACGCGTACGTTGCGTAGCAACCGCCTCTCACTGTGTGCCGCTGTTTTTGGTGTTGTTTGTGGTGTTGATGTCATGATGTTAGGTATATGTGTGTGTTATCGGTATCGGCCTTTCGGAGCTGAAAGTTATCGGTATCGGTTTTAAAAAACAGTCACGTGCATCCCTATGTCTAAACATAAGCAGCTGAATAAGATCTAAATTAAACAGCCTGCATTTGGTAAAATTGTGATTAAAATCAGGAAGTCTTTCGTTGGACGAATAAGTAAAGATCGCAGATGTGACCTGGCGTTTGATGTCATGTTTATTTAGGTTCGGCAGGTTCGATCGGCCCTGTTCTTTAACTCCCCTGAGAGCTGTGTTTGGGCCAAGTTTAAGTAAAGTCTCAACTCTGTCAGTAAGTTTAAGGTCTCATGTCCTCGACAACAAAGACTCGTAAGTCTTGAATAACAAATAGTGAGCCAAGATTCAAGTTTTCTTTGAATCTCAAGTCTTGAAGGGAGTAAAGTCTCTGCAGGACTTCTCCCATTTCCCTCATGGATAAAAGATGTTTGACAGTTTTAGAATCATATTTGTTTTTGTTATCTGAATTGTGGGCCTAAGCATAGATGCTTTTATATGATACAGTACTGTAATATGTATTAGAAATGGAATCGCAGTTTTTGAAGAGGAATTGTGGATTCCGACTTAAAATATAACCACGGCGCTGGATTAAAACCACTGCCTTGGTTAATTGATGCAGCACAGACCATGAAGAACGTCTGAGCGCTTGACCTGAGGCTAACTCGGCTTTCCAACGCGGCTTTGGGCTGATTAATATTTCATATCCTCCAAACATAACTTGGACCTTTAGCTCAGGCTGAGTTGGCAGCTTTGTGCAATTAACAGAGTGTGTAACTATGGCCTGGCTGGGTGCTTACACTTAAAAAGAGGTAAAATTATCCCTGCGGGTTAAGATTAATTATATGATAAAGGCTTTTTGATGCTCACGCTTCAGTCACGAGGATGGAGCCTAATTCGCCGGTTGGGTTGGCAGTGAATTAACCTCGTCTGAAGTCTGTGACGGGCGGCAGGGCGCTGAGCAAGTTTCCCCTCTGACGCCCCTCCTCCTGCCATCTTTTAGTCGGCCAGACCAGCATTATATCCTGCTGGGATCGGATTATGACTTTAATTCTTGGCTCCCGTTGTCGGTCACCATGGCAACCACATCCTTCATGTCACGCACGGTACGGACTGCACAGCCGCAAAGACATATTGGTGCAATATCAGGAGACGTCGAACCTCCACAGATACAAGGTTGAAGCTCTTCTCTGTGATGCATCCGTGTTCGGCCGGTGCACAGATTGCATGTGCTTGTGGTTTTCCTGCAGCTCGCCCGCGGCCCGGTGTTCAGTGGAACAAGACGCTGCTCTGAGCTCTTTGTCTGGTGCAGTAGGTGGTCCTGTCTGGCTGAACGGACAGAGCGTGAAACCACTTCTAGCGAGGTTTTTGATACTAAAAATGTACCGTCTCATTGTGCTGTGAGGCACTTTAAACGCAGCCGCCCAAACCACAAAGATTCCCTGTCGTGCAACTGTCCTGCAGATAAGTTTGTTATAAATTCAGCGCAGTTGGGCCTAAGATGTCGTCATTGTCTCCTTTTCTTTCTTTTTTTTTTTTGCCGGGCGGTCCTGTCTGAGACAGCAGCTAAACTGCAGCAGTCAGCAAACATGCTGCGAAACCAGGACTCTCCCTTTACGTCCACTCCTGTATATTAATGTCCTGCTTCTGCACAGTGAGGAGCCTCGTTCGCCTCAAAATACTCACAAGCTTTGACGGTTTGTGAGACGCAGAAGTCCTTCCAGCTCCCACAGTGTTAAGTCTGTCCCTTCAAACCCGCACACTGCCCCAATTGACATACACGTCAGCTGAGCTCTGTTGCGCCAATCCCCGCACTGCTATGGAGATTATTATTTTTTTGCATACACATGCAACGTGCAACCACTGCCAGCACTCAGTGTATGAAGACAGATCTCATTAGAGTAGTCTGCCATACTTATATGTAAATATAATAAGTAAGAAAGAAGGGTTATAAGAAGGAGCTTGAGAGGTTATTCTGGAAAATGAATATTCTCTAGCTTTTAGCACAGGAGGAACGGTTTTTATATCACACATGCCTGGTTTTCATGTACTTTTACGGTGGTGGAACAGTGATATTGTGTTAGTACTGTGTATCTGTATTATGTACTGTATGTGTAGTGTAAGGTCAAACCTATTTTAATGATTTTTTACCAGTGGAAGTAGTTGTTGGTCAAGCTAACCAGGATTCAAATGAACGTCCAATCTAATCCATAAAAAGCTAAATGTTACAATAAAATGGAGCGATATTAGCTTGATTTTAAGATTTTACCAAACATTTTGAGAAACAACATGTCACCTGTAAAACTTGTCTTATACAGCAACTAAACACTGACTGCACATTATAGATATTATATCAGTAATTTCGTGTCGGATGTTGTCCTTCACATACAGACGCAGTACACGGTGATGTAGTCATTTCTCTGGTTGTGAGAACTTCTTTGGGATCTGTAACCCCTCCCTTGTGGTGTCCTTTTCTGAGGTTGCCCTACACACCTGAGTGACGCCGCGTCTTCAAATGAACAGACAGAAGCGCAGCGTTTGTCTTTCCAGGACAGTGATTGACAGGAAGATTAAGGCAAAACAACAGCAGGAAGCTTCCGAGGCAATTAAGCGCATGTTCCTGACTGTGATCTGCAACTTACCTGACCAGTTCTGAATTGTCCTCATGTGTTAAACCGAAAAGGTAAACCCCGCCCTCCTGGCACACGAGCAGCCGCCTCATCGTAGCTACTCTGTCCCTGCTGCCTCGCTGCGATTACAACCACGAGGAGGCGTGTAGTCAAAGACGCTTTCTCTTTTATAACCTTCTTTCCTCTGCACGCACTCTTCGCCTCTGTCCTTCACGCAGGCTTAGATGCCTCCTTTAGGAAGGAGAGTGAGACGTTACGCTTCAGGTCGGGCGGGCAGCACAGTGGCAGGTGACATCATCCCGAGCTGCCGCACTGCTGCTCTCAGCAGATCTGCACAGAGCGATGTGGCCTGTTTACTCTCCAGTCTGCAGCGACCAGCGGGAGTGGAGCTGTAGCTTTTTATTTTCCTCAAACATTTGACATTCAGTACATTTTTTTAAAGCAAGTGCAATAGAAATACGTATATTTGCAAAATAATGAGATCCTTGACATAATTCAGTGTCATTAGCACGACCTGCTAAAAGGTGATATTTGAGGTTAATTGTTAATTTCTTTGTCTTGTGATTGAAGCATGGAAACATGACCCAAAGCTATAAGAATAAGAGTTTTCTGGCTAATCATTTCTTAAAATACTTTGTGTGCCTATCTGTAGCACATCCTTAAATCTCTTCACTTATATTTTTAGCAACATTTCTATAATTCACTCTTTATTTTTGCTGACAGCTGGATAAGAACTGTAACTGTAGATGAAGCTGTGAAGAGTTCATAGTCTGCAGCCTCCGACAGGCCCAGTCTCACACCTCTGCTGCATATCCTTCACCCCTCCCCTGCAGCCACGTGTGACCTGTAATAATTTATCGAGTGCAGTGGGGAGGAGGTGCGATGGGGGCCGGAGGGATTCAGGGCTGTGGCTGCAGGTTTGGGCGTGCTCAGGTGTTCTTAGCTGAACCCACAGCTCAGAAACGAGCTGTGAATGGGCAACACTCTCAGAAAGCACAGATAAAACAAGCTCGTTGCTGAACGGTGTTGATAGACAGACGTGTACCCAAACTGTCATCACGCTCACAGTCAGTTTATAACCCTGATCCCAGACCTGACGTTGAATTGAATTGTCTGATTGACAGAAAATCAATTAAAAACAGCGCAAAGTCAATTTATTTAATGTTTGACCTCATCAGCGTCATTAATTTTTGTAAATATCTGCTTATTATGAATTTGATGCAGCAACACGTTTCACAACAAGTTGTGACAGGAGCAACTAACGACTGGGAAAGCTCCAAAAACACCTGTTTGGATCATTCCACAGGTAAACAGGTTGATTGGTAACAGGTGATAGCATCATGATTGGGTGTGAAAGGAGCATCCTGGAAAGGCTCAGTCGCTCACAGCGAGGAGGTTCAACACTTTGTGAACACGTGATTTGGATAAAAGTATGTTGCTACGTGGGCTCAGGAAGACTTCACACGTTTTCTAGAATCAGGGTTGTAAATATGCAAGACAAAAATCCTAATTTCAACAGTTATTGTGTGCTATTTGTCTCCTTCGGAGCAGGGGAATCCAGACTTGGACTGGGTCTGTCTGTCTGTCTTGCTGTACAGCCCTCCGTCATTTTTGATTTCCTACTTTCTGCCTTCTCTCTTTGCCTTATTTACATTTATTTACACAGCGTCCCAGCCTTTTTGGACTCAGGGTTGTCATGCAGAGCCTCAGATGTCTGTCTCTCTAGCTTTGGACCCTCTTGTGTTTGTATCTGAATCTGTTGCTGGCTGACAATCACCAGACAAGTCTCTGCTGCAGAGACGCCGCGACCCTTGACCCCGACCCTCACCTGAACTCTGACCTCGGCTCCGCCCCTAATGCTCAAAATCCATAGCCCCTGAAATAGACCAGTCACCGCAGCTGTTTTTAACGGCTCTTGTACGATACAGTGATGCTCGGTTTACTCATCGCAGACTGCTGTGGCTTCAGTCCTTCTTGATAATCAATGAGAGCTATTGATCTAAACTTCCGGCTTATGCAAATTCAGCCAGCTCACAGAGTGCTAACACTTTTGGCGTCCTATTTTCCTTTTGAACTCATCTTTTACAAAAGAAATCCACTTACTTTCAACTAATGAGCTGCCGCGGAGCCTTATTTAGCGAGTAAAGTGTGGGCGAAATTCAAGACCGGTTGAAATCAAGATCAATCATAGCAAGAATATTGATCAGACACAGTACGCTCATCGTCACGATACAAGAAAGCACATCTGAAAGTCGCCAGTGGAACTGAAATCTTGTAAAAAGGTGTGAACTTCTGTTCAGACAGCTGACAACTTCACTCCAAAAACAGCTAAAACCTGACAAATTCAAAATTATATTCGACTGAACTCTGAAATATTAACGTTTGCATTAATGAGAAACTAATCTCCTCCACAGCCCCGACGGTACAGGAGGGCGTGTCGCTATTTACATGCAGATGAAAAGAGTAAATTTGGGAAATGCCATCAGACTCCCGAGTGTGAAAGTACTGTGGGAGAGACAGACAGGATTACACACCCAATTAGTGAGCTAAATTGCCTGAAACAAAGACCCCCCCCGAGGTTACTGGAAAGGATTAGATTTCTAGAACACTCTTACAGGCCGAGGAGACATGCAGTTGGGAGAATATGGTGAATTTGACATGGACGCTAATTGATTTTCTGACTGGCGTCATGTTTATTGTTCCGGTGCAGCAGCAGCAGCAGCACGGTGAGATCCAAAGAACACGAGCGCTGCAGAGTAACTGAAGCTGCGTTTCCATTACAGTTGTCCACAAAATAAAAGCGATATTTCTGAAATGTCGGCAAAGTTCGAATGCGACTTGCAGGTGTTTCCATTGAACGGTGTTTTGCAAACCAGCCCAAATTCTCGTAAGTTCTCGGACGTCCCGCGAGATGTGTGTGCGTGCTGTGCGTCGGTAAAACTTAACACAAAGCCCTATAATTAAAAAGCACATGCTGAAGGTGAAATAAAGAAATGATCTGTTAACTTAGAGTGATCACTGATTTTAATGGCCTATTATTGATCACTTTGTTATTACGCGAGGCTCCTCTGACAGCGTCGGCTCGCTCTGACAGCGTCAGCTCGCGCCGGCGGAGCAGCAGCAGAATACAGGACTGTGAATTACTGAAGTGTCCTTTGAACATATTTTCTATCAGCAATAATGTGTAAATATTAAAGTTAATGGCGTGCACGCGTGTCTCCCACATAGCTGAGGTGCACACACTCATCACAAGTTCATCTCACGATTAATGAAAACGGAATGATTAGATTTTGCAAAGTGCGCACAGGACGAGATCACAGTCATCGGATTGGCCAGCATGACAGCTGGAACAGCTGGAGTGTTTTTGTACTTACTGAGATCCAGAAAACATACAAACACTACAAAATTGACAAGACGTTATATCTGACTGCATGCAGCCGTCCCGAAACGGGGAGTCCGCTGACCTCGGAGACGCGTAAATTAGAAAAAAGTGTTTCCATTACACTTTTGCGATACACCTAAATATCGACACGTCTGAAAAACCACCTCATGAGAGCGTAAAAATGTTTTCGCGATATTTGAGAGGATTTTCGAAATTTAGGTGTTTCCATTGCCGCATTGGATTTGCGCATTTCTAGGGGCAATGGAAACGCAGCTTGAGAAGGATTGAAGAGGTTTGTTGTGTTTCTTTATTCACTCTTGTTCTCCAGTTAGTTGTACCGAGGACTCTCCTGATCCACAGAAATGTCTGGTTTCCCCCTGGAAGCGGTTTATCAGAGGGGGTAAAAACATCCTGAAGCATCTTGACTCATGATCCGTTTAATTAACCATTAAACTCATTAAATATATATGCGTTAAATAGTGCCTCAAGGTTCCTGCTTTATTTATTTTAGATCATAAAAGTGTGTTTATTTTCATGATTGCAAAAGCGTGCACCCTGCTGAGCCAACAGCCAAATTACTATCATAAATGAAAGATAATTGGGACATGCCTGGACTTAAGTCTCCTAAGTCATGTAGCATGTCTTTGGTAAGCTGAGGCCCTAGTTTACTTAAACCTGAGGCTTGTTTTCTACTTGTATTGGAGATAATTGGGAAAACAAACTTTGTGCGGATCTGCTCTGTTGACAAAACTGCTCAAAAGTCCGAATGTAGATTTAAACTAACGTCTAAGCTTTGTTAAAACTGGCTAACCTAAGCAAAACTGCCCCCCAGGTACCGTCAGCAGCTGCTTCATAATAAAGTCTCACTCAATACTGAAGCAACCTGCTGAGTTTGCTCGTTTTCTTCTTCTCCTTATTCAGCATCTTACACGATTCATTACATGTTTAGATTTTTCACTGCAGCTTTTTATGCTCTTCAGATCGCCTGCTGTGGAACTGGATCGCCCGGGAACATCTTCAGTACTTTCACATGAAAGTCTTCGTCAAGTGCAGCTTTCACGCTTTATGCTGCTGCTGTATCTGTACGTTTTTTTTTTAGAAGACTGTGTCTAAATTCCTTGTTGAGCAGCTTTTCTAGTGGCCAAAATACAGCAGCCTGTGTGAATGTGTGTCACCAAAAACGGCCAACAGAACAGAATAAAAGAGTTTGCATTTTTGGGATGGTTTATTTTGTACCTTCGCCCACTCTGTGAACATTTTGTGGCGTTATTCGCGGACACGTCGCGACCTCCAGTCGGGACGTTACCTCTCCTCCCTTGCCCCTGTCCAGCCGTGTGATCCTGCAGCCGTGGCGTCGGTGTCAGCGCTGGGATCCAGTGTCACACAGACAGACACAATGGCCGCACTGTACTCCCCTCGCGGCATTGTCCTGCCCTGGGCTCGGAGGCACAATGAGGCCCTTATCCACACAGGACAGGGAGACCGGCAGGCCCTCTTGCAGGTGCTTTTCCCCCGAGCTTGTTTGTGAGCAGCGGAGGAGAGTTTCTCTCCGAATTAACGGCGGTGTGAGGAGAACGCGAACGCTGCTACATGCTAGCGTCTGCCGGCCCTTGAGTATCAAAGCCCTGCTGATTTTCTCCTGTCTGGAAAGTAATTGAATTGCATTAATCAGTTCCTTCGTGCTCTTCGTGATGTGATGGTAAAGCTGCGGTGCTTTAGGTTTAGGATTCATGACCATTAGAGTGAATGTGACATGCATGAGGTTTAAAGTAGAACAAGTAAATATCTTGCAGAGAAGTGGATTTATTGCATTCGGTTTTTGTTTGGCGTCCCAGCTGTTTTGGAATCGGGGTTATACCTGCAGAAGAAATAATGTCTTTTTCCTTACCATCACAATATGACACATGTAGGCATGATCACATTAAAATGATCACCTGTGAACTGTGTGAATATTTAAAGCAAAAATCTTTAGAAATAATTTTGCTAGTTTTTAATTGCAGTTTGCTTGAAATCCAAAATTACGTGAAATGAAAATGATATCAGGCCTGATACGAGTCTGTCACTGACATTTGGTGAACAATAACCTTGAATTATTGCTTCGCCCTACTTTTCATTAATTAACAGTTGGTAGGTTGGTGCTTGGCTTTTATTATATGTCTCCTTAGACGATAATGTCACTACACTAAAACAAATTATTATTTTACTTTGATAAAAGGCTTGCGCTCTGCTATCCACTGCTGCACTTCTTCTAAAATCTTGTATTTTACTTGATTTTATGCTTTTGTGTGTGTGTGTGTGTGTGTGTGTGTGTGTGTGTGTCCAGCTTTCTCTCACTAAAGGAATAAATGCTCACTTTCATTGCAGAATGAACTCAGTCACTGTCACTCTCTCTCTCTTCTTCTCTCACATCCACGTTAAAGTAGTTAATCCCCACCAGATTTCATTGAGGGCAGCATTACTAACATTCAGCGTTTCAGACAGACAGACAGACACACTGAAGCGGCACGCATTAACCCAGCTGGCAGGTTTTATGGGACAAAGTATTGGGTCAGAGGAGGATGTTGACCCTCCACCCTTGTTGTACAAAAAGCCACAAATCTGCAGGAGATGAAAACGTTTGAAATGAAGAAACAAGTTAAGCAGAGAAATCCACAAATATAGACTTTGGAATAAGCGTTTCAGCATGAAGGAGGTTTGGTGAATGTGTTGTGGCCGTGCGCCAAAAATATGCTAATGCGTCGCTCTAATGACCACGTGTGAACAAATTCTGTCTCCGGTTTCCTGCTCAATTAAGCAGCTCCGTGGTCGTGCCAGCTAATCCAGCAGCACGGTCAGAGAGAGGTTGTGGTGTGATTCACAGGTCCGATCCCCGCAGAAATGATCGTACGTCGGCACCGCGGCGACTGTGCGTCCTCCGGCTGTGTCCTTGAACACCGAGCGGGGACGCCGTCTCTCAGAGGCTGTAAAGGAGAACATGCTGCAACATTAGCTGAGATGAACCGAACACCATTAAGTTCGGGAATTTTGATTGGCTTTATTTTAGATGGTGACAGTTGATTCGAATGTGCCAGGACTGCCCCTGATACAGATCCTGAGGGCCGGCTCTGGACTTCTCTTGTAGCGAACGCTTTTTATTGACTTTTGAAGGACATCTGTAATTCAATACAGCAACACTGCAGAGCAATTAAAACGGTCTTACACAAAGTATCCCCGCTGACCGGAGTCATTCTGATGTTGTGTTTTCCACTTTGATTATCCAAAGAAGTTGTTGTTTATAAGGTTTATTTCCTTTCCAGTGAGTCAATATTCTTTTTTATTTGATTGATCTGTTATACACCAACTGCTGATGATCAGTGCAGAACCAAAGCAGAATCATTTTGACTCTTTTATTCTTTTTACTTGGCTCTCTGGTTTGGGTGGGGTTGGACTTCCTCTTCCGTTGCTGGCTGTGTGATACCAACATTTTCTCCTGCTTTGGGCTGCAGACACATAAGCTCTCACAACGTAGTCAGGGAAC
The DNA here is from genome assembly GCF_017976325.1 of Chelmon rostratus. NCBI lineage: Eukaryota > Metazoa > Chordata > Actinopteri > Chaetodontiformes > Chaetodontidae > Chelmon > Chelmon rostratus. The sequence continues at coordinate 27,134,737 of NC_055663.1, forward strand.
CTACAAAGGAAAATAGTCGTGTTTTTGTGTAACATAAGAAAATATTAAATGGTCCAAATTATTGAGGGGACTTCTGTTTTTGATGTGTAAGTGGCCTTCATAACATTTGAAGGTTATTTTTTGCAAGAAGCCTCTTTAAACCGTGGTAGACAAAAAAATAAAATTGTGTTACACATATTAAACATTAACCAAATAAATTAAAAGGCAGAATATGTGGCAAATCTGTCGTACTGGGTTGCATAAGATTATATAGGTGTACCTAATAAAGTGGCCAGGGCCTGTATGTGCTTGTATACACTTGTATTTACTTCCTCATTGTGTACCTTAACAGCTTCTGATCTGTTTTTTCATTTGCTGCAGGATTCGTCCTCAGCTGGCCAGGGAGAAGATAGAAGGATGTCACATCTGTACCTACGTGATGCCCGGGGAGCCTCAGGTGATCCTGGGCAAAGACAAGGCCTTCACCTACGACTACATGTTCGACATGGACTCCCAGCAGGACGCCATCTACACCACCTGCACCGAGAAGCTGATCGAGGGCTGCTTCGAGGGCTACAACGCCACCATCTTTGCATACGGACAGGCGAGTCTTTGTCCTCGGTATCGCAGCTGCGGGGCTGCTGGTGCTTCATTGCTGGCCGGGTTTAGAGAAATGGGTGATAAAGAGAAAGGTGTGTTTGGGAGGTGGAGAGTGTGGAGAGCCCAGAGGAGGCTTCTCTTGTGGGATTTGAACCTCTGTGACCTTTTTATTTGTCCAACCATAGTTTTAAAGGAATATTTAAATATTTGGGGTAATACATGAGAGTTAGATGAGAAAATCAATGCTGCCCTCATGTCTGTACACTTAGCATGAGGCGACAGCCAGGAGGCTATTAGCTTAGCTTAGCATAAAGACTGGAAACAGGGGGAAAAAGTAGCCTGGCTCTGTCTGTAGATTAAGTAAGATAATTGGCTGCTGACTCTATGAGAGTGGTATAGAAGTGTATTTCCCTAAACCATTTCTTTAATAGTTAATTAATTTAATAATTAATTTAATAATTTCATTTATTTTCCCCCCAAATCAATATTTTATCACTGAGGGCTTAACAGTCTACACACTTACAATCCTGAGACCCTGGATTTGGTTAAGAAAAAAACCTCGAGCAATGAAAGGGAAGGGAGGCCTCAGGAAGAGCAGCAGAGGGGGGTGGGGGTCATCTTTCAGGACATGCACTGAGAGTACACAGACGTAGCTGCAGTAGAATTACAATGGAGCAGCGAAGTGCCTTGTGCTCCGGGGGCTTGTGCAGTTGTCAGGGGGTGTTTGGAGAGTTTGTGCTGTTGCTTGCACGTTTGGCCTTTGTGGAATTCGTGGGGGCGTTTTTCAGTTCTCACATATTTTAAATCAGAGGATGAATTGAGAAAATAATCAGCAGGTTAATGGATGCTGAAGGTAGTCGTTACTGTCAGCCCTGCTCTTCCTTTAATTCACTTACTCCCCCGTGCACTTCCTCCTCCCTCTTTGTTTCCATGGCCAAGTTCACCACATGGAAATAACATGCAAGTTTGGGCCTCTTCCCTCCCCTTTACCCCACCCCTCCTACTGCTTTGGTTGCCGTGGCGACCGAGCTCGGGCTGTACAGCACTCGCAGGGTGAAGTCAAGTGCACACACACACCTTTTTAGATAGCGATGCATCTTTAATGCGCGTCCATATTAACCCATATCTCTCCAGTAACTGCTGCTGTCACTGCTGGCCTACTTCTGACGGCGCATGGACGCAGACTGCGGTTGGTTTGGCCTGGATCAGACCTGTTTGCCTCTGTTGGCTTTGCAGGGACTAATCTAGATTTAGACCGACCCACTCGGCTGCATCGCCTGGTTGGGTTGCAGATATAAACAGAAATTAATGATGTGGAGAGTAAATTTTCTGTCTTATCTAAAGGACTTTGGTATCTGGTGTGTGTCATTTTAAGCAAGACACCAGCTGGTGCAGTTCTGGTTTGTTCTTAACAGCATGCTAAATGTTAGCATGTTTTCTCAGTGTTTTGAAACATAAACAATAGATTTAAAAAGAGGAGTGCAGGTAAATGGTTACCAGAAGCTCCACTAACAACAGACTGAGCTGATTGGGACGTCAGGCTTTTTACAGAGACAGACGTCATCGTTTCTCTCGACTGGATAAACTTGCTCCCCGACCACATGGAAAGTATAGCCCCCAGGTCAATGCAGTGAGTTCATGTCTGTTTCTAGAAAGGCATTATGTCAAAATGCACATTAAAATATGTGGCAACACAAAGTAAATATAAGTAAACTGGAGCTTTACAAGACAGAATAAAATAATAGTAATAAGTATTTGTATAAGATGATATATAAAGTGTACATTACAGCAAAATACACTATATGACCAAATGTATCTGGATATTTTCGTCCCATCTCAGGCTCTTTGTAGTGGTCTGGATTCCTTAGCACCAGGTGAGCGACGTCTTAGTGCTGCAGCTCACAATATTTTAGATAAGACGCTTTCCTGTTTTGAGGCCCACATTCAAAACGACAGATCCATAGAGACATGGTTTCCTCACTTTGGTGTGGAAGAACTTGTCTGGCCTGCACGGAGCCCTGACCTGAGCCCCATCCAACACCTTTAAGATGAACCGGATCTCTTACTGAGAGCCAGGTGTTGTCACCCAGCAAGCACGCCAACCTCTCTAATGCTCTTGTGACTTAATGGGAGCAAATCCCTGCAGCCTGATGGAGAGCCTGAAACCAGAACAGGGGAGGCTTTTACAGCAGGAGATTAATGCCCATGGTTCTGGACGGAGTTCTTCAACAATAGTGATATTTCAGCTACATAGTATGTGGATTTCGTGTACACGACGTGATTTTCTCAACCGCCACAAAATGCATTGCGTCTCTGAGGACTGTCTAATGGTGGACTGCGAGGTACGTGGTTCAGACACCACAAGGTAGCTTTTTTTGTAATGCAAATGGAAAATTTGTTCCAGCGTTTTCAGAGTTGCTCCATAGGCGCCTGCAGGGGGAGCTGGCGAGCTACTTACCCCACATCCACACAGACGACTGCAGCCAACACAGCAGACGTTAACTGTTATCTTTCCTTTATTATTAGAGTTGAGCGCTGCTTTACACAAAGTTAACAAGACAACATACATAACTAGAGACGAATGCTAATATAGCACCTCCTCTTCCTCCTCCTCCTCCTGGCTCTTCGTCTGCTCAGCTCAGCAGCCTCCTCTTCTGCCTCTCGGGATGGTAGCTGCTAACTGCCTGCTCCATCTTCGATCTTAATAATTACTTTACTTGAGTTTTATTCCTTCTTAAATCAAACATGAACAACAGACAAAAGCCTTTCCCAGTTTTTTCTTCAGTTTTTTCTTTAGTTTGTCTTAAAATATTACTGGAAAATGACACTGAGTGGACGAGGCAATGCTGAGTCACATTTGTGTTTTCGTTCAGCAGTTGCTCGGACCGGTAATGTTGTGACTGATGCAGTCATGTGATGCAGAGAGGACGTGTTTCTCCAGTGTACTTCAGTGTGAACTCAGTCAGCATGCAGCACTCAGTCCATGCTGCTTGAGGATGCAGCAGGCAGTATGTTGGATGCAGCTTTGAACACAGCTGTTTATTCCACGCAGCGTTCTTCCCTGATAACACCTAATGCCTTCATACATTACCCACAATGCAAGGCAACCACCAACCCGACCTGTAAACTTGTCTCACATGTGCAGTATGACTCCCGTTTCACGTTTCATTGCAGACGGGTTCGGGGAAGACCTACACCATGGGGACGGGCTTTGACGTCAACATCCCGGATGAGGAGCTCGGCATCATCCCCCGCGCCGTCCACCACCTCTTCAAGGGCATCGAGGAGCGCCGACAGGCCGCCCAGGAGCAGGGGCGCCCCGTACCGGAGTTTAAAATCAACGCCCAGTTCCTCGAGGTAAATACGCAGCGTCTCTGCCTCGTCAATAATGCTCTCTTAATTTACCTGCGTCTTTAAACTAAATAAAACAAATTATAATCCGTGTCCCGCTAACATCAGGACAAGCTTTACAGAGATGTCATGGCTTATATTGTTGACACTGCGCTCGACACCAGCGCTCCATCATTTGAAAACATCCACACTGACAATTGAACTGCAGCAGCTGTCATCGGGGGGTTAGGTGGTGTTGGGGAGTGGTGGTGGTCTGGACAGGAAGAGTTAACAGGAATGATGTGAGTGGACAGTTGTGCCGCTCCGTCAGACGGTGACAGCGTTCACATTCCTGGTTCGCACCCCCACACCCCCCACCCCATTTTCTGGTGAAGACAGAAAGGCGACCGAATCATCCTGAGACGCCGCGGTGAAGCTTCACACTGCTCAAGTCTTTCGGATTAGCAGATGTTTTAGGGCAAATAAAAGCTGCAAAGAAGATAAGTCCCTTTGTGCTGTTAGCAGTGGATTATGACGACTTGTCGACAGCTTGTTATATTTAATCGAGGCAAATATCACCAAACAAATACTTCAGTCTGACACTAGTGGAATTATAACTGGCTCTTATGTCTTTTATTCTACCACTTCTCTACACAGGCTGTGGAATATTTCTTACATCCAGCAGCACTTTGATGCTCATTTTGGACTTTTCCACCTCATGTTTCAGCTTCATTTTCTTACTAAAATATCTTTGAACATCGTTCTCTTATTGACCTGCAATCATAGTCCAGATGAGAGAGGATCTGAGGGGATAAAAATGTTGATGCGCTCATTTTAGTCACCCTCTTTCAGGGAGTTTCACCTCTCAGGCTGCCTAAATATTGGTAAAGGTTTGCAGCCTCAGAGTAATGCCTCCAGACTCTACTTAGGGCTGAATCAAAGGCAGCGAATCATTCATAAATCATCTATCAGGTGTCTGTAAAGGAAGCTAAACATGCATTAGTGCAGTAACAATGCAGACGTTTACACAGTTTGTATTGTGTTGGTTTTAAATGCACTTCAAGGTAGTATCACAAAGATCTGAAGTATTTTGAGCGTGAAACCTTCAGATATTCTGTGAATTCTGCTGATTCATGATTTATTATTAATTGATGTGTGAACCTGGTTTGTCGTTGTGCGTGTTTTGGCTCCTGTAGCTTTATAACGAGGAAGTTCTGGACCTGTTTGACTCCACACGAGACATGAAGCAGAAGTCTCACATCAAGATCCACGAAGACGCCACCGGGGGAATCTACACAGTGGGGGTGACCACGCGGACTGTGTCCTCCGAGGCCGAGGTAAGGATCCAGAGACGATTGGCGTACATGTGCCTGATTACAAAACTAACAGGCCTTTGAAAAGTGTGTGGGTCAGTTTTTGTTGGTTTCACCTTGACGATGTACCAGAGATCATATTTAATAACATTTCTATCGATGTCAATGTTTTGCTGAATCATAAAAAGCTAATTTTGACATGAAATGAATTATTAAATGCTTATGTTCATGTTTATTAATGGGACAACACTCTTGAATGTGAAGGACTTTGCCACCGTCAGGCCTTTACAAATACTCTTTCATTCATGTATTATTCATTCCTGCACTGATGTTTACTTCTATAAATCCTACAGAGTATTCGTGGTTGTTTCCTCCCAGCTGTATCAAAGAGGGTTCGACCTGTGTGTTAAAATTCAAAGCTCTTCTGCCCGTTCAGATGATGCAGTGCCTGAAGCTGGGGGCTCTGTCTCGCACCACAGCCAGCACTCAGATGAACGTCCAGAGCTCTCGATCCCACGCCATCTTCACCATCCACCTGTGCCAAGTCCGCGTCTGTGCCTCCGACAATGTTCGTACTGTCTCAGCATCATTTGAAAATGACAAGGTGCTACTGCAGGGGTAGCGCGGTGCTGTGTGACTAACAGTGTCTGTGTGTGTCATCGTCACTCAGCAAGAAACCGAGACCGATAACAGAGTCTCCAACGGAAACTCCGAGATGGACGAGTACGAGACGCTGACAGCCAAATTTCACTTTGTGGACCTGGCCGGCTCTGAGAGGCTGAAGAGGACCGGAGCGACGGGTGATCGAGCCAAAGAGGGCATCTCCATCAACTGTGGACTGGTGAGCTTCTGAGTCACCTCGGCTGGTTTGTAAAGTCCCTCAGCCATGCAGAGAAACCAGAACCTCTAATGATGGAGTTTGACTGCCATCTAGTGGCAGGATTCCAGAAATGACCGTGCTGCACTGTGCAATGAGAAACAATGCTCAGAAGAACAAACACATGTAAACACTTATAAGTGATATGATTTACTGAATAAAGCCCTTTTAACATGAGCCCCCCACTATGTAATCAAACAACATGCACAGGCTTCAGTCTGGAGTTCTGTCAGCACTGATGAATCGATTGCAGAAAGAACTTCGGCTGCGGTGTCAGTGAATCTTTGTCTTGCAGGAAGGATGCATGCTAACTGTTTTAAATAATTTCTAGGATTTCACGTGTCATCATCCCAGTCATTGCATGGTTCCCTCTGTTTACTTAGCTTTCTGGAGTATTGTGCGTATTTTGTCCAGGTGGAGAACGTCAGCACAACTCATAAATTTAGCGTTGAAAGTCAGGACAAAAAAGGGGTCACCAGGAAAATATGAAGTTGTGTTTTTGTCCTCCTCATACACGATTGCAGTGTTTAAACTAGAGTCAGATTCTTTGTATGTGCACACATCCTTAGTCAATAACGCTGATTCTGATTCTGACCTGACTGAGAAACATTAAAACTTATCATAATCACTGAAAGGCCCTTATTCGGTTTGATGATCCAATCCAAATGCAACAGCCAGGAAACTTCTTCAGCTGATGAGCAAAATGTTTATACACATGTATTATATTTTTGTGTCCTGTATAAGTTCCTTCTGCATCACCTTGAAATATTTCTTTCCTTGTTGCTCCCCTCTCTGTCGCTGCAGCTCGCTCTGGGGAATGTAATCAGCGCTCTGGGTGACCGAGGCAAGCGGGCCTCACATGTGCCTTACAGAGACTCCAAACTCACCCGACTTCTACAGGACTCATTAGGAGGAAACAGGTCGGTGTCATTTTCTTGTTAGTCAGCTTCTAGGACCCAGCGGGGCCCTGGGATTCAAGTCTGCTTTATCAAGCCAGGAAACGAAACTTCTGTCATCAAAGGAAAATACACATTTAACCCCAAAGCTTGATAATCAGAATTTGGATTCACAATCATATTAAAGTGAAAATGTTTTCTGGACTGTCATGCTCGTCATAAATGAAGACATAAAGACTGATAGCATTTCTTATTGAAGAATATGCAAAGCAATATTAGACAGCAATGCATGCTAACTTTTGTTTGAAATCAAAATGTTATCACTGATACTTCAACATTGCAAAAGCCTGCAGTGTTTTATCAGCTTTAAAGATCCATTTTCTGGAGCACAGCATGCTGTTGTCCTGTGTTTTTCTTTGCTTAAATTCACATTTTTCACAAATATCATACATGAGGCACATCGTTCCACACATTTATCAAAATGCACATCAGTCCTGGTCAGAAATGTGCAGCCGAACCAGGCACTGATGAATATCCGCCTCCTCCTTGTCTCAGCCAAACGGTGATGATCGCCTGCATCAGCCCGTCTGACCGTGACTTCATGGAGACGCTGAACACGCTGAAGTACGCCAACCGAGCCCGCAACATCAAGAACAAGGTGATGGTGAACCAGGACAAGGCCAGCCAGCAGATCAGCTCTCTGAGGACGGAGATCGCTCGACTGCAGATGGAGCTGATGGAGTACAAGACGGTGAGGAGAGAGGAGGCATTCAAAGGGTGGTGATCAAAAAAAATCAAATACAGAAAAAATAGCCAGAGAGCAACAACCTCTGTTCCCCTGCAGGGTAAACGCATGGCGGGTGAGGACGGCGTGGAGAGCTTCAGCGACATGTTCCACGAGAACTCCATGCTGCAGACGGAGAACAGCAACCTGAGGGTGAGAGTGAAGGCCATGCAGGAGACCATCGATGCCCAGCGGGCGCGGCTCACCCAGCTGCTCAGTGACCAGGCCAACCAGGCCCTCACCAGGGCGGGTAGGTCACTTTGTTATCACATCAGTCTTTTGTCTCCATCTTTGCTGTGAAGTGCTCGATTCTGCTCGTCGCAGCGAAAAGCCGTTTTGCTCTTCGTCTCCATCATCCAAAACTGTCGTGATTCTCCTCCAGGTGAAGGTGGAACTGAAGAAATTGGAAACATGATTCAGAGTTACATCAAAGAGATTGAAGACCTCAGGTAAACAACTCTGACTGGAGACATTTCATTCTACTTATTCTTAGTTACGGTATAACCTTGTTTTTCGCGGGGTTACCTTCCAAAAAGAACCCGTGATCCGGCAAAATCCGTGAAGTAGAAACCTTTATTTTTTTTTACAATTATTATACAATTAAATACTCTATTATACATTGAAAAGAAAGAACAAACCATTTTACAGGCACAAATAAAAGTACTTTAGAAACGTTTTTTTCAACAAATAACTTCTGTACTGTACTGTCAAATAATAATTTTAATCATCGATGTGAACAGAAGGCTTCAAATTGATTAGCACCGCCCACCGCGACCCGAGTGATTGGATTAAAAGGGAGAAAATTAAAAATGATTATGAAAAAATACAAAGTACAGTCGGACAAATAGTGACTCAGGTGTATTTCACTGCTCTTCAGACTGAGCCGCTGCATCCTGACTCCGCTCTGCAGTGTTTTCTTCTTTTGAAGCCCGCGGTGCAGAGGTGTTTGTTCGGGAGAAGAACATAGTGATAGGCAAAACTCGAAATTGCAAGAGAATTTGCACGTACGTAATGTAAATTTGGCGAGCTGTTTTACGTACGTGTACGTAAGAAGAAGCGGAGTGACTTTTTAGCCAATCAAAATGCAGAACACAATGCACGATGCAAATCCGTGAAGTAGCGAAACCGTGAAAAGTAAACCGCGTTATAGCGAGGGATCACTGTATTCTTACTTTTAAAACATTTTTTAAATCTGGCTCACCATCTTTTGTTGTTTTATTTTCTTCAGGCTGTTATCAGCTCCTTCATTTCCCCTGTTTTGCATTGCATTGTGGGACAATAGTCTCCATCAACAGGAGACTCAAAAATCAAGACAATTTTTGTGTGCAGATCAACATCTTTGATTGTACTTAACCTTGTAACGTTTCCTGCATGAATGCACTGCAGGCACAAAGTGTTTTTAGATGTTGGATGATGGAGCTGGAGCACAGTCACTGCAGCCATCCATCAGATATCATAGATTAAAAGTATGCAAATATAAAAGCATGTGTGCATTTGTAAATAGTTGTTAAACACTGATTGAACCTGCACTGTTTACCAGATAAGCTGGTGCGAAGGAGGAGAAACATAACACATTTTCACAAACAGCCCAAGATGCATCATACTTCTCTGTCTGGTTTAGAGCATTTTTGGAGTCTACAAGTCAGAGAGACATGAAAGAGTGCAAGAATGGAAAGAGGATTTGAAATAATACAGAGACATCAGTTTTGGAATATTGTTTTGCGTCATTCCTGAAGATCTGGTCCACATAATAACTCAAGAAGTTAGGAATCATGGCGTATTTTAAACTGCCGTGGGTCATACAGGACGTTTATGTCTCCTGTTCGTGTCCCTGGTTTTCACCCTCAGAGCCAAACTCCTGGAGAGCGAGGCCGTGAACGAGCATTTGAGGAAGAATCTGTCCCGTGCCTCCAACCGTCAGTCGTTCTACGGAGGGCCCGGCTCCTTCTCCTCCACGGCTCTGGCCCCCGAGAAGGAGACCTCCGACATCATCGAACTCGCCAAGAAAGACCTGGAGAAGCTGAAGAAACGAGAGAAAAAGAAAAAGAAAAGGTAGCAGGACTGGATTGGCTGTTTTTGATTGGCCGGGTTGTTGCACGTGTGCCTCCGTCTGAGTGCGTTTCAAACTGGATTTGCACTTATTTTACAGCAGTTTACAGTACTCCATTACTGCACTTTGGAACAAGCATATTTAAAGACTTGTAAACTGAGACACTGCAGCTGATAGATATATAGCTGATAGATTAAGATAGCTTAAATAATGTCTCTTTTACTGACTTCATTTATGGACATGAAGCAATTAATAGCACACAAATGTAATGTTTGTGCTGTAGATTAACATTGTGTAAATTATTCTAGTGCTGATAAACTTAAAACTTTGACTGGAAGGAGTAATTCCTGAGGAGAAATCCTGATTAGCATAAGAGGCTGATCCGAGGCTCCGGGTTGGAAATGATCAGAGTTGTGCTTTTGGGGCACTTTGATGGGGAGAAACGGTGGGATTTTCAGTACAGAGCTTCCTCTGACCATTCTCCCCTCCATTCTTCCTTCCTTCGTTCATCTCTTGCTTCCTTCTCTCGTTTGACCCTTCACCCCTCCATGAAGACTCCAGCAGCTGTTGGAGGAGAGAGAGAGGGAGGAAAGGGAGGAGGTGGTGGAAGAGGTTGAGGACGCCAGGTTTGTCAGAGCTTCCACCCTCCTGTTGCCATTCCCGTCCTTTGCTTCCCCTAATTCAGCATTTTATTTGACTTTTTATTGATTTTAGGCAGGTGTTTCCCCACCGTGATGAGATTCGCTACCATAGAAGCACGTCCCTCCATGAAACATGTTTCTTTACTTCACAATAAGCCCTTATCTCTCTTTAGACCTCCCGTGTGAACCCCTCAGCTCACTCATTGACCCGTCACGCTACATCCTCGCTTTCTCTTCCATCTTTTTTTCTGCTTTTACTGACTTTGTTACGGGTATTAAAGACAACCTGGAACTAGAAAGAGTCCATTATAAGAGATCGTTTTTGCATCCAGATTTTTGTGTTGTAAGTTTTAAACTTCCTAAAATGTGTTGAAAGGGCCTTAAGGTTGAGTGCACAGGCATCGTCAGCCTCAAATGCATTGAAACATTGGATTTCCTTTTCATTTTGGTCAGTTTACCCAGATGACTTTGTGCGAAACGCCACCTAAACACTGCTAACCCTCTGCGTTTGGATAAAATATTTATCCAACAGACCTGCTTCATGGAGTTCACAAGTTCATTATTTTTTGCTGCATATTCCTTCCATGTTTTTTTCTCTTTTGTTGGTTTCGTTCGGACTCTAATGAGATGCCTCCTTCCTTTTGTTTAAAACGAACAGCACGCTGTCTTTTCCACAAACAAGCTCGTGAGAACACAGCAGCTTCATAGTTCACATGTAAACAAATCATTTTCTCATAAAAAAAAGTCATTTTTAGAAATACATCACAGTAAATTAAATCCCTCACAGTCACAGCTTTAATGCTACACAGTGGTGAAATCCATCAGAGGCTTGTTTGCTAAAAAGACGGAGTAATTCCTTGATAGAAATAAAATAATGTCTTAATTATCTGCAGATGTTTTGTTAGAAATATGCCTCTTGTTACATGTGTGTTACAGTACCTGTGGAGGTGAAGCATTGATGGCACAGTCACGGAGGATAAATGGTGACTCTGATTCTTAACCGTGTCTCAATGTTTCAGCGCCAACAAGGAGGAAGTTCCCGACAACGAGCAGGAAAAGGGCACCGAGAAGGAAATGACGGAGCGAGTCAGCGAGGACGCGGAGATGGTACGACTGAAAGCCTCTTTGCTCTTTACGCTGAACCTGCCTGAGTCCCCTCACACGATAAGTTAGTAGTGTTTTATCTCGTAGGAGGTCCAGGAAGGCAGCGACCACGAGGAAGGAGAAGAGGAGGAGGAGGAGGAGGAAGAGGAGATGGATGTGGAGGAGAGCTCGGATGATTCTGACTCTGAGTCGGATGAGAAAGGTATGAGGGATGGTGCCTGGTCACTTAAAGTGCTGCTGATTCTCCACAAGGGGGCGCTGTCCAATCGGTTTTACACAAACTAACCAGCATCACATGAATCTGTAAGGATTCAGATCATTTCCATATGGAAAACTCCTGATACTAAACTCTAGAAGTACTGTGTTTACTGTGTGTAATCAGGAAAATGTACTAAAAGTATTGAAAGTAAAAGTACTCACTGCAGAAAAATGCTGTTATAGTTTACACAATAGATTCTTACTATATATGATGTCATTAGATTATTATGAGTCATGCATGAATGTAAAAGCAGGATTTTACTGTTGTAGTTGGTTGAGGTGGAGCTCATTTCTAACTATTTTCTACAGGACTTATTTTCAGTAAGCGCTGCTCTGCTGATTGTTTTCTCCGTTAATCGATTGATTGGGTCGTAACGATTCTGAAAATAGTGAGAAATGCGGTCACAGCTACCCAGAGCCCAAAGTGACACCCTCTCAATGTTTGTTTTGTCCAACCAACAGTCCAAACCTCAGAAATATTAAAGATCAAGATCATCAAAATGATTCAAAGGAAAAGCAGCTAGTGCTCACATTTCTGAAGCTGGAGCCATAAAATGTTGCCCGTCTTCTTGTTGTAACATCAATACTATAACATATCCTGTAAAATACTACAAAATGCAGAATGATGCAGAAGCACAGCCACAGCAGCGTTCTTCTGTCTTGGTTGTGTTGGGGTTTAGGTGTCTTGCTGAGGACACGACGACACTGATGTGAGATGTGTGTTACAACCCAGAAACACTTCAGGGAAGGAAAGCAACATAATGCCGACGTAATGGGCGAAAGTAAAGCCATGAATTTTTTAACGGGCGGTGAGGTGTTTACAAACTTAAATGAACTTGTTCCAAACTCAGCAATTAAGAGCGCTGAGGCGAGCATCGATGGGAGAAATGGCCGCCGGCTGAAGCCAAATATTTGAAATAACAATTAAAACTTCGCTAAATGCTGAATCAAGGGTGTTTATATCAGGATGTGAACACTTTTGTTAGCTGTTATCTTGCAAAAGGGGGCACTTGGTTGTGTGGTTTGCATTCACTTTGCAGCCATCAGCTCATGCAGATGGCAAACGTTGGCTTACAGAAGTGAAGTAGCTCATGAGACAAAAGAAACACGTTCTTCAAACACCGAAACAAAAGATACGGTCGATTTGTGGCCGTAAAAACCACTGAACGCTTCATCTGCTCGTGTGTGTGTGTCCGACAGAGAACTTCCAGGCCGATCTGGCCAACATCACCTGCGAGATCGCCATCAAGCAGAAGCTGATCGACGAGCTGGAGAACAGCCAGCGGCGGCTGCACACGCTCAAACAGCAGTACGAACAGAAGCTGATGATGCTGCAGTGCAAGATCAGGGACACCCAGCTGGAGAGGGACCGTGTCCTCCAAAACATGAGTAAGACAAGCACGCCAGAGCCAACACCCAGCACGCCGTGCATCCGCCAGTGGTCAGGCGGGTCGATAAAACTGTGCATTTGGCTTTTAGTGTCGGTGCTGATCAGTTTATTTCAGTCTTAAAATGGAGTATATTTAACTTCCTGCTTGGGAGAATTTCTATCTTAGCCTCCACGTTTGATCTCAGCCTTTGTTCTCGCAGAACGCTCCGCTCTCTTCAAAGTCACGTTGTTCGGCGATGACAGTTACATTTATGTTTATCAGCACTAATGGATCAAAGCGTCGTCTGATGCAGATTTTAAAAGCACGGAGGAGCTTTCAGCTTATCCAAAAAGAAAAATGACAGAAAAGAGACTTTTTGATGACTGAAGATGGCTGTTTTTGACTGTTTAAGCCACTAGAGACAATACGTCTGCATGTGCAACCCAATGCGAGTGTCACATATGAAAGTCTTCCAATTAACCGTGATTGAGTGAGTGTTTTTACTGCGTTATGGCGCTCTGCCTTGTTATGGACGGATACGATCAGTTTTCCATGACTTTGGTGTCGCACGCTTTCAGATTCGGTAGAAAGCGGCACGGAGGACAAAGCTCGCAAGATCAAGGCTGAGTACGAGAAGAAGCTGAGCGTCATGAACAAGGAGCTTCAGAAGCTCCACTCGGCTCAGAAGGAGCACGCCCGCCTGCTGAAGAACCAATCGCAGTACGAGAAGCAGCTGAAGAAGCTTCAGATGGACGTGGCGGAAATGAAGAAGACGAAGGTATGATTGGGTGCAGCTGCTGTCTGGTGGAGCTGTGTCTTCCTTTGACGCTAATTTTCCCTGTCGTATATTTCGTTTATTGTTTTTGGAAGGATTCGCTTCCTCAAACAGTTGCGATGGCTCTAATAAATCAAGTTAGTGGCATCAGAAACGAGCAGCATCGGCAGGCTGAAGTGCACATAATTTACTCATTCTGCTTCTTGTCACGTGTGTTTTCTGTTGTGCGTGTCTCAGTTATCTTTCCTGTATGTTCCCATTTGACATATTCGATATTTGTGTGTATCATTTGAATATTGTGATTTGATTGTTCCAGGTCCGTCTCATGAAGCAGATGAAGGAGCAGCAGGAGAAGAACAGGATGAACGAGTCTCGCAGAAACCGAGAAATCGCTTCCTTAAAGAAAGACCAGCGCAAGCAAGAGGTCAGAGTTCGTCATGCATCTTCATCGCCTTTCGTGTCAGTGTCAGGCTGTAACCGGGAGTATCATTACTTAGAATAAGACAAAAGGCAAATTTCACTCATCGAGATTTTGCGACAACAAATTTGAGACTGGATGTTTCAGACCCCACAGTTACCTTAACAGTAGTGCGACCAGACTAAAAACCAGACATAGATTTGTCACTTTCTACGTAACGCCATGTTAAATGTACATAATTTGAGGTATTTATTGACAGAAAGACTCCTGCATCCCTGCAAGAAAGCAGCCGCATTGTTACTGCAGTCAAACTCCAGCTCAGAGGAGCTTGCTGCAGCTTTAGTCCAATTAGACTGCAAACAACCACTCATAGCCAATCGAGGACTCAGCTACCTTGAGGTTGGTCCCGCCCACATTAGTTAACCTGTTACTGGTTATGTTCGACACCTTTTTGATTGATCATTGTTATTGGGTAAAAAATTTTGGTTGAGGATGATGCGCACTGAAATGCAGCAATCACGAACGCCCCTCTTAACCACGAGTTTTAATATCATCAGTTCACTGTTGTTGATACTGTTATCGTGTTGCAGCACCAACTGAAGTTGCTGGAGGCTCAGAAAAGGCAGCAGGAGCTCATTCTGAGGAGAAAGACCGAGGAGGTGAGCTGCCGCAGAAAAAAGATGTTTAGCTACATTATGGATGCAGGAAAACTTGCGATACATTATGGATGCGCAGTGCGTGTGGTTTGCTTTTAGTGTTCACTTTTCTGTCTGCAACGTGTGTCAGGTGACAGCTCTGAGGAGGCAAGCCAGGCCTACCTCGGGTAAGGTCATCAGGAAGGTCAATCTGCCGGAACCGGTCCAGGACTCCCCCCACAGACCACCATCTGGACGCATGTACTCCTCCGGCAACGCTGCTCCCAACGGCACTCGGTGAGCGTGCGTGTGTGTGTGCGTGCACAGGTGTGTTCAGTGCACATTAGTGTTTGCAGAGAGGGAAATGAGGAAAGCTACTAAATCCTCCAGATCCCTCAAAGGGAACATAAATCTGTCTTTGCACGTGGCCGTTTTGCCATCAGTATGTTCAGGATCAGGAATCAGTGCCGACTCCTTGTTAAAGGATAACTTTTGTTTTTTACAACCTGGACCTTATTTGTAGCACTAAATACGACCATTTACTCACCCAGACAACTTTGGTGGCATTTGGAGTCGTTTTGAAGAAATTAGCCCCAGAGGAGCGGCGCGTATATCCGTATAATGCGAGTACTCGGGGCATCCTTGTGCAGCCTCTATATAACGCATAATCTGCGGCGAAACTCGTTCATATTCCAATATTTTGTTATATCTGAGCTAGCGGCTAGTTTAGCTGTAGTTTGGCACAGCTGTGGTTCGTTATTGCGTATTCGTAGCCGACCGCCGCAGAGTTAGCCATGTTGTGGCTGGCTGCTCGCAGCGCGCGGCGTTCAGTAATGACATCATCCACGTCAGAGATAACATGCCACCACGGCTCAGAGGGGAATAGCACCACCATATCATAACAAAATATTGGAATATGAACGAATATGAGCTTCAAAACGACTCCAAATGCCACCAAAGTTGTCTGGGTGAGTAAATGGTCGTATTTAGTGCTAGAAATAAGGTCCAGGTTGTAAAAAACGAAAGTTATCTTTTAACCTGCTCTGCAGCATGCTTATGATGCTCATTCACATCACCCGTCAATGTGCTTTACAGATGAATCAATCAGTCACGTTTTTCACTGATGTTGTGTGTGCAGGTCTTCCTACAGGCGTACGGTCGGGGTTTACTCCACCAGAGTCGCACGTAATAAATGGCAGTCTCTGGAGCGACGGATCTCTGACGTCATCATGCAGAGGATGACCATCTCCAACATGGAGGCCGACATGAACCGCCTCCTCAAGGTAAAGCCGCAGCAGAGCGTTGTCATATGTTATATGTTTCCTGCACTCGCTTTCCTCACAAGTCGGCGTGTTTGTGTGTCATAGCAACGGGAGGAGCTGACCAAGCGTAAAGAGAAGGTCATCAGGAAGAGGGACCGGCTGGTCAGGGAGGGGCCAGACGCGGAGAAGGCGATGCTTCCCCTGAACGAGGAAGTGGACGCGCTGACGGCCAACATCGACTACATCAACGACAGCATCGCAGACTGTCAGGCCAACATCATGCAGATGGAGGAAACCAAGGTGAGATACTGATGATGTGTTTGAGAATTGCTGGATTCAGTAAAACAAATGAAGATTTGATGATTTATTTTATTACCAGCTGCTTTTGAGCTTCTAACTGGCCAACCTTTATGCGATGACAGGTGTTAGCAGGTATTCACTGACAAACAGAGAGTTTCAGCCAACAGGAAATATGAAAAATGTCTTGTTTGAATTCCTGTTTTTCTCCAGGAGGAGGGCGACACAGTGGACGTCTCTGCTGTGGTTGGTTCCTGCACCCTGACAGAAGCTCGCTTTCTCTTGGATCACTTCATGTCAATGGCTATCAACAAGGTACCAGCCCTAATAATAGAGTTCATTGGGAGTAACTAAAATATCACCACTGTCTGGGCTTTACATGACACATGAAAACGAAGGCCAAGGCTCCTCAAGCCTCTTTCACACATCGTTCCCAGTAAATTGCTGGGGTAATCTTTCAGGCGTCGCTCATGATTTTCCCTGCTCACACATGCTGCTACATTCAGGAACGTTTCCATCTTGCGCCTTTTCACAACTCTTACAGATGCCAACCGGCGTAAAACTCAGCAGAAGAAGAAGATGGAGCGTGATACGTTAAAATTTAAATATTAAAAGGATGCTGAACTGTACAGTACAGAGAAATTTAAAGAAGGAAGCTGCATCAGTGTGAGTCTTTTGATTGGATCGCTTGCTCCATGCGCAGGTGTACTTTAACCTGTCCCTGCAATGTTACTGCTTTCATTCAAAGCACAGCTGCACCGTGCAGATAAATTTAATTTTGTATCATGAAGAAGAAAAGTTTTTGAGATTTTTGCAACGTTTTTGTTCCAGCAAAACTTCAGAAAAATGCATCAGCTGGAGATTCTCTGTGTGATCGTCACATGTGCAGTTATTGGAAATTTGTGGGTGTGAATTTGAGACTGACAGTGAACCTGTCTGCGGTCTGACCTCCTCAGGGTCTCCAGGCAGCCCAGAGGGAGTCTCAGGTGAAGGTGATGGAGGGCCGGCTGAAGCAGACGGAGATCACCAGCGCCACACAGAACCAGCTGCTCTTTCACATGCTGAAGGAGAAGGCGGAGTTCAACCCGGAGCTGGACGCGCTGCTGGGGAACGCGCTGCAAGGTAACGACAGCGCGTGCTGAGGTGGGCGTGCAGATGAGGACCCAAAACACCGACCAGACCCCTGATTTAACCCAGCTCACCTCCTGCGAGTGTCGTTAATATCTTGACAAGTGGGATTCAGATTTTATTCTGTGATGGTGCAGTTCTTAAAAATGTAAATTTGTTGCAAAGCATTGGGCCTTTCAGGAAGTGGACTGGGTTTCTGGTCAGTTGCATGATTGGGCCTATTGTCATGCTCTTGCCTGTTGCCTTCTGCTGAATAGAGGCTGGCCTAATTATTATACTAAACTCATCCCTGATACCACTGTTAAACTCTGGTGCAAAGAGCACATTACTATAATGCAAATTCCATAAAATGTTTGCATTTCAGAGGTGACAGTTGTTTTTAAAGTTACAGAATGGAATAATTCTGCAGTGTTCGGTGCAGTGGATGTATTCGTGCCAGCCTGTGTTCAGTAGGATGCTCTGTTTACTGTAGCTGCACTTTATTTTCTTTTGTTTGTTTTCTTAGAATTTCGGGGGACTGTGTTTTTTGATTTGTGCATTGCCTTTTTTCTGTTCCCCCACGTTTTCTTTTTTTGTTTTCTTATGTTCTTACAGAGCTAGGTAACATCCCGGCTGGTAAGTGAAACCACATTAGACTCCTCTCTGTGTTACGAATGCATGGTTCCTTCCCTTTGCACTTCGAAAACTAACGAAACATAACATGAACAGGTGCATGAGGTGCAATGCAACCAGGCTTTCCTCCATCTGTCTGCTGACCTCTCCCTCCCCTCCCCTCATCTGGATACACTCTACCTCCTCCTCCTAGCTCACCATGTGCTACAGCCTCCATGCTTTAGCACCCCGCTAACCCCAGACCCTTCCACAGGAACCGTACAAACTGGATGTTTTAGCTCTGTCGGACTCTGTGGGTCAGCTGACCCCATCGGGAGCAACGGACTAATGATTCCTCACACTCCTCCACCTTGTTGCCTCTCGTCGGGTCTTTTACCTCTGCCCCAACTCTCCCACACATCTTTCTTTATAACCCTCCCCACCTGACCGCTCTCTGACCTCTCACCTTTTTTGAGCCATTCGATCCCATTGAGCTCAGTGGGGACCAAGTTTCTGTTTGTCAACAAAACAGCATGGCGCTGCGCTGACATCGCCCCCCCATCTGCTTCACTTGTCCATCCTTTCTACATCCATTTTGCGCAGCTATTTAAAAAAAAACAAACAAGGAAATTGCTTCTCCCTTCAGTGAAAGTAAAAAAAAAAAGGATAAAGTGTGCAGAGTTAGGCAAGGTGCATTCGCTGAGAACAATTTTAGAAAGTCAGAAGCTTTCATCTCAGTCTCATTGGCCTCTTTCTCTCAACTCTGATGTTATTCATTGATCTCATTTGACAGAAAACGGGGACGACAGCAGCAGTGATGAGTCTGCACAGAGTCCTTCTGCAGAGGGAAAGTAAGTTTATCTCATGTTATGTTGTGCTTTACTGTACGTTTCCTTAAAGGATAACTTTAGTTTTTTTACAACCTGGACCTTATTTGTAGCATTAAATACGACCATTTACTCACCCAGACAACTTTGGTGGCATTTGGAGTCGTTTTGAAGAAATTAGCCCCAGAGGAGCGGCGCGTATATCCGTATAATGCGAGTACTCGGGGCATCCATGCGCAGCCTCTATAAACGCATAATCTGCGGTGAAACTCGTCCATATTCCAATATTTTGTTATGATATGCTGGTGCTATTCCCCTCTGAGCCCGTGGTGGCATGTTATCAACATCCGGCGTCTCTAGACAACTACCTCTGACGTGGATGATGTCATTACAGAACGCCGGGCGCTGCGAGCAGCCAGCCACAACACGGCTGACTCTGCGGCGGTCGGCTACGAATACGCAATAACGAACCACAGCTGTGCCAAACTACAGCTGAACTAGCCGACCGCCGGCTCAGAGGGGAATAGCACCAGCATATCATAACTAAATATTGGAATATGGAGTTTCGCCGCAGATTATGTGTTATATAGAGGCTGAGCATGGATGCCCCGAGTACTCGCATTATACGGATATACGCGCCGCTCCTCTGGGGCTAATTTCTTCAAAACGACTCCAAATGCCACCAAAGTTGTCTGGGTGAGTAAATGGTCGTATTTAATGCTACAAATAAGGTCCAGGTTGTAAAAAACGAAAGTTATCCTTTAATACTCACATGTAAAACTCATGTGTTCCCTCTAGCACCTTGGCTTCAGACCTCATGAAGCTCTGTGGAGACACCAAAACAAGAAATAAGGTACGACAGTGTTGACTGTGTTTACGCATCACTCTCTGCAGACACTAGTATTTCCCCCGCCGCCTCCCGTCTTCATTTTCACTTACCTGCGCTGCACAGGCTCGTAGGAGGACCACCACTCAGATGGAGTTGCTGTACGCCAACAGCGACTCCGCCCCCGATGCACCCACCGCAGACTTCTCCAGTCCGATGCTGCCGTTAGCCGAAACCCCAGAAGGGGGAGGAGACGTGGACTCGTCAGGCTCATCAGTCAGGGACTACACAGCTCTCTCCCCCGGCTTTTCCTCTAAAATGGGCAGCATGTAAGTCCAGGCCCGGCACTCTTCAGCTAACACAATAATTACTTCTTCCCTCCTCCCTGCATGTTTGATGTCGCTGCTGCATCCTCTGCTGTGTTTCATTTTGTTTCACATTATTCATGAGCATCCTTACATCAAATGGCCATACCGTCCTCCAGCTGATGAGTCCGTTCAGGTAAAAGCATGTAGATAAGAGCCAATATTAACATTTCTATGGCTTGTTTATTATTGCCCCCAGCAAAAAAAGCGCCTTTCTCATTCCTCATTACAGCTTAGTTACACACTGAAGGCAAAAATACTAACCAGGCTGCTTTGACTGCCTTGAGAAAGGCCATTCTTCAGTGCTACTGTCAGTGCACATTGAGAAGGAGCCTTGGCTGACAGCAAATAAAGAGTTAGGATTATTTTTGAGTGTAGCACCAAATCTACATAGTGTCCCCAGTAGTTAGACGTGAGCTTGGCGAAGAACCACCTCTGTTTTGGGACTTTAAAGATCAGGTAACTGTGTTTCTGTGTGTACTGCATGCTCATCTCCTCATTGATGCCATTATTTTCTGTTGGTTTCACGCCCTTCTGTTGTTTTATTATTATTCTTTGTGTTGTTTGTGGATAACTGTATGAAACTGAACGATCAGTTCTGGCTCCAGAACTTCGTCAGGGGTGGAAAAGCGAGCGCCGGAGCCTTCCCCGCTCTCTCGCAGGAAGACCTATGACAAGGCACAAGCAGCGGCCGACAGGGCAAAGGTCAAGGAGATTAAACAGTAAGAGCTTGTTGCCGACACTGTGGCTGCAAAGCCGAAAAAAGTGAAATAACCTGAAAAAAGACAATACTAATACTCTGGGTTTCCTGCTTTGGAGAAGCATGTGATCTCGACTAAATCCAAAATGCTCTGCGCCTGGTGTGATAACCTCTGACCTGCTAAGTTCTATGCTGAATTTAAAGTCTTGTTGTTCCTACCTAACTCGGATATTATGTCTCTTTATTGAGACATAATGGGGATCCTTTCCTTTTTAACTCCTCGTTGTTTTGACACAAATTCAGTGTTCAACTTGCTAATCGATCCCTCTGCTGCTGATCCACTCATGAGACGCATTCTGCTCGCTGAGGAAATCACTGTCCTTTCCTTCTCTTTGTCTTATCAGTGAATTCTTGTGAGAGGGAGAAAGTGCTGAGTGAACTCTCCTCATAAAATTGGCAAAAGCCTTTGTCATCCTGTCTCAAAACACACAATACTGGAACACAGCGAATCACTCGATCTTATGTTAGTCGTAAAAATACGAATACGTCTTAGCTAAGTCTTAATTTTTTTGTTTTTTTAAGCTTTTCCTGGCATGAGCTGCACACTGGTTTTTACCTCTGAGCTTCGTGCACATCAGCTGTTACCTTACATTCACTCTGCACCCCGACACGTGTGAGTGGTCAGCGTGTGAGTGCATGTGGTTGATATATGAGTACCGAGCGTTGCTGCATTCATGTCGTATGACAAAGCCAACAGATGCCAGTTTGACTTAGAAAAAGAACGGCCAGCTTCATGCCTTTCGATCAGAGTGTGGACGTAGAATGACAGTAAATGTAGCACGACGGCAAAGAAAGAGGATGAAATGAGACCTGAACCAGGGATGCTGCGGTCACATGGTGTGTGTTTTGAGCATTAGGCTACCAGGACACCCTTAAAGGAACACTTCAGGCTACAGCGTAACATTTACTCTGCACCAGCCTCGGGCTAGATGTGACATTTTATGAAGGATAATCAAGTAGTTTCTTCATTTTTCATCCATCCAGCTGGTCTGTTTGCATTACGGCCTCACGTTAGCTTGGATTTTGTTAGATTTAAGCTGCTATTATTATTTCCATCTTCATAATTTCATCCCAAAGGTGGGTCAAGGGTCCGAGAACAGAGGGTGGTGCATGTTGTGGTTGTAAAGCCACAGGCTCAAAAGCACAGTAAACCTCAGTAATGTCTTCTTTATGGCCTCACATGAGTCTGAACATGTGAACACTTTCCTGTCAAGCTGTCTTGCTCCCATATGACGTGAATGCAGCATATGCGTGTCCCGTCTGTCCTCGTGCGGTCCTCCCACGCTCCTGCCAGTAGTGTGTAAACAGCTTAGCACACACTTTAATTATACTGCAGCTTAATTGGCAGCACTACTGTCTTCCCTCACAGCCCAGTCATCAGGAGCCTGAAGAGCAGCCCGCCACTTCCTCCCTCCCCTACCGCTCGTCCCAGTAACCACATCGCCGAGCTTAGCCGTATGACAGGGTGTCAGGGGCGCCATGCGAACGTCCCGCAGGATAAGTAAGAAGCAGAGATAAGTAAAACTGACACAAACCTGCTGGAGAGTCAGATTAGAGATGAGCAGGAGCATCGATAGCATGCTGTATCTCTCACACTGCTGTGCTCACATCTCCTGTTAATCAGGGATACATGTGGATCTGTAGATTTTTGGAGTGTAATATTGCAGCGTTAGTAGAAGACAGCCAGCTTTCTCAGGGCAGTATTGGTCTAAATTTAGAAATCTTGAGTGCCCATCATGTGAGTACAAAGTAGACCCTGCAAGTGTCCTAAAACCATTTCAGACCATACCAGTGGTATTGCTTGGTATTGGTATTGCCCATTAAAGGATAACTTTTGTTTTTTACAACCTGGACCTTATTTGTAGCATTAAATACGACCATTTATTCACCCAGACAACTTTGGTGGCATTTGGAGTCGTTTTGAAGAAATTAGCCCCAGAGGAGCGGCGCGTATATCCGTATAATGCGAGTACTCGGGGCATCCATGCGCAGCCTCTATATAATGCATAATCTGCGGAAACTCGTTCATATTCCAATATTTTGTTATGATATGCTGGTGCTATTCCCCTCTGAGCCTGTGGTCGGCTAGTTTAGCTGTAGTTTGGCACAGCTATGGTTCGCTATTGCATATTCGTAGCCGACCGCCGCAGAGTCAGCCGTGTTGTGGCTGTTTGCTCGGTAATGACATCATCCACGTCAGAGGTAGTTGTCTAGAGACGCCGGATGTTGATAACATGCCACCACGGGCTCAGAGGGGAATAGCACCAACATATCTTAACAAAATATTGGAATATGAACGAGTTTCCGCAGATTATGCGTTATATAGAGGCTGCGCATGGATGCCCCGAGTACTCGCATTACACGGATATACGCGCCGCTCCTCTGGGGCTAATTTCTTCAAAACGACTCCAAATGCCACCAAAGTTGTCTGGGTGAGTAAATGGTCGTATTTAATGCTACAAATAAGGTCCAGGTTGTAAAAAACGAAAGTTATCCTTTAAATGCACATTACTTCTGATCATTTTGCAGAGCATATTAAAGGACTGAAGGTTTTTATGTAGCCGTTATATATATAAATATATAATTGAAATTCAGTTTAAACTGATTTTCTGGTGACAGGTAATCCATCACAGTAAACGTCTTGTTTCCTTCATTTTTTTTATTATTGCATCGCTGCATGATAATGCAGCTGTGAGCAGGGATGGTCTTGGTGCTTGTCCGTATCTTTGCATTCAAGTGTTTGAGTGTCAGCTGCCATAAACCATTTTAATCCAAGAAACACGCCAGCTTTTCAGTGCTGTGTTTCTCTGCAGGCAGCTCGCAAATGCAGAATGTAGGAGCTTTATAAAACTCAAAAAAATAAGATGAATAAGTGTTATGGTGTAATTACTCACTTGTTTATTCACTATTCTGCACATAATTAACACTCAATAGTTTACTTCACCAAGAGGTTCAGTGTCACATAACTACATATCTTTCATACTGAATCACTATCATAAAATAATGCAATGCATTTTGGGATTTCTGAGAAAAAGTAGATTAAGTAGCAGAGGGTAAATATAAAGCTACACCAGGCCCTGTGACACTAACAACACTTCATACAGAACAAATCTGAAACGTTCACTGTGAAGCAACATATTAAAAGATGAGAATTGACTTTCACCTCAATTATTTTTAAATTATACTGACCTGAGAGCCACGGATGCATGGAAGCTAGAGAATATTTTAAGCTAAGACTAAATAGTAAACCACTGGTATGGTCCCATATAATCATTCTATACTTCATGAACACAGAGTCAGTGTAGAAACAGCTCCCAATACGAAATGATTAACAAATTAATAAGAATAGGAAGTAATCAGTGTTAAAGCCATTAGCTAATCAGGTCTCAGGAATGCTGGATACTCTCCTCCCTTCCAGGGCGGATGGATGCCTCCACCTGTCCCGCAGCCTCCATCCTGTTTCCCCTCCTCTCTCCGATCCACCCAAGTACAACTTTTTAGTGTTTTTTTATTGATCACAAACATTCACCTTTGGTGTTCAGGGCGAAGGTGAATCTGAAACGCAGGTGCACGTGGTGTGGACTCCACCCTTTCCTCATGACCTACATCTCAAGGCTTTGGCTGTGGTTGTGGTGTGACCAGACGCTCCCCGGGTGTCCACTAGATTAACCAGACAGGAACGGTTAATGCGGTTTAAAACAAGAGCCGATATCCCTTCAGGGATCAATAGATTATGACAATAAACCCAAACAGTGTTATCTCATTAAGCCTGTTGCTGCTATTGAGCCTGAACCCTCATTAATCCCTTTTCATTAGACCTTTTTCACTTCACTGAGCTCCTTCTTCTGCACACGAGCGGCCGTTTGAAGCTCGTTCACTCACAGCTCCTGAGTATCAGCGTCTGGATCTGCGGCACACCGTCAGCTCCTCCGGCTGCTCCTCTGAGACCGATAGCTACCGCTGTTAGAGAGTAGTGATTGTGCAGTTACTCCATCAGATGTGATGTCAACTCAAGCAGCCAATTCATGATCGATGTGGGGTTCTGTGAGGCTGTTGGTCTCGTGGCCCCCGATGATCCCACACCGCCAATGATTGTCTTTGTCTTTGGGTGTTTTTATCTGTTATGGGCTGGAGAAGTGGGCGCTCCTGAAGGTGCAGGGGTATTTTTGGATTCTTTTCTTCAGCACAGTAACGGTGGCTCTGTTCACAGCTGTCTCCTCATTTTGCTTTGGACCTTTCCTGTCGTCTCTTTCTATTTTCGGTTTGCAGCATCGTGCTAATCAGCCACGAGGGCTGCATGCTGTGCATGAGTCTGGTTGTGTGGGTGTGATTTAGGTCTGCGCTGCACTCAGGCTATGGCTATCTCACTGATCGTGATACGTGTGTTTTTCCAGGGGCGTCATTAACCCGGTGCCGGCCACTAAGAGCAGTCGTGCGGCGACGTTGCAGTGCGTCCACGTGGCGGAGGGACACAGCAAGGCTGTGCTCTGCGTCGACTGCACCGACGACCTTCTCTTCACCGGATCCAAAGGTCAATACCCACAATCCTCCATCCTCCCTTCACCTCTACACTCTAATTCATCTCTCTCTCATCAGTATTCCTCTCATGTCTGCCTGTTAGGGCACCAGTAATTTACTACACTCTGACATGCTGCGAAGCCGTTATATAACTGCAAATAAAACCTGACAGGGATTAATTAAGATTGTCATGTGCACAGTATGTGGATAAATGATGTGATGAAATAAAATGACATGGTACACACAGTAACACTCTTATGGGGACGACAGTAAAGGGAGGTAAATATATTGGCAGTCAGCTTGTAGATTGAAGTGCTCGTTCATCCCCACAGGGCTTCTCTCTGGCTCCTGTGTTTGGTTTTCTTGTCATTGAGAGCAGGGTTTGTGCTGCAGGATACGTTTCCTGTCAGTCTTGACCTTGAGCTGCACTAAATGTTTAATAAATGACGACGGAGATGACGGACTGTGTGTCCTCCCGCAGACCGGACCTGTAAGGTGTGGAATCTGGTGACGGGTCAGGAGATAATGTCCTTGGCCGGCCACCCCAACAACGTTGTGTCAGTCCGCTACAGCTCCAGTTTGGTCTTCACCGTCTCCACCTCCTACATCAAAGTCTGGGACATCCGGGACTCGGCCAAGTGCATCCGAACGCTAACGTGAGTTGGACGGCGTCCACAGACTTCACGCTGCCGTCTGTGTGTGTTTGGCTTTAGATCCTTCATAAACAAAATGACAAGAAATAGCAGAGAGGTCCTCATGATGAAATCAAGAATAAAAACATCTATAAATTGAATTCTCCTCTTAATGTCCGTGTGGTGGAACTTGTGTTCATTCCTGCCCTTTTGCACATTTTATCATCCATGTTTGACCTTTTTCAAAAGAAATATGTATAAAATTAGGCCTCGAATGGTCTTAAAAGTGCCTAATTCCTACATGCAAATTTAAATTTAGTCCTGTCTGTTAAGGGATCTGTAATGTAAATCTATAGTTCTATAATCTATAAAAAAAGTTTTTAATTATTTCATCAGGTACAAAAATTGAAATTGAACCAGAACATCTTTTTTTTTTTTTTACACCTTTCCTACCCACATACATGATGTCTGGCTAAGAGTTTCTCTGTTGTTCTTGACCTCTAATTCCTTAACGCAGACTCATACGTGTCTCATCCGTGTGTCTTCAGGTCCTCTGGTCAGGTCAACGTCGGGGATGCTTGTGCGTCGAACACCAGCCGGACCGTCACCATCCCAGCAGGAGAGAACCAGATCAACCAGATCGCTCTCAACCCCAACGGGACGGTTCTGTACGCCGCCGCCGGAAACTCGGTCAGAGTCTGGGACCTGCGAAGGTGAGCGGGGCGGCGATCTCATAAATCTCTGTCAGCCTCCAGCGTACTTTGACATTAACGCTCAGATGCTAAATGCTGATAGAAAAATAGGACACTTAATTTGAAATTTAAGACCTGTGCTTTTATTATGAAAAAACATGATTATGTTGTTTTAGAAGAGTCAACAGTCACCTGATCTCCTTTGAGATATAGTTTAATGTTTCCATATGTGACACCGAGAGTCCGTTTCTCATTTCCTGCGTTTCCGCTCCATTCTGACACGGCTGCTCCACTTTCAGATGCACAACACACGTCGCCAGTTAATTCAAAGCCGATTTCTTTCCGCTGCAAAGATCGGATTCAGCTCGACGCCTGACAGGGATCGGATCCAGAGCTGTCATCCATCACTGACAGCCAGCTAGAATACGTTCTGATGAATCGCCTCTTTGTTCCTCTTAGAAAATAAAAACCAGGTCATAACCGGCAGGTTGGATGATTGGAATAAAGTAAACTTTGTTTCACCACATGACACTTTTTTAATATGAGTGAATTATTCATGAACTGAATCTGTAACAGTGTTGGCTGTGAAGACTAAAACCGGTGCTTTATTTCATGTAATTCATTTTTGACCCCTCCATGGTTGTCGTCAGCCAAAATATGTGTTATATTTGGCCTCTTTGTCAGATTTGCATCCACAGGGAAACTCACCGGCCACCTCGGCCCAGTGATGTGTCTGACTGTGGATCGGTCCGGAAACAACCAAGACCTGGTTATCACCGGGTCCAAGGACCATTACATCAAGGTGTGTTTCCACTTTCATTCCTGTCCTGTGTGCACACTCTGGGGTTAGCGTAATGTGTCAGACATATGATTATGATGTATTATCAGAACATAAAATAAGAGCTGTGGAAGTTACGTAGATCCTCTGCTGAGCTCCTGCACCTGAATCTGTGTGTCTGCTGCAGCTGTTCGATGTGACCGAAGGCTCTCTGGGGAGCATCAGCCCAACACACAACTTTGAACCTCCCCACTACGACGGGATCGAGTCGCTGGTGGTCCAGGGGGACATTTTTTTCAGCGGCTCTCGAGACAACGGCATCAAGAAGTGGGACCTGGACCGCAAAGACCTGCTGCAGGTACTGCGTGAGTGACACGGTGGCTGCGTAGATGCATTGCAAAGACAGAAGGAAATCCTCAGGATGTGGTGGACAGTTCTGGGTTAAAAAGTCTTGATTTAAAAGAACTGAGAGTCGGAACCTTTTGTCAAATAAAAAGTATTAGAATTTTATTATTTCAGTGTTTCAGATTTTAACCGTGTTGCCCAGATATCTCTTTATATCTGTGTGTCAGATGTGTGATGATGCTGAAAAGAAATAGTCTGTTTTCAGTTAAATTTTTACATTTTTGTCTACATTTTGCATGTTTTTAGTCTCGTCACTGCATGCAGGCAGTCATTTCTACAGCTGAATTCATCGCAAGCGT
This sequence comes from Chelmon rostratus, assembly GCF_017976325.1. Classification (NCBI taxonomy): domain Eukaryota; kingdom Metazoa; phylum Chordata; class Actinopteri; order Chaetodontiformes; family Chaetodontidae; genus Chelmon; species Chelmon rostratus. Next base: position 27,163,147 of record NC_055663.1, read on the forward strand.
TGTGACCTCACCTTATTCGTCCGACGACAGCATGTTAAAACTTTCAATCCTTCCCTCCGACAGCAAGTCCCGAACGCCCACCGTGACTGGGTTTGCGCCCTGGGTGTGGTCCCCGGGTCCCCGGCCCTGCTGAGCGGCTGCAGAGGAGGGGTGCTCAAGCTGTGGCACACGGACACGCTGGGGACTCTGGGGGAGCTGAAGGGTCACGAGAGCCCCATCAACAGCATCTCAACCAACAGCAGCCACCTGTTCACCGCCTCCGAGTGAGTCTCACACCAACTTGCCCCCGACTGTGAGACTACTAACAGATAAGGTGCTGCAGAGAGACCCCCGGTAGACCCCACAGACCCTCTTTACCAAGAACTCAAAGATCTGTGCTGAAGCTGCAGACAGTCAGTACAATCACCCTCCTATTAGGAGGCCTTATACATACTGATCACTGCTTTTTATGTGTTTTAATGACAGCCAATAACAGGAAGTTGAGCATTTATTGATTTCATTGCATCCCTGTTTGTCAGCGCTTTTCCTCGCTGAAGTGACGGCCATGGATCTCAACAGCTGTTGCACAGTTTGAACCAAACTGTATAGGAACAGTGTGACATTTTAAGAAATGGCCTCACATCTCTGGTGGTTGCCTGGCAACCTCCCTGTATTGACAAGGGTCGGGGAAGTGGCCCACCAGGGCTGCAGCTAACGATTACTTTCATTGTTGATTAATCTGCAGAATATGTTCTCCATGAATCGTTTGGCCAGAGTCTTCAAACTGACCAGAAGTCCAGATATTCACATTTTCAGAGGCTTTGCTTTGAAAAATGTCCTAAACGATTGTTTCAGCTCATGCTAGAGGTTTCTCTCCATTTCGATGACAGCTGCTTGCAGTAGCTTCATATTAGATAGACAGGTATAGCATGAAAATATTTTTTCAGTTTCATCTAACTCTCTGCAAGAAGGCAAACGAGGACATTTTCCAAAATGTTGCAGTATTCCTTTAAAGCGCTGAACAGTTTGCTGACCTGAACCCCAGAGACAGACGGCAAACACTCGGCTTCACGGGATAAGCAACCGAAAAGGGGACAAGTACACGGGTGATGAACTCAATCCTAAATGACTGGAGATTGAATTCAGAGGGAGAAACGAGAGAAAAGGCTGATAACAGGATGAAGCTGTTTGGAAACGATACACACATGCTGCAAATGACCTTCACCTGAAAATTTACATCTCACACACACACACACACACACAATGTAATATTTTCTGATAACATTATTAATAAGAGATGTTTGAAAAGAAAGTGAACAGTGTGTTTCATCAGTCAGAATCCAGCTTAAACCTGGAGGTCAGACGCTGCAGGCGCTTACGGACGCTCTGTTTAACTGAGCTGATATAATTGATTTTGTTAGCGTGTCGTTACATTAGCAACCGTATCGAGGTTGACTGCAGTAACTGTGCTTGTGCCTGTCTGAACTTTCTAAAGAGGACGCTGCAGTGGATCAGACCCACAGATTCACTGAGGAAACGAAGCCGTGAACTGCGTCACATGACTCATAGTCACATGATTACTGCAGTTTAGAAGCAGGCTCTGAAACGATCTATTTCTTCTCACTGTTTCTTGTTCCTGTCTCGCAGCGACCGGACTGTGAAGATCTGGCGTGCACGTGGTGGACTGGACAGCTCCTTAGAGGCGGCGGACAACGTGGACGAGGTGGCCAGTAACTGAGCCGCCTGCCGGGTTCGACTCTGGAAGGACACTAACGGCATCTTTCGATGCTGCTTTCCTGCACTTTGACCCCTTTCTTCTTAAGCCCAGTGCTGACTCCTGGAACACACACCTTCCACGCCATGTAACCTTACACTCTGTACGCTCGCAGAGCTCAGTCGTAGTTCACCGTATTGTTAATGACTCTCTGCAGCAAAAACTCATCCTTTTCTCTTTTGCACTGTAGATGATCCGTCACAGTGGATCGTGATAAGAACTTGTCCTCACAAGGTGTTTATTTAAGCGTTAAACACGACAAAAGTGTCTGCCGCTCAGCGCTGTGTCAGGATAACGAACACCCGCAGACACACAATTATGCAGGAAAAGGGCCGCGGCGTGTTTTGTTAGATTAGCGAAAAACAGACAGGAAGTCGAGCGTAAGAGGAGAAAAAGGCGGCAGAGCTAACGGGTTGGTAGCTGGTCTTCGCAACCCAGTTCTCCGGTTTCTTGGGATTGTTCAGCTTGTTTTCTCTGCACTCGAAGCAGAGCCAATGTACCCGCGCTCCTTTTCCCCCCCAGAGAACAAAAGTGGCTTTACTGTGCGTGAAAAAGACAAATCACCGTTCCCCTTAACTTCCCGCTCCTGCTTTTGTGCTCCTCCCTCCTCAGTCTCTGCAGCTGTTTAAAGATCAGCGACCAAAATTGTGCGAACTTGTCGTCTTTGCTGCTCCGCGCTGCACCCGTGAGCAGAACACACTTTACAGTAACAGTTCAGCACTTTGAGAAATACGCTTATGTGCTGTTGTGATTGTGATGGTGCATATCTGTCTGTTAATGTAAGGCTACAGCCAGCAGCTAATTAGCTTAGCTTAGCATTAAGACACAGCTGACAACAAAACCTGACTACCAGCACCTCTAGAGCTCACTGATGAGCTCTTGAACACATTATATCTTGTTTCTTAATCCGTATGAAAAACAGAGGGTAAAAGTTGTAGTTGACTGGGAGGTTTTGTGCTGGATCTCTTGGCCAAGCTCAGTAACGTCCTCTCCCAACTTTGGCTTCTTTATGGTTTAAACGAACAAGATGCAATGAGTTAATAAGCTTTGGAGGCGCTGCCAACCGGATTCTGTTACCTGCTGACAGCCAGGCTAGCTGTTTCCCCCTGCTCCCAGCCTTTATGCTAAGCTAACTGGCTGCTGGCTGTAGCTGGTGTCAATCCTCTCTGGCAGAGAGCAGATAAGTGTATTTCCTCTTGAGCACTTGTGAAAACCACCACAGTTAGTCTTTGAGAAACACTTAATCCTTCTTAAATGTGAGCAGGTTCGGCGTTTGTATTCCACACCTGTTGTCCATGTTTCATCGTATGTAAAAAAAAAAAAACAAACGTATGTTCACGCTTCACGTGTTGCAGTTAGCGCTCACTGAAACTGCACTAATGAGTCGTCGTCTAACTCCCGTGCTGCTACGTCGTGCGCTCACCTTCCTCGACCCCCGTAAGAGGGCTTCCTGTCATGGACTCCGGGCGAGGTCCGCTCAGTAACGAGCAATGTGTATGTATATATGTGTGCTGGTATCTTTGTTTTTCGGAGAGGAGGGGCCTTCAGACGCCGCCCGTGTTGTGAGCCTAACCACGTCGACCGACTCCCAGTTCTGATCCTTGTGGGGCCTTCCCGGAGACCCTCGTGGTCTCCCTCATGTGACCGGTCTGTCTGTCGCGATCGTGCGCTGTCACTTTTGAATGTTCGGTGAAACAGCGGTTGTAGGCGTATTTGGAGTACATATCTAATGTATGTAAACAATGTATTTTTTAAAATTTCTGACTGAATGTTAGTTTTGTGGGACCACCGATGTGAACGCAGTCTCACACGAGAGCCGAGAGGACCAGGATTGGCAGGAAGACTGAGCAGTATTAAAGCTTTGGAGGACGGAGCTTCTCCTCCAAGGAGGTGGCCGGTTATGTTTAGTGGCCTACAGTTAGTTTTTTCTTCTTCTTCTTCTTCTTCCTCTTCTTCTCCTTTTGTTTTGTTTGTTATGCTGTCCCTGTCCCACATATCCTCTGGAGTTTTAGTAGCCATTCTCAAATGGCGGACTCTGTAGCGATTCTAATGTCAGATGCCTGGTGAGAATAAACGCCATCTGTCAAAAACAACCAGCTCTTTGTGTGTGGGCTTTTTTGTGGTTCTGTTGGTCATTTAAAGAATTTATTAGTGCTGTTAACGTCTGCAGCTTGTTACTACATGAACATCTACATTAAACATGTTGTCTAATTTATTGAGAAAACTAGTTTCATGTGTGTATTTCTGACATGCAGCTCTTCATTTCCTGTTTTGGTAACTCCTGTTTAGCATCTAGAATAAGTATGCTGATAAATAACAGATGGTTTATAACACACTATAGTAAGGACAAAACTAAAGTGGTGCTCACAATGACTTAATGGTGATTCATAAACCATTGGAGAAGAATTTATTAATTGCAGTAATTTTTAATAGTGTTATTGGGTGTGGTTTACTTTTCTTTATGTCCATACTGTCCTTAGATTTGCATCCTGATACGACTGAATCTTCTCTTTCAGTGAGTGATAACCAGTTCTTCCATTTCCTCCCCCTCCCTCTCCATTGTGAATGTGTTCGTCCATTATTTACACCTGGGAGGCCCCATTTGTTTAATCGTTGCTTTTTTTAATGCTGCCACTGTTATCAATCGGAGATTGTTGCTGTATGTTGCTGTTCCTGAGGATATCAAAACCTAAAATGTCTGTTTTCACATGAGCAGAAGACGTGCGAATGATCAGCGTTGACGCTTCCTGCACAACCTCCGACAGAGCTGCTGAGAGCAGCTTATGTTTTACCTCCTGCTCTGATTCCTTCTCACATCTGTTTGCTGCAGGTGAGGCTTCGTCCTGGGAGCAGGTGTGATTTAGGACAGGAGAGAATCCTTGCTTTCAGATGGTTGAAGTGATGAAATGTGACCACAAGGTGGCAGTAGCAGCACCTACAGGACTGACCAGGCACAGCCTAAGCAATCATCAGAGCTGTCATTGTCCAAAAACAGTTTTACTGACATTTTGAAGGGAAGCTGCAGAATGGTGTACATTCCTCCAGGGACCAGGAGGCCATGTTGACCACAGTGAGCTGGATAAAAACATGTTGACACTGAGGCTCGACGTGGCCTCATCATTACACCTGATACATACACTTTATGGTGTCATGTGTTAGTGTTGTATTTTAGCAACAAATGTGAATGTGATATTATAACAGACATAGTGAAGTGTAACATGCAGCAGTAATTTTAATCCAAATACAGCGCTTTTACTTGTAATGGAGTATTTTTCAGTGTGGTATTAGTACTTTTACTTCAGTAAAGGATCCGAATACTCCCTCCACCACTGAATATGATTATTCACTGTACCCGTAGCCTCTAAGTTGCTCCTCTGGTTCCTCTGGTTGTTTCATGGGGGACAGTTGTGAGTGAGTTTTCATCCAAAAATACTCAGTACTTTCAATACGATGTGAAATGATGAATGAGTATTGATAACTTCTGATCAATCTGACCATTCCCACCGTGCTGTTTCTTGTCTGCAGTTCATTAAATACACACAGTGGTCCAGTTTATTTCACCTGCACAGTAATTAACTTGCCTTCCAGCCAAGTTCACTATATAATGATATCATTTGTATGGAAAGTAATTTACTAAGAGCCGGGACCATGAGGCTGAAATCAATAACACAATAGAATGTGTTGCCAGCACTGTTTCATATCAAGACGTATAAATAAATGTTTAATGTTCTGCTTTTAAGACTGGCACACATTCGAAGCGTGACTGTGTAACGTTTGAAAAAAGAAATTACACATTATTTTAAAGTACAAGTGAACTTCAGAAGTGATAAAACACCTTGAACACACTCTGGGGTTCTGTTGTTGCAGCACCAGTGGCTAACGTTAGCTGACGTTAGCTAACGTTGGCTGAACTTTGGCTTGATGTAGTTGATATTACGGAGGCGGCGCACTGACTGTGAAACTGTTTTACTTGAAACACATTTAAAACAAAAGCTGTGAATAATTTGCCTTTGGACGTGCTTTGTGCTTTCCTCCACCTTGTTCATCATCTCACAGCCCAACAAATGCATCCTGTGACCCTCTGGAGGGGCCCGACCCACAGGTTGGGAACCACCGGACCAAACAACCAAACTGCATGAATGTAAGTAGTTAAAACAAGCTCCACCTCCAGCAGCTCCAACTGCAAAACGCTGCTTACAGTCAAATAATGTCATAGTAATACATCACTCACAGAGGAAGCTAATTACCTTTTCTTTTGAAGTACATTTTGCTCATAATGCACAAGTCAAATTTTCACTGAGAACACTCATGCAGAGACTTTTCCCAGCTGCCTAACGAGCGTCAGGGCCTGTTGTCATGAATCTGCAGGACCGTCTGACAGGCAGCACCAATCACCGGCCGCCCGGCGTGAATGCTACAGTGCTGGGTGTGTGTGTGTGTGTGTGGAAGTCAATGAGGTTACGATGGGTTCAGTCTGACTTCAGAAGTGCTTTCAACTTCATCCCAAGAGTGCGCAGACACCAACTCTGAGCCCCAGGTAGAGTCTTTAAATCACTGCTATCACCATTACACCTTCACCTCCTTCTTGTTTAACAAAGCTATTACTGCTATCTTGCTGACTTTTCCACAAGCGTCACATGTGTTCGCTGGTCAGTCGCCTCTTTCTTTGATGTGCGCCTATTAATCCTCATTTAAAAACAGCACAACCAGCTGTTTCACGAGATGCCGAGACGTGCACATTTTCGCTCCAGCTCTGCTGCTCGTAGCGGAGCAGATCTCCACCCCTCCGAGGAGAGATTTTGGTCTGATTCAGCACAAATAAGATTTGACAGGGCCGTTTATACTGAACAATGTCAAAGCACACCAGGTGATATTCATATATAAAACTTTCAGAAACATTTGATCAGCACTGATGCTGTGTTTGACTAAAATAAACGTCACTAAGACATTCTAGTCATGCTTTGTCACCAGTTGCAAACATAAAAGCTTAAAAATAATAATCCTGTAAGCACTTAATCTTCTATTTCCCTCAATTGCTGCAAAAATGAGTCCATTAATCAAGTAGTAGATCGTCAGAAAATGTAGCGGCAGCAACTATTTTCACTGTCGATCTACTTTGTAATTCATTTTTTAAACAAACTGACAAACATTTGATGGTTTCAGCTTCTGTGATGTGAGAATGTTTCATTGTTTAATTGAGAAAATAATCAGCAGATCTGCCCAAATATATATTACATCATATTTCCAAATCAGCAATCACATTTTAGCTTGATATATGTAGCACATCTGCAAAGTTAACTCGAGTGTCAGAAAGTTTGAACGATGCTCAGCTGCACAACGTGAGTTCGTAAGACTGGATCCAGCAGTGGGTCCTGCAGGGCTGAGGAGGTTAACACACGATAGAAAAACCCTTTGCATCTATCACAGCAAGAGACTCTCTCCGGCAAATTGAGAGAAAGGGAGATTGAGGAGACGGTAATTAGGAGCAGTCGGAGCTGCTTCACACTCTGATAATTTGAAATCTATTTGTGGCACCGAGGCATGAATATAATACGATTCTGTCAGTTCAGATACACTTGCAGCTTAGAGCAAGAAGCGTTTTACAATCTAAGGGATTAAACCCAAATTCAAGTCATGCACGTGTGTTTTGATTAAAGTCAAGCTACTCGCTCAAATCCAGCTTCAGATGCAATAAGAATAAATCTTAAAAAGTGACATTTAATAAAGTTTTCAAGGATTTTTAAACACCGTCTTAATCAAGTGTGATCCTCAGATTCTGAATGATACAGCTAATATAGACTTCTAAAGACTTATGGCAGGCACCAATATAAAATTACCTTGGAGGAAGTACGAGTGGTGATAAAACAGTTCCTCAATAATAAAGCTCGTTTGTTACTTCTCTAAATCATTAGTGGCTTTCTTATTACGAACGATCGGACTCAACACTTCATCTGGATCGCTCCCTCAGCTGCTGAGTGAAGCTAATGTTGCGCTGTGATTTACACCCATCGTAATAATAATCCTGTGTGATTGCTCCCAGCAGAGCCAAACAAACTGACACGAGCTACGAGTCTGCAGCCGTGCTAGCAGCTCTGTGAGGTAGCTGCTTTGAGCTAAATGCTAACGTCAGCAGGTTAACATGCCCACAATTGAGATTTTTACATATTTATATTAAATTCTATCATATATGACAATGCTAACATGTTGCTATTTAGCAGGTATAATGTTTACAGTGTTTAACACGCTAGTTTGGCGTGTTAGCATGCTATCATTTGGTGATTAGCAAATTAGAGCTTTCACTTAAAACTCACTCAACCTCATGGTGGTGCTAGAGGAAATGTTAGATGACAGCCGTGGAACTATGAGCGTCTGCACAAACCGCTCAATCCAGCGGTTGTTGAGATATTTCGCTGTTGACCAACACTGCCATTGCTGGAGCCTAGCATAGCCTAGCATAGCTAAAAAGATCTAATGAGAACTATTCACAACAGAGTGAACCCTGATTGTCACAAATTAGCTTTTATCTTTCATCATAAATGTGATGTTGGAATATAAATTCCATCAAAGCGTGCCAAAAAGACATCTTAATGAACCGTTTATAAAACTTATAGGCTGCTAAAGATGCTACAAACAGTGATGGAAGAAGCTTTTCAGCTCTTTTACTGAAGCACGAAGTAGAAATACTCAGTTACAATAAAAGTCCTGCATTCAGAATCAAAATCTACTTAGAGCACAACAAGTAAAAATACTCATTAAGCAGAATGGCCATTTTCAGAATAATGTAGATTATATTATTGAAAAATAATTATTGATGTATTATACACTCACCGGCCACTTTATTAGGTACACCTTGCTAGTACCGGGTGGGACCCTCTTTTGCCTTCAGAACTGCCTTAATCCTTCGTGGCATAGATTCAACAAGGTACTGGAAACACTCCTCAGAGAGTTTGGTCCATATTAACATGATACCATCACGCAGTCGCTGCAGATTTGTCGGCTGCACATCCATGATGCGAATCTCCCGTTCCACCACATCCCAAAGGTGCTCTATTGGATTGATATTTGGTGACTGTGGAGGCCATTTGAGTACAGTGAACTCATTGTCATGTTCAAGAAACCAATCTGAGATGATTCGAGCTTTACGACACGGTGCGTTATCCTGCTGGAAGTAGCCATCAGAAGATGGGTACACTGTGGTCATAAAGGGATGGACATGGTCAGCAACAATACTCAGGTAGGCTGTGGCATTGAAACGATGCTCAATTGGTACTAAGGGGCCCAAAGTGTGCTAAGAGAATATCCCCCACACCATTACACCACCACTAACCGCCTGAACCGTTGATGCAAGGCAGGATGGATCCATGCTTTCATGTTGTCGAAGCCAAATTCTGACCCTACCATCTGACTGTCGCAGCAGAAATCGAGACTCATCAGACCAGGCAACGTTTTTCCAGGTGAGCCTGTGCAAATTGTAGCCTCAGTTTCCTGTTCTTAGCTGACAGGAGTGGCACGCGGTGTGGTCTTCTGCTGCTGTAGCCCATTTGCCTCAAGGTTCGATGTGTTGTGCGTTCAGAGATGCTCTTCTGCATACCTCGGTTGTAACGAGTGGTTATTTGAGTTACTGTTGCCTTTCTATCAGCTCGAACCAGTCTGGCCATTCTCCTCTGACCTTTGACCTGACCGCTCACTAGATATTTTCTCTTTTTCGGCCATTCTCTGTAAACCCTAGAGATGGTTGTGCGTGAAAATCCCAGTAGATCATCAGTTTCTGAAATACTAAGACCAGCCCGTCTGGCACCAACAACCATGCCACGTTCAAGGTCACTTAAATCACCTTTCTTCCCCATTCTGATGCTCGGTTTGAACTGCAGCAGATCGTCTTAACCATGTCTACATGCCTAAACTCATTGAGTTGCTGCCATGTGATTGGCTGATTAGAATTTTGTGTTGACGAGCAGTTGGACAGGGGTACCTAATATAGTGGCCGGTGAGTATTAATACTTTCACCACATTAATGTTGCAGCTGGTACAGTGGAGCTTTTTTATACTGCTGGGTAGATGGTGCATTTCACCCTGGGGATCATCTCATTTTATCCATAATATTACACCATAATTTATTTATTTCTTCTATTATGTTTTGGATTACTAATCTGAATCTGCAAAGTATCTCAAGTTATCATGTAAATGTAGTGGAGTAAGAAGTACAATATTTGCCTAGTTGCAGTGGAGAAGTAGAAAGTAGCAGTAAATGTAAATACTCCAATTGTACTAAAGTATAACACCTGAATAAATCTTCTAACCATCAGTGTACATTTGCCCTCCGTTTTGGTGCACAGAGTTAGACCCTTTCTGTTTGCACTGGATACGGAGCCAATACAGCTGTGGTTGTTTTTCAAAACCACAAATAAAAGGATGATTAACTTTACTTTCTTAAAAGCCCAACAGACCTAATCCAGAACACAAAGTACTTGTCAGCAACTGCACCCTGCAACAACAGTCATTACATGTGTGAAACTGAGAGTTTTCGCACTCAAATGACGACCGTGTTCATGGCACGTACAACAAGAATCAGCAGATATTTTAATTTTCGCAATCAAGGTGCTTCCAACGCTCTGGAGCAGGCATCTCAAACCGGTTCCATTAAGGGCCGCGTGGCTGCAAGTTTTCATTCCAACCAAGGAGGAACACACCTGGCTGGAATCAATTAATCAGCTGATCTCAGTCTTCAGCTGTTAACTAAGTGATCCCTTGATGTTGATTGGTTGGCCTGATGTGCTCCTCCTGGGTTGGAATGAAAACCTGCAGCCACGCGGCCCTTTATGGAACCGGTTTGAGATGCCTGCTCTGGAGGCTCGTTCGTCTGTGTTTTACCTGGATGGAAGTCTCAAAGAGGTGATAGAGTCTGCAGCCAGAGGACAGCAGGACAGCAACACACATTAAGCAAACAAATTCTGAGTTTCTTATTTATTTTTCCTCCTTTCTTTGAGGAAAACGGGACTCAGATCATCTTGAGGTCATTTTTATGTTCCAGGTGCTGCATTCAGGTACAGACAAGGGGCTGTGGTGTAACCAGACACCATTTCAACCAGAAAATGACACTGAAAGTTTGGAAGCGACATTCGGTCACTTCATCCAAAATGTGACTCAGAGAAACGTGTGAAATACTAATGAGAAGAAGGATTGTGGTTTCAGATCTGTAACAAACGTTCAGTACAGGATGGAGAGGCCAGTTAAAGCCTCCATACGTGACACAAACCAGATGAGATGATGTGTTCCCAAACAAACCACCGTATGTATCTACAGCAGTGGTTCCTAACGTAATGCTAGTGACCCCTCCAGAGGTCACAAAACATATGTGAGGGTTCACAGGATGAGGAACAGTAGAAAAAAATAATTACCAAAACGCAAAATTACATTAATTATTTTCTGGCTTTTCTTAGCCAAGCTAGCAGCATATCTCTATCTCTAGTTTTCCAATTCTTTGTTTTAAGACCAAATATCTTCAAAATGAAAGACATTCCCATCAGTCTGTAGCTGTAATTTGTGTTCAAGGCTAATTAGCAAATGTTAGCATGCTAGCACGCTAAACTAAGACGGTAAAGATTAAACCTCCTATACGTCAGCAAGTTAGCATTGAGACAACACTTAGCTTAAAGCACCACTCTGCCCAGCCTCACAGTGCTACTAGCGGTAGCTTGTTAGCTTTGGGGTGAGAGCTACAACCATGAGTGAAAAAAAGTTGGGAAGGTGTCTTTTATCCAATCATGTGTTCACAAAGTGTTGAACCTCGCTCCATCCTCGCTGTGAACCACTGAGCCTTTCCAGGATGCTCCTTTCATACCCAATCATGATGCTATTACCTGTTACCAATCAACCTGTTTACCTGTGGAATGTTCCCAACAGATGTTTTTGGAGCGTTCCACATCTTTCCCATCTTTTGTTGCTCCTGTCCCAACGTGTTTGAAACATGTTGCTGCATCAAATTCAGAATCAGCAGATATTTACAAAAACCAATGAAGCTGATGAGGTCAAACATTAAATATATTGACTTTCGTGGAATTAACATTAGACTAGACTGTTTTTACCTCGCAGGTCTATACAAATTATTCAAATTAATCAATCCCAGAAGGGAAAATTACTTATTGACAACAATAAGCAACAACAGCTTCTTTTTAGGGGGTCATAAGACAAAAAGTTTAGGGACCGCTGCTCTACAGGACAAAAAACACACAGCTCTTTATTTGTCAAACCTAGCAGGTGTTTGACCTGCAGAATGAACTCTCTTTTTCTTCAGACTAATTGGAGCTGACACACATATTTCCATTTTTAGCTCTCAGTTTCATGCGGGGCTGGTTAATTGGTTTGTTTTGCTCAGGTGGTCTTCATCATCTGGCTTCAGTGTGACAGGTTTCTGTCCAATCCCAATGTAATCAACTTGGTCTAACCCTTTAAGGTTTAACTCTGGCCTCAGCTCATAAGACAAAACCTTTAAACTGACAGTTGTTTTGAGACACTGCATGTCTGTAATCATTTGACAATTAACACTGTTTCTCAGTTTATGGGTCACACTGATGAGGTTTGATGAGGTTTATTGCTTTCCAATTATACTCCAAACACATACAATATTATTTTCTCTCACCCACAAGGTTAACTCAGTTGGCTCTCCCACGAACGATGGAGAAAGTTGGTTAACTTTTTGTTTTCTTTGCCATTTTCCACCTCGTTTACCATAATATTGTAAAAGATGGTTGTGAGCAAAATTAGTTTTTGGATAATTCAACCTCATCCACATGATTAGAGGAGCTCATGACATTCGTGCAAAAAAATAATTAGATAACAAAAGCGGCTCTATTCTTGAACTGTAATTGTCGAGCTACTGCTGGGAAAAGAGATAACTTAATTGCACAGGAACTGTTCACCCCTCCTGACAAAAATATGACAAGAAATAACAATTACATGAAGGAAAAGAAATAAAGTAGAAAGTTGTTGTTGTTGTTTCAAAATAGTGCATGAATCTCTGATCCCAGTCAAATAATCAATGACCTTATCGACCACTGTTTTGTTGAAGTCTACTTAAATACTGTTTCTCCTCAGCAGTCTGAAGGCCACTGTCCTCTGCAAGGCCTCCTGACAGTATTTTTACTCATTAGCAGACACTTAATTTGTCATTTGTAAAGACATTTTAAAAAGGAATCACATTAATTCCATGGAGGTTTACCACAACCTCAACATGTCCAACCCGTTGCTTATACCTTAACTTAAACCTAACAGTGACCTTAAACCAAAAACTTAACACGTCGTAACCCAAAGGTAAATTCTTATCCTTCTATTGAGCCAGATTTTTGTCCTGATACTGTCCATTACAAATACAAACACACACACACACACACACCTTGCTTATATTTTCATGTTACTCTCATTGAAATACATTCTGTGGCCCCTAATCTATACCAAATACCTAACCCCAGCCCTTTAGCCCTAGAATCTTAAATAAACTTAGAAGAAGCAGGGACTGGCTAAAATGTCCTCTTCCAGAGGTCTACAGCTCAGATTGGTCTGTAAAGATAGAAGTACTGTGCAAGAATCCACACATTTGTTTTTGTCACTTGTGTTCGGCCTTTGTAATGATTTATATAAATTCCTGAAGGCTCCCAATCTTCACCACAACTACTGTTCTACTAATGTAATCCCAGACGTCACCAATACCTGGTAAATCCCTAAAAATATGACACTACAGATATTTGTCTCCATAGTCTGACTGACCTTTATACATATGAGGACCTTCACTGGAAACCGGTTGTTTCTTTAACCCTTAATTTAACTGTTTGCACTCATTTGGATGGAAGATTAAAACCAAGTGGAAAAATTATTTGAGCTTTTGAGTCAGAGATCTGAAAAACTAAAAATTCTGAGATTATATTTTCTACATATATCATAGTATCAAATGTATGTCTTTCTACAGTATTCTACGTTTTTCTGATAATTATTTACCTACTTATAGATCTATATGTGTTGTCTTGAAGCGTTTTTGTTATTGTGACTTTTTTCATTCATGCTCACAATGTGACTCTCGTGATGGCAGTCTGTCGGCTGGTCCACTACTGGACGGCTTTCCGTGACATTTTGACATTCATGGACGCCGGCCTATGAAGCCTGCTGACTTTGGTGATTCTGAGCTTTCCGCCAACGCAACTAACGCCACGGCTGGTTGAAATGAGTGATTCAGAGTGAAATGTCCCGACAGCACATTGTCAGGATATTTACTACAGATGTTCATGTTCCTCAAAGGATGAATTTAAATAACTCTGGTTTTACTCAGACTTTTCATCCGGGGCCATCATCTGGTCAAAATTCTAATTTATGCAAAAGGTTGGCTTATGACCAAATACCTGCCAAACAACCTCAACTCTACATTGTGTTAAGTGCTAATTAGCCAATGTTAGCATGGTAAGACAGTAGCCTAAATATTAGTTACACCTGCTAAATAAAAGCATTTCATTACACTGCAATTTCCCATCTTGGGATAAATAAAGTATATCCATCTATCTTTTTATCTTTCATATTAGCCTTGTCATCTTGTTCGCATGACAACATTAGCATTTAGCTAAAGGTCTGTGCCTAGCTCCAGTTTGTGCCTCTCATGTAGCTAACAATTATTAGCATACATTCCGGTCACAGAGGTAATTATCAGTTTATCAATTAATCTGCATTGTTTGAAAACCCAGGAGGTCATTGTTCTGAAGGTATTTTCAGAAAAATATTCCATCAACTGAATGCTAAAAAAGATTTTTAACCCATTCACCAAGTCGCCTTGGTTTCAAAACAAAGATGGCTGCCTGAAAACATCTCAACTGCTTTTTTTAAGTCTTGTAGTTTAAGACCTTTTTTCAAGGGATAAAAAGAGTCTTACAGGATTTGGAAATACTTTCAGAACAGCAGTAAGTTTTCACAACCTTCTGGATTTTTCAAACAAGGCCTGTTAATTATCTCTTATTGAAACTGTAAGTCTTTGACAACAAATGCTAACGTTCACAGTAAACGTTAGCTACAGCCGCTAGCATGTCATGTCATGTGTAGCATTGAAGCTAGCTGGTTTTCTGCCTTTTTCAGTTGGTTTTTACTTTAAATTCCACAGCTGAACCCTAAAATAAACCACGCTTGACCATTTTAACCACTTATTCACCCAAAATTAGATCATCGCCAAAATCCAAACCTTGGAACTGAGCTAAACCGTCTGATATTAAAGCAATTTCTAAAGAGAGAGTAGAAATTATGTTTTTTATCGTTGTGAAGCTATTTGGCCCTTAGAAGTGGATGATTACTGTACACTCCCACTGTGTACCCCCTTGTGTGTGTGTGTGTGTGTGTGTGTGTGTGTGTGTGTGTGTGTGTCTTCCCTCCCCTTCACACGGTCCTCTCTCCTCCGGAGCACCGAGGCGCACAGAGACGCGACTCCGGCGCGCAGCAGCTCCGCGTCCGCGTTTCTCTCTCCGGTGCTTCACGCTTCCAGAAGCTAAACAGCTCGTTGTCTTCACGTTGCTTCCTGTTTGTTTTACCCTTTCTTTTTTTAAAACAAAAACCTTCTCTCGGTCTCTCTCATGCCGCCGATAAGGCGCTGGATTCGGGGCGATTCGTGATCGACCAAGCCGCAGCTCGATGAATATGGCGTGTATCGGGGACGCGGACCCTTTCACCGCTGCCATACCTGCCACCAAAGTTGAACTCACGGTTTCTTGCAGGTGAGTACCGACTGCTGCTGGTTTCCCACACAGTCTGTTGCTGCCACAAACACAAAGGACATGTTGATCTGTCTGAAAATGTTCACCAGACTGATATTTGAGTTACTGTCGGTTACTCTGCGTTACTACGATGGATGATGTAGTGGGGATTAAACGCACCAGAAAGTCTGCTCACGCTCGGTTTTATTGCCAAAATAAAGCTTTTTTCTGTTGATTTTAGCTTAAAATGAATCTTTTTTTTAGGGTTTAGCTTTGTCTTTGTAGTGGAAGTTGACTGATAACCCAGGCTCTTAAATGGGGAGTTGGAGGGAAATGCAGCTTTTTGTGCGTCTGCTGGCAGCAGTTTGCCTTTGGATGATCGCCGGATGGAGGTCAGAGTTGGCATGTCTTGTCACATCCCTGATACAGCTGCCACATGCAGAGCTGTGGGAATTTCTTGTTTTTTTATCACAGCAAATGGCCACTTTTAGTGCCTGCTAATAATGTAGTCTCATAGCCCACAAATTCAGCTTTCTCTCTCAGGATGTTGTGCGTGCAGACGGCACGAAGCACGCATGGACAGTGTGGTTGGTTCAGATTGTGGCAGTTTTACTACTGAAGCACCATCCTCCTCCTGTCTTGCTGTAGCACTAATAGCAGAGGGGTATACTGGATGGAGATAGAAAGTAAGGGGTTGGGAGCGAGGGAGGGAGTAATTACTGGATGCTGCAAGTGGCAGATGAGATTCACGTACAGTAGTCATCCCTAATCACAGTTTATTTATTTAATTTAATATATTTGATATATTTAGTCATCCTAATCTCTGTGGATACATCAGTCACTGTTGGTTTTCTCTATCTGTCTGTCTATCTATAATGGAGATCAGTTGATTAATTCATTAGTCCATCCACAGAAAATGAATCCACCGCTATTTTGATGATTGATTTATTGTTTTACTTAATAATCTCTGGTTGCAGCGTCTCAAATGTGAGGATTTGCTGCTTGTTTCTGTTTTATTTGACAGTAAACTAAATATATTTGGGTTGTGGACCAATGGATGGACAAAAAGGGACATACAAAGTCACCTTAGACTGTAAGAAACTGTAGTCCACCTTTTTTTTCTGTTTTTTGACATTTAAATGACTCGTTAATCAATTAAAAACATAATAACTGGAAGATTAATCTATCTATCTATCTATCTATCTATCTATCTATCTATCTATCTATCTCTTTTATGCATGCATAATAATATGCAGACAGGTGACAAATTAAGGAAAAAAAAAAATAGCATAAAGTGTCTTTGTGGTGTTGATCCACCACATGCTTCCAGAACAGCCTCAGTGTGGAGCTGCAACTACTTTCAGCATCATAGAGTTGATTAATTATTGAGTAATTATCACAGAAAAGTACCAAATATTCTCTTGGGCTTCTTTGGCTTGATTTGGACATTCGTTCTTCACCTGCAAACTCTCACCACAAGGTGCGTATCACAGCTGTTCTGCAGCTTTCAGGCATATCACATGATCTTCATCAGCTGATGGAGTTAACCCAGTCATTTTGGACAAAACAATCAATTTGAATACATCCAAATGCCCAATTTATAGACCAGACAAGTAGGAAAATAACCAGCGGGTTAATGGATAAGAAAAAGTCGGTTGCAGCTCTATGTCAAACCATTTACTGACCTCTTCTGTCCTGCATAAGGAAGCATCTTTTTACTCATTTAGTCAGACTGTTTCTTATTGGTGTAGTATCAGTATAGTATTGGAAACTATTATCTGGGATTTGGATACGCTCCTATTGTACTATAGCTGAGAGTATGTCTTTTCTGGTAAATGCTGCATCACAGTGCATCCACTGGTGTCCTGAAAAAAGTCTCAAAATCCAAGGTAACTCCTTTAAATTGTCAAAGATATTTAGTTTGGTTATGAAACAGAGAAAACTGTCGCATATAAAAACTTTGAACCAGCAGATTTTGGGGCATTTTGCCTTGAAAAATGACTCAAACTATTAATTGATTTTCTAGATAGTTGCAGCTCTCTGCTGACTAATCTGTTTATTGTTTCATCTGTAAGAGCACCAGTCACCCTGAACTATCATCGGTAGTATAATGATTGTATAACATCTTTATAAAAATGTTGAGGTATTTGGCCTATTCAGGAATATTGTGATACTCGATTACTCACTGTCACGCAGCTCTGTAGGTTTATCCCGCTGCTGCTGTTGCTGTTTCATGTCGGTCTCAGGTAATAGGCGGATAATGGCTCGACAGAAGAATTCAGCCTGTTAATGACCTTAATGATTGTGAGATCAGAGTCCGTGAAGATGTTTCTTCCAAAAAGAGGAAGCCACTATCTGGACAAAATAATTGTTCTTTTTGAAATGATGACATCATGAAAGAAAAGCTCTTCAGTTCACAGTTATGAGTCATCTGAGCTTTCTTACAAATGCTGTTTTTATACATGCAAACATGATGCATAAGCCCTGGTTCATGAATAGGAGCACGTACTTAAAGAAAATGGATGGATGGGCAGCGTGGTGACGAACTGCACTGACATTTCTTTAATGGTTGTAGAGGAGTTTTGAGTCATTCGACCATTAAGTTATGTTTTTTTCCTCTCAGTGTCTCGTCAGCTGCCAGGAGGAGGACTGGACATGTTACAGCTCTTTGGCACATACTGTAAATCACCTCTCATCAAAGAGAGGAGTGAAGCAGCTCTTGCTATGCAAAGTTATGGAGAAGCAATGAATTTGCTTGTTGGATCCTTGAAAATGAGTATTGGAGTATACAATCAACAACTTGTGTAGTGTCTAGCTGCAGGGTCACGGGGACGTTATGTGTCCTGTTGAGTTCATTCAGTGTTCATTTTAGCGGCAGATAGCAGCACATCATGTGAAAACTGCAGATCTTTTTATCAGTAAGGGAAGCTGAGAAAAATAAATTCTTGAGAGAAAGCTTTTAAATGTATTATTTCTTTATTGTTATTATTTATCGATTGATCTGCTGATTATTTTCTTCATTCATTGATGAATTATTTGTTCAATGAAACATCAGAAAACACAAAAAAATCATGATACCTTACAGCCTGTCCAAAACTCATTTTTACTGAATTCACGATAATGTTGAACCAAGAAAATCAGCAAATTCTCACATTCTGCCTGGTGGAACTGTAAGATCTTTGCCATTTTTTAATTAATCGATTATTCATCTAACTGTTGTGGCTTAAACATGTATGGCTTTAAAGCTCCATTGCTAGCAGTTAGTTTAATTATTTTTATACATAGGACAACTGTTTTACACTGTTTTTTTGTTTTTTTTTGCCGAGCCAATGGCAGAGTCGACACCCTCAGCCGCCTCACCAACACAAAATTTACCAGCCGTGAGCTGGTGGGCGGTGTGATTTTCCCACTTTAGTGTGTATGCGTGCTGGCAAAGCTACTGAGGCATTCAGTCTAGATAGATCCCATCCTTCAGTGAAAGCCCTCCTTCACTCAATAAATCCAAGCCGTCGCCGCGCTCGTCACGTGTGTAGTCAAGCAGAAGAACTGACAGATTGATTAACTCAAGTCCAATATTGTGCATCAGTGAGAAGAAAATCCCTCAGTCTGCTGCTACAGTGCATAGCTGTTTGGCTGATGAGTGCCTATCACTCCTGATCACACGGCCTTGATGACACACGCACGCAGATGGACTTCAGTTATGTGCAGGGACACTAAGCGGCGAGCCAGGCAGGCCTTTAGAGCTGCAGGATCAAACGGGTCCCGCGGTTGGCCCGTCCTCCGAGAATGTTTGTGCACAAAGACGTCGGCGTTCCCGTCAGTGTGGCTGTCTTCTGATCTGAGTGGTCCACAGCGGTGAGATAGCCGTGACCTTTTGGCACAAAAGGTAGGAAGTGTATCCCGTCGAAGAATTGACGTGTTTTGATGTGGCTGTATTGAAGCTGGACGCTGACCTGCTGAGAGGCTGGTCGATGTGTCACAGCCGATGCTGCACTTTCCACGAGGAAGGTGAAGAAAGAGACAGAGAGACTTGTTGGAGCGGAGAGGGAATCCTGTGTGCATGCTTCTTATGTTTCAGTACTGTACACAAACAGCAACAGCCAGCATCACTGCAACATGAAGCAGGTTCAGCAGGCACAGACATACAAACAAAATAAGGATGCATTTAAATAGCCTTCAGTGTTTGAATGCTAAAAAAGACTTGAAGCAAGGCTGCAACTAACAATTATTTTATTGTCCATTAATGCTTTGATTATTTTTTAGACTTAATTGTTCATAAAATGTCAAAAATGCCAATTGCAAGTTCACAAAGCTCAAGGTTTACAGAGCACTGGGAAAAACTCCTTTTGTCCGACCTACAGTCTGAAATGCAACTAATCTTAAATTCACAATGATTTAAAAACAGTCTGAAAACCAATTTTTAGAAGCCGGTCCAAGCAAATGTTTGGCAATTTTTCTTTGAGAAATGACTTTAACGATTGTCAATCAAAAATGTTGTTAATTAAGTAAAAAACAGCAGCAGTGCATCTCACTGCCAGCACTGGTTTGACCCCGGGACCCTGAGATATGAGAGCAGCCACACACACTGCACCACTGTGTCATCTCTCTGCAGACATGATCAAACACCCGTTATTTCTCTGTATTTTCAGAATTAACAGAATTAGAGCTGCCACCTGTGAGCGTTTGATCAACAGCACAAATATAATGTGGTGAAACTCAGGCCATCTTCTGGTCTGTTTGCGTCCCTTTTGTTTCAGCATCGGGTTTGTTCTGCTGTGAAGGACGTACAGCCCGAACGTACATCATTTTAAATGTGGAGAATTTGGCTTCAAGTTTCCCATTATTGATTTTCTGCATCGAGACATAATCTTGCAAGAATCGTGATGCATCTGAGAATGATTTTTTGTTTTTTTAATGGTGCCAGTTTGCTAAAATGCAAACAAATACAGGCTAAAAAACAGGGTTGTAGCCCGCAGCTGACTAACCATCTTTAAGGCAGCATTATACTTCCTGTTTACAGATTATGGGAAGAGTAGACAAATAGATTAAAAAAATGTTTTTGCTGATGCATGTCAGTTTGTGTGGTACCTTCAACAGTTTGGTGAATATAGTGAAGTAATTGTCGGAGTGCTGTATCAGAAGACAGGGTTTCATAATAATAAGATTTATGTAACAGATAACAGTACAGTATAATACTGAACAACTTACTCCCTTATTATTAGACATTGAAGTTATTTGTATGTTGTTGGCCCCCCGTATTCTGCCATTGGTGAGATCCATTAGTGCATTTTAGACAAGAGGAAACAAGCAGCATCGTCGTAGTCCAGAGAACATGAGACTAAGATGATTTAAAGAAACAGTCTTGTCATGAGGGAGAGTAAATCAGAGCAGTGTGGCTTCGTGCACTGTTGTAATTAAGTGCAAAAAGTACACAGTGCTTATGTCATTTATCACTTTTCCTATTGATTTATTGTTGTCTGTGTTTCTTTTTTCTTCTCTATTGTTTCATGCAGTTCGGCTAGATTCCATTTTTCTTATTAATTACCAGGTAGATCTGTTGACTACTAACTAAAAATGAAGGTACAACTTCATGTTAAAAAACAACAAGATGAAATGGAATCGTGCCTGTTTCCCTCTGCGTCTCCTTCCCGGCGCTGCTTCACCTTGTCACTTTGCTACCGAAAGTCTATTGGTTGGTTTGACAAATCCTCCATCATTTTGGTGGAACAGAGCATAAACCAACAGATTAAGAGCATGAAACCAACAGATCATGCGGCGAGTCCAAACCACAGGAGGCCCAGTGGGGGTCATGCTGAGCGGCGGCATTAATGAGTTTTCGAAGGACTCATTTGGCCTAATTAAGGCACCAGCCAGCCACCGTAGCTTCACCTGGTTACCTCTGAGAGCCGGCATGGGTCCAGCACATTACTGACCACCTCACCTCCTGCCCCCTTCTGCTCCTCCTCTTTCATCTTTTGCATAGCCACTTTCCTCCATCCCCGTGATTGCTGTGGACAGATCTGAAGCCGTTCTGTTGATTAGTCGTGTTTGATGCCTTTCTGCTGAGCACGGTATGTGATTTTAATGGGGTTGGTGGGCTTTGAGCTAAAAATATTCCAGTAATTTTAGACTTTCTGAGCAAGCTGTAAACACATCACAGTATAAGATACAGCTTCATAGTTAATGTACAGTATGTTTCTGTGTTGTCTGTATGAGGGGGTGTGTGGTTACCGTGGTTGCAGTTCCTTTCTTTTTTTATAAAATGAGAAATGCTGATCTGGTTGATCAAGGTACAAAATACATTCATGTTCACAGTAGCTGGTCAGCTGATGATACTTTCACTGCAGAAGAATACTGGGTGGAACAACTTTGCAGATGTGAGCCTGGATGGTCTGTCTTGGCTGAGCTGAAAGATGCAATACATGTACAGTTTTAGCCTCTTCCATCTGTTGGCAGATCTATTATTAAAAAATGTTGGCTGATGCTGGAATACATTAGTTTATTTAAAATCCCAGTCAGTTTCCTAAGATTTCCAAAGTACATGATGCTGAGTTACATTCAGGTGTGTGTAAAATGATGAAAGTAACATCTAATCATAGTTCTGCAGCCTGAATATGCCACTCAATGAAAGCCTGGTATGAGTTTGTTCAAAGTTATAGAAGGTACAAAAATCTGTGTTACTGTCAAACAGTCTGGGGGAAAAAGATTTATGGAAGCTCCCTGAGGGACCTTTAGGGAAATGTTGGTAATGTTATGGTTTGACTGTGACAAGGAACATATTCACAGGTGAATATATGTAGGGTATGCCTTGTCACCTCCAGAAGACGTGTACTTATTAAAATTTATCTGTTAAACCTAACGTAGCCACATTTTAGATGTCTACAATGGCACTATGTTTGATTAGTATGTCTTAAAACCAGTTCCTGAGTGCTGCTGGTGTTGGAACCTGCCAAGTAATAAGTCTCTGATTAGACTTCTAAAATAAAAGCTACCTGCCTGATGAACCAAGATGAAGGATGAACCAACACAGGTATTTTTAAATTAAATTACAGTGTAATTAAGGCGGTAAATCATGAAATCGTGACCCGTGTAAACACCACGTTCTATATTACTCAGGTATTTATTTTGTTGGAATAGTTCCAAACATCATCATTCCAGTGTGGTAATTTTAATCAACAAACAGTTCCTGAATTAAGTTTTCGGATAATTTAATAAAGTCACAATCAGTATCAATAACTCAATAAAAAATTACACGTACTGTGATCGAGGCTTTTATACGTGCTGCGGCTTGTAGTGTAACTGCCGGAGTCAGAGCTTAGGAGGGTTGAAGATGCAGCGATCCAGAGGTATTTAGATGACTGATGACTTCAGAGACACTAACAAGAATTTAAGTAGAAATGGAGCTTTAGAAAGCTGGATTCGTAATCTTAAATGTTGGTGGTCATAACGGAGGAGGGAGGTTGATGCAGCGTTAAATGTTGTGCATTAAGAGTTTTGCTCCCCCCATGTTGCACCAGTCTGTTGTTCCAGAGTCGCTCCGGCAGTCATTGATCTACAGTAATTCTGTTGTCACATGTACATGGACTGCTGATGTCTGTCTGTCTGTCAGTGAAATAGGATTCCTTTAGTTCATTACGCACATCACTTTCCCCCTGAGCACACACACAAATACACACTGAGGATCTGAGAAAATCGTTGAGAGCTAAGAGAGTGTCTCAGGTGCCTCAAAGGTGGATTGATCAGAGCAGCTCAATTTACCTTATTGATCTGGTGTTACCTTCCCAGCAGGACGAGCTTGTGCTGTTCATTACCGTGCCTTCGTCGAGATGACCTCTTTGTTAGCTTGTTTATGGCTCCACACACTGCTTCTGCACTTACAGTAAGCAAACTTGCACATTGGCTGGAGGGGTAATTGTCTAGGTAGGGGACTTCGGTGAGGTTACGTGATGGGGGTGACTGCCCACGCTGCAATCTCTCCGAAGCAAGAGGGCGAGGAGGTTTTCCCGCTGAGAAGGTTTCTTTGCTTTTTGTGCTCCTATGGAGTCCACTGAATGGAGGCTGGCTCAAACACTGATGGGGTTAATGCTTCCAATCCCACTGGAGCCACCCAGGCTAAAAATGTTGGCACTCACATCTTGCTCATAGCATGTGTTAGGTCAGCTGGAGGAAGCTCAATGGCTGCAAATTGTTGTGGAAACTGTTCAGGTTTAATAAACTGTATACTCATCCACTGAAATAAAGAACAAAAGCTTAACTCTTCTATTTAGCATTAATAATTTGGTGGATGTTCTCAGTTCATTATGCCACAGAACTGTATTATTGTTGTTTAAATGTACTAAAACAGTATGAGTTGCCTATTTACACACCCAGGAGACTTGGAGAAACGCTAATATTCAGTTTCAGTTGAGTTTGTGTCCACCTGATGAATGAAAGCCCAACGATCACTCTCCTTTTGGCTCTGCTTTGGTCTCCACCTTCACTGTGTTCACCAGCTGACTTTGTCTGCTGTTTGGCATTGGCCAGGTATGTACAGTCGTTTCTAGCTTTCTCAGTGCTGCTGGGACAGATGCCACGCACAACGCTGTCCTTTCCTTGCTTTCCACGAGATTTAACAACTTGGGGCAGCCGTGGCCTAGAGGTTGGAGAAGCGGCTTGTGACCGGAGGGTCGCAAGCCGGTACCTTTTGTACCGGCTTGTGACCGGAGGGTCGCCGGTTCGATTCCAAGTTTCTCTTAATAATAAGTTTCTATTAATTAATATTTTAATTAATAAAGTGAATAAAAAGTGAATAAAAATAAATTAAAAAATAAATTGTCACAGCTGGCCTCATGTGACAGTGTTAACAACTGTTTCTCACACAGCCAATCACACCCAACGACCACACAGGGGTTGAATACCTGGGACCCCACCAGCCAGTTAGAACCGAAGAATCCCCTTAAAGGAGAGGTGAAACATTGTCGAGTTTCTACAACCAAGTCCAGTTGCACTTGATTCAGGCGTCTTTGGATAACCATGACCTGGATGACTGAGAATCACAAACTACATTTACTTTCATTACAGGAAGCCTATTTGGAAGTCATGTTGCTTTGTTCAGGAATTTGAATGTGTTTCCCATCTTGGCTTTAACCGATCTCTGTTAATTTCTGCACAGTATGAAGTTATGTTCCAAAAGTATGCTAATTCATTTTCATATTTCAGTATTGAATATACTGAGGCTGGGGGCTGAATGAAGACTGTGAGGTGGGACGCACACAAAGACACCAAGTGGATCTTTGACCTTCGATCGTTTTTGTTACAACCATTTTCATGTTGGATGGATATGAATGGAAGCGACACAATGCGGGAAAAATACATTTAAATATTAGGGATAGCTTTCAAATTTCTGAATAGTCATTAAATTTTAAGAAAATCAAATAGTTTATGCGACTATTTTAGAAAAAAGTTTCCCCTTATTAATCTGTGTGGGTGTGATGTAGTTCACCTGGTGTTGTAGGAAGTGTGTGTGTGAAGAGCACCTGCATCGCCGCCGCTGTAAAGTACTGTCTTGAGAACATTCGATACTCAAACTAGTGAACGGAAGAAGAATTATCATTTTGAAAAGTCATTAAAAATTCACAGACATGCAGTTGGGGGGGGTGGGGAGTTATTGGTGTGACTGGACTGTCCTGTCAGTGCTGGATTTGAACCAGCCACCCTCCAGTTCCCGAGCCGTCCCCACAGACCCATTTTAAGACAACATGGAAAACACCTCTGGATTATGCAACGTGTTTGACAGTTAGGGGTTAAGGTGGGTGGATGTTCACGATCTTTGCTTTGAATGCACCACCTTCCCTTTTTCTTATATCTGCTTTAGAGGCTCGTCTACAGTCACGCTCCTGAAATCCTACTTGATCCTTTTTGTGTGTCTTGTTGCAAACCTCCAAAGGCAATGCAATGTTCCCTTCTTTTTTTTCCAAGAATACATCTTGTTTCGTCTCAATTGCTCCTGCAGATGGAAGTCCTCCGCCCCCCCTTCCTCACATACAGGTATTTAAAGCTCCAGCTGCCATGTTTAGGTGGCTGTGATGTAACTGGTGGGATTTCAAATGTAATTCTGGTGTCGAGGAGGGACCGCTCTCGTAAATGTTTGATGAATGACGAGGCACTCTGCTCGGACCGCCCAGACGTTTCCCGGGCTGCCCGCGGTGGAAAGGGCTTTTTAAAGAGTCGCCCGTCTCTATCGGGGCCAGGTGGAAGCCCCGGGGTGCACATGAATCAGAGGGAAGTTACCATATCCGTGGAAGTGTGTGGAGTCCTGCCAGCGCTCACACACATACAGTGTCCTGCCTTTCATACGCTCTTCTGTCCTCTGCTGGATCTCGTTCCCAGCCTCCACTCACACTCCTCTGGGAGCCAACAGAGTACAGTATTGCTTTTTGCTGGACATTTATGCCATTTGGCAGGTGAAGTCAGCCACTTCTCACTCCTACACGATCTCTCAGACTTTCCGCCAGTCATAAACACAGCCCTGATATGACAAGGCCGGATTCCATCGCTTATTATCATTTATTTAAGGCCTCAAAGCCGGGGAAAGGCCGGTAGGCGTGCCCTGACAGCGAGGCAGCAGAGCGTGGCGTTTTACCATCTGGGCCACACTGGGATCAGCACAACACGAGTGCCTGATCTAGATACATCACTAGCCATCAACGGCTCTGAGACACTCGCTGCTTGTCATACAGGACAGCGCGGGCGACAGAGCGCTCGCCCCGCAGCTAGCATGATAGCAGGAGCCTCCCTCCCCACTCTCGTCTCTCGCTTTCTCTGTCAGCTGAGCACAATATGGACAAAGTCATGCTGCTGCCATTTGTGCGTCTTAAAGTCAAGCTGTCCACAAAATCTTCCTTTAAGATTCAAAATCGCATCCTGTGGGCTTGGAAAGTGTCCGTAAAAGGTTTGTTGTGGCTCTCACTGCATTCCCACCTTGAACAGGCTGTGTGGAACGGGCTTTTGGATCCATATCCATAGAATCAGACCTCACCTGCAGCATGATGAACTTCTTCGATAACCATCTGCACATGCAATTTGACCCACACACTCATCTATTCACCAGAATATGGCTAAATTCACAACTTCTGTCATCACATTCCTCCAAAAACAACATTTTTACCCATTTCAGTCAACTTCGTCAAGGTGGCTGAGGACGATCTGTATCCTGTTAAAATGTTAGAGACACTTGAGAATATCCTCACCAGAAAAATGCCCTTTTTTTCAATGTGTGTGTTCGCTTTACGAGGACCTCTTGTGGCCATGTACAGTATGACTGTTGTTGGAAGGTGAACCCCGGGCTGTCGTTGTGTCTCTTATGAATCATTCCTGTAACAGTCGTTTCTAACAGTCACTTTGGAAGATAATGACAAACATCATAGTTTGTTGTTTAGTTTGGAGGTCTTGTTGTAAAATGTTCCAGCTGTAAACTTTACACTTAGTCCTGATGGCGACTGAATCCTGCTTTGTGCTGACATACTGAGGAAATGTTAACATACCTTGCAAGTTCAATGCTGATGTTAACTGACAATATATTTAGTTTGTTTTCTGCCAAAATAGGCAATCTTGCAGTGAAAATCCTACTTTTTAATGGTTGTGTTTAGGGACTGATAGCATTCGGTTGAAGTTAGGGTAAGATCTGTTTTAATAAAGAAAAAGTCTGCACTGACTGGAGACATGAGCTTTTTTTTAACTTAACCACAGCCTGGAAGCGACCTGGATTCTGGTGTCACAGTCCTGGTCTTTGTATGGCCAACATCCACCCTGACCACCTCCATGCAACTCCACTCAAAGAAGCATTGTCTCGCAACATAATCCAGTCAGCGGTTATATTTGTCAGCACAGCGTAATTGTTAATGCAAGTTAATTGTATATGAATGTCCTTTCTGGGAGAAAGGGTTGTACTGTATGTGCAGATGTACCCTCTTTGTATGTGTCTTTGTATATATTGTATAGTCCTCACACAAACATCATTATCATTGCCTTTTTATGGATGTCTGTGTGAACCAGGGCAGCTTCTGGGAGAAATGTCCTGAGGAAATGTACGTGATCCATTTGCATCATGGGTAGTGTAGTTGCCTGGATTTTTGAAGAAGCATAAGGGAATATCTGGTTCAGTTACATCAATGAGGACATGTTTTATTTTCTAATTGTCTTTGGCAAGTCCCCTGACTTCAGGAATATTCTATTGGTGAAGAACTACTTTACTTACAAGCCCCTGCATGCTAGCTTTGACATAACATAATAAAATTGAAGGAATTAAAGTTTTCAGGTATTTTCTCGTTGTGTCCTCTGGATCAGTCTTCTGATTTAAACTGTCATTTAATAGAGTACAGTTATAATGTTTATGCCTGTATTACCTTTTTTAAAATACTTGCAGCAGCTCCACAACAGCAGATTTTGGGGTGATGTGTCCCTGCTGCTGGCCAATGCACTCATATCATTTAGTCTTTCTGGGTTAGCTCTATGAAAGCTTTATGGGGTTTTAATGTAGGATTTGGCAGGAGTACAAAGCTGAGTGAGTGAGTGAGTGAGTGAAGGGTTCACTTCAGCCCCTTTGGGTGTTGTCAGCCGTGTCCCTGTCCTCCTTGCCACCTCCTCCTGAGACCCGGACACTGTAAGCAAATGACACACAGTTAAAACCACTGAGCTCCACCGCTGACGTAACAGCCGGGTTTCCCTTCTCTGAGCCGGAGCTGCTCCGCCGTTTCTTTCTTGTCGGGTCTCCGGCAGCTGCGACTTGTCGCCTTTGTGTGCATATTTAATTCCTTCGGAGCTGTTTAACCGTGGAGTACCTCAGTGGTGCCGAGCATCTGCTCTGTGATGGGACTCTTTGGTGCATTTATCCCTCCCCCTGCAAAGAGCAAAGACTGGAGTGTCATGTAAATTTGATGGCAGCCTCCGCTGTTGTTGCTGGCACCCAGGGAGCGCAAAAAAGTGAAAAATAGGTCCTCTCTTCTGCTGTTTTTCTGTACGTTTGAAATATAAATGGGCTCCACTTTAAGCTCGATTTTATAGTCTGTTTAATGTTGCTGCCTCAATGACTTGATGAAATGGCTTTTGTTAATCAAGTCAGTGGATGATTATGGTTAAACAAGTTGTCGGGGTTAGTGAGGGAGCTAATTAGGCAAGGTTTAGTGTTGTAATAACTTTCTAGTTCCACTTTCTTTGTTGAAGTGGGAGAGCTGTGCAATTAATTTTCATGTCAATGTGTCTCTTTGTTTTCTTGTTTTTCAGAAACCTGCTGGACAGAGACACGTTCTCCAAGTCTGATCCAAGTAAGCTGTTCTCCCATCAAACACGCACGCACACACGCACGCGCGCACACACACACACACACAGTCACGTGCGCATTAAATTCTGCAGACAAACAGAAAAATCCACAGACAAACATCCACCACATGCAGGCTGATTGGAGCTGTATAAACACAGGCCTGCATGCACTGCTCATGGACAAACACACACACACACACGCACACACACACACACACACACACACGCTGTGCCTCGCCTGTGTGAATCACTAGACATTTGCATATGTCAGGGGTCGTATTCGTCACCGTCCTCTGCTCCCAATGTGAGTGAGGGGAACCAGATCATCCTCACACACAAACCAGCCAGTTCCCTCCTGCAGATTAAAGGACACACACACACACACACACACACACACTCTCTCCCTTGACAGCAGGGGTTCAATTTGGCAACTGGTCCAGTGGTTTTTAAAGGTCCAGCCTGGCATCCAGCAGCAGTTTGCCTTGACAGAGAAATGCGTTGGATTGAAGATGTTTTCTCCTTGTAAAGGTGCAAACTGAGTTCTCATTTCAGAGAACGGTTTTGCGTTTCGCTGACATGTCAGCACTAAGGCTGGGTATCAAAACCCAATTCTTTTTTGATACAGGCTGAAATGCATCCGTCGCACCGCAGATTGAAAGTTGCCAAACACTAAAACCTGGAATTGGTCAGTGAGCTTGAGCCGAGCACCTCCTTCTCGCCCATCTACAGCATGCAAGTCATGAAAGATGGCAAGCGATGATTGGTTGATGATTGGTATGGTTGCTAGTGTCCAACTCAAAATCTGACCTTGGTGTTATTTTATGTGTAATTCCTGATTTAAATGAGACCATTTTTTTTTTAATCTGGGCAAAGCACAGCTGCTTTTTATGGTTTAAATTCCCCAAATTAGATCGATAGATACTTTATTCATCTCCAAGGAGAAAATTAGCAAACATTGAAAAAGGCATTATTCAGTTATTAGTGCCAGGACTGTGGTATCTCATCAGCACGACTGTTGAAAATGAATCCCAGCCTGGCTCGATGCTGGGAACAGGGCCTCTCATACTCACGTCCACATGCACACGTGCACAGACGAGCTTGAAGCTTGTAAAGTCGTTCCTTGCTGTTTTCATCTGTCGTGCGTGCTTTGTCTTCTGTAACAGACTGTGACAGTCCTGTCTGTTAAAAGCTCTCTCTCTAAAAATAAACATGATGGGAGGAAAGTAGTCAGTCATGATGGAATGATAAAGTTGAAATATATGTTGGGTTTTTTTTTGCCCTCTGTTCATCCAGGGTTTGGCTAGCACGCATTTTTTCAGCATCACCTCGCTTCATTCCCTAAACATTCAGCACTTTGCCACCTGGGTGCTGCGCAGCGAACCCGTCGGCGTTTTTAGCGTCGGTCAGTGTGTGCGAACACATAATTGATGAGCTCCCAGAATCGCGGATTGGACCTTTAAGTGTCAGACGGTGGGAGAGGAGGATGAGCATCCCTGCCCACCCCAACGTTTATGCAAGGAGGCACTTGTGCTGCGTCCATGTCTCTGCTCTGCTGACAGCACTGGCCCCAGTCACACAGCATTAGACCGCCTCAGCAGAGCACACACACACACACACACAAAAAGTGCACACATCCAGGCCTCGGGCAGGCTCATGCACCATATTCATATTAGCTTATAAAGCTGGACAACAATCCAGCGTTTCTGTTTTGTGCATGTTTGTGTGTATTTCAGACGCGGTGCAGGATGTGCTTTGATCAGTGTGCCTCAGCAGAATGGAAAAGCGCGTTTAGCAGACAGGAACATTATCAAAGTACGCGCCATCTCTATCTCCTACATTCAAAACAGAGTTGGTGTTATTTTCAAGCCCCCCCCCCCATCATCTGCCTGATGAGTAGGGAGCGTTGAAAGCGCGGCAGTACGGATGGCGAGGATGCATCGCTATTTGCAGGCGTGTGATTGATGTATCACTTTCCTGCCCGCTGAAAAACGCAGAGACCATGTGTCATCCCATGCCTCATTGCAAGATTAAAGGATGACTGTATGTTCGACCAGCTGAGCCCCGGCTCACGACACACCATCCACAGCGCAACATATACAACATCCAGACTGACACTCTGCCAAAACACGGCAAGTTCGAGCGCTGCGGCCGCCGCACCAGACGCCGGGTAATTAGGGTGTTTGTTCTCGCGTTTGCGCTCAGAAACAGTGTGACATTTTCAACACGGCTGTGATTTGGAAACAAACATCAGTTTACTCCAAAATGTTAGTCATAATGTCGTGCAGCCGGGCTCATCTAAAACAAATGTCAGTTTTTTTTCGGGAAAAAAACAAATTCATCGCCTGGTGATGAATTTCACTCGCAGTCTCAACTGTTAATGAATTCACGATTAAATCAGTCATGTCACTTCATCAGCCGGTGGTAGCTCATACATTAACTTGGGCATAAATTTACAATTAATTAATTTGGTAATTGATGATAATGCATGTACCTCAGTGGAAGGTGTTGCCTTCATAATCAGATGTGACAAGATAGATTAAATGTGAATTCCAGACTTCATCCCTGAAGCTTGTCGGAGTTCAGCTCTTTCATGTTTGTACGCAAACAGCAGCCATGAACAGCATCAAGTCAGAAACAACATTCTGCTTTTTTTGTAAAGGTAATTTATCCATTAATTAGACATGGCCATTGAGTTGAGTTCCTGTGTGAACACAGTAAAGGCTGCTAGAATGCCATTCCAGTGCCAGCTGATTCCCTCATCCATTCTCACCACTGTCCTGACATCAAAACCTCGATATTCCTTCAGACAAACGCGCCAGAATGTAAATATGGAAGGCTGTTCAGTGCTGACACTGCTGCTGTTATGACAGAAATAGTACTGTAGACATGATCTGAGTTAACACACACACACACAGCCTTATGGTTGGACCAGCCACTTACAGGCCACAATATAAATTGGTTGATGATGCTGGAGAGAGGATGACGCCCTTACCTGAAATCCAGTCTGGTCGTTTAAGTTAAAGGGATAGTTTGATATTTGCAGAAATGCACTCACTCACTTTCTTGTTGAGAGTTAGAGGAGAAGATTGATGCCGCTCTTATGTCTTTATAGTAAATATGAAAGTACTGCCAGCAGCCAATTATTGCTTAAGCTTAGCACAGAAGACTGAAAACAGGAGGAAATAGCTCTGGCTCTGTCAACATCTGCCTACCAGCAGCACTAAATCTCACTAATTAGCGATTTATATCTAGTTTAATCCAGACAGTAGAGAAAGTCTAGAAACATAACTGGCTTTGCAGTTTCTTTGGGACTGTTTCTTGGCGAGGCGTCTTTTAACTCAACTCCCTTCCTCCCCCCTGTGTCTGCCTCTAACAGGCTTATAATTGAACAGAAAAAAGACCAGCACAATGCCACTAAAAAGAAGAAGAGGAAGGAGAAGGATGAATTCTTACACACCAGCAGCCATTTATGTACAAGACAGTCTGGGACAAAGTCTTTATTAAAAACACAGGTGTGAGTTCAATTAGATTTGCATATTTGTCAGAGACCATGTACAACCCTGATTCAGACTCAAACTCAGCGTCCCAACGTTTTAGCAATCAGGGTTGCACAAAAAGCGTTAATCTTGAACAAAGGTGGACAATCCTTTAAGCCAGCTCTTTCCAGCGGGGGTCCCTGGTTAGCTGAACACAAACAATAATACATTAAAAACCAACCACAGTCTCGTTAAATGATACTTGGCCAATGATGGACACACGTTGGTTGTTGAAGGAATCAGTCCTCCTAACATCTCACAGAAGTCTGTAACCGCTGAGCCCAACCAGCTCCGCATGGATCCCCATGGCCCCCTTGGGTGCCTACCAGCCAGGCAGACCGTCTTAGTGGTTACTTAGCACTCAACACGAGCTAAGAGGCTCATCTCTGTCGTTTTTTTTTCTTTCTTTTTTAGTGCTTTCATGCGGCCAGATAGGAGACGGATGAGGAGAGATTGCTGTAGTGGCCTTTTAGAGTTGGCGGCCATTGTTGCTCAGGTGGAATGGGTTGGAAACAGGTTGCTGTGCATTCCTCGTGAGGCGTGTTTTAAAGATTATTCCCCAAAGGGTGGAACTCAGATTACAGCAGCAAACAGCGACCACGCAGAACAGTTTGAGGTGTGTTTGTAAAGAGTGAAAAACAGTAAGAGAGGATTATTTAGTGCAGGAGTGCAGTTTGCCATCTCCGCTGCTGTTTACCTGTTTCAGATTTGTCTAAATGGATTGGATTATACTAGGTTGTTGTGTTCCTAATGTCATAGTCATTAATAGCTGGTTTCAGAATAGTAATGAACTAAATCAGATTGCATCATAAATGTTTTAGCTATTCAAAACTTTAGTGATGAGTGAATCTGCAGTGCCATCCAATCAGACGTTATGTAAACAGGAAGTAATTTCCCAAACTGTAACACAACATAAGTCTGAGGGGCCAGTCTATAGACGTACTTAACTTCTAGTCCTTTGTAAATGCATGTTTGACTTCGTGTGTGTATTGGAAATATCCAATAACTATAGTTTAGCCTCTGACGTTAGCATCTCTGAGCAGTTTGTTGGAATTGATTGTAGCTTCTCTGTATGTCACATTCAGCACAGAGATGACATGCTTTGAGATACCAAAGCAGCAGCAAATATAAAGTTTGTGCTTCTTGCTGTAGATTCTCCCTGCACACAGCGTTTGATGGCATCTATTCATGATGCACCTGCATCATTACTTGACAATCTTTTGTTATAATAACCAGAGTTCTTTTATTTCCGAGTGTTATATTAAACTAAGAAATACTCATTTTTCCACACCCTTCACTCTCTCACAAGACATTGAAGATTTGCTTTAAGACAGTATAATTATTGCAGTAATTAAAATACACTATCTATCCCTGCTACCTGTTTGCAAAACAGAGCTTTGTTGTATCTAATTCAGGACTCAGAGGCTCAGGTGCAGACACAAAACTCGGCAGACACAAGAAGGGCAATATATATAGGATTTATTTTCAACACAAAACACTATACAGGTCAGGCATAGGAAAAAACCAAAATACAATCAACTGAAAACCTACACAGTCCTCTAACAGGCTGGTGGATAACTATAACGGTGAACTACCTAACACTATACTAAACCTAACCAGAACGGAGATACTAAATAACACAAAAACCCTAACCTAGGTTTATTGTAAGGACGAACAGAAATGGTAAAGCACAAGCAACTTGGCAACAGAGCCGGAGACGACGGACTGGAATGGAGGGCAGGAACAACTCCTGGATGGCGGAGGGTGAGGGTAGATGAAGGTGGAACAGGAGCCAGTAGAAGCAGCAGAGCAGGTTGTGGAATGGCAGGAGATGAGATGCAGCGCGGAGGAGGGTATCTGGATCCCAAACAAATCAAGGTTAGAGCAGAACCATTCACAAGCCAGGGGACAAAAAGTGCTAGGCATATGCAGACAGACTGACAAAAGAACTTTTACGATCCGTCATCGAGTCGTAGTCAGCTGGCTTCTTATAACGTAGGTTGCAGTGTGAACAATGGAAGGCCACTCCTCGCCGCAGCTGCGATCATCAGTTGATTCCAGATTGGAAACAGGTGCGCCCCCAGCAGTGAGAATGAGCAGGAACAGGATAACATCTCCACTAGATGGAGCCCGAAGTGGAGGGCATGACAAATCTTGTACCCAGACGTCTGTCTGCTCCAGACGAGACTTTGCATTTGGGTGATTGCAGCTCTCTTTGTAGCTTTGGGCTTGGAGTGAATGCAGTGTGGTCTGGTTGTCGTAGGTTCTCTCCCTTGTGAGCAAAGGGAATACCACAGCCCCCCTTTTCTCTGTTTTCTCTGGTCATGTAGCACCAATTTCAAAAATATTTGCATCTGTCCACCACACAGTTTTATTAAAGGGTCGTCTTTCCAGTTGTGAAATTTCCCTTTAACACTAGCAGTAGCAGCAGAATGAGGACAAATATTAGCTAACATCACAGACTTATTTGGTCATTTACTCATTATTGTGTCATTTGAATCTGTGTTGTGTTAGTGTAGATGTATCAGATATATTCCAGGACCACTTTAACTCCTCAATGTAAACTTAGCTAACTGCTATAACCTGTATTAGCAAGCTAACCATAGCTTTGTCCGCTGGTTATGCTAACAGTTACTGGGTGTAGCTATTCAATAACTTGTTATATATATCACCACCTGCTCATTACGAGCATTAACCGTTCACACGCACTCACACACCGATGGCACAGCATTGGGACCAATTTGGGGTTCAGTACTTTGCCCGAGGATACTTCAACATGTAGACTGCCGAGGCCGGGGATCGAACCACCGACCTTCTGATAAATGGCAGACCGCTTTAACATATCGCCGTGTAACATGTATCTTGTTTTGATTTAGTGATGAGTATACCTACTTATTATACATTAGAGGCAAAAGCTTGAACTTAACAACTGCTGGTGCAGGCAGCTTTTGATTTTCACTACAAAACCAAGTTAATATAATCTTTATTTAATCAGGTAATCTCATAGCGATCAAGATCTCACACATGTCTTACATCAGCATACCCATCATATTACTGCTCACTTTTTCTTTAAAGACACATTTTACCAGTTGAAACAGATTTCTGAGTGTCTGGTCTCAGGGGTTTTCAGAGTTGTGAGCCGTTGCCATGTGACAGATGTGTATGAATACAGTAAAGGCTGCTAGAATGCAAATGAAATGTCATTTTAGTGCCAGCTGATCGCATCCCCGCGTCTTCACTAGTGGTCCGTCATCAAAAAACACTCCAAGACTCCCTCGGACGGAGACGCTCGAATGTCAATAAGGAGGACTTTTCTCCACCCACGCAAACACTCACTAACCCCATCCCCATCCTCCCCCTCCCCCCCTCTCTCTGAAATATCATCATGCTGCAAGGCAAAGTTCCTGTGACATTTAATTAGGGAGTTTTCCTCTCATGCTGGGGTCTGGGGAAAGAACACGCTGTCAGCTGACTTCTCAGCGTGGTTTGTTCACTGTTAAATACTCTCCAATCAATCTAAGCCTCTCTTCTCTCTCCCCCCTCCTCTTTCTAATTCAACAGTTTGTGTGCTGTACACTCAAGGAATAGCCAACAGGGAATGGAGAGAGGTGAGTACAGGGGTGGGGTGGTGGGGGAGCAGTTTAAATGGCAGCAATGCAGCATTTCAGCAAGTTTTGAAGGGACACAATGAGTTTTTGGGACGTTGGCCCATGAGCCATCTTACAGTTTTTATTAAATGACAAGACAGCGGCAAGTAATGTTGTTTCTGTCCAGGCTGGTTTAAGCCTGTTGGATCAATGTGTTTTGAATTTAAAACATTTAACACTCATGTTGTTTTATTTACTTGTTTCGTGCTGAACAACCTAACCATCGCATGCAGGCATTTGTTTTCAGAAAGTGTAGAAATGTTTAATGAAATTGCTGAATCGGTCCCGGGGCGTTCATCTTAAAATGTTTGTGTGACGAAAATAGAGCAGGTCTAATTATCCTCGGGTCCCTTTCAGGTCAGGGCTGGGGTTGCCAAAGGGATTTGTAAGCACGGCTTATATGCAGATCACTAAGTGTGGCGGCTTCCTGTTTGACAAATAATTGTCATTTATAATTTGCAGATTCGTGTGTGAGTCCTGCAGGGGTTTAGCATGCCCGTGCACGGTGAAACCTCACACTGCAGCTTGAATGTTGCAGATTTTGTGAAATGGGCCATAGGTATCCTTTTGTTGAAAAATCTATGCAACTTTTGGCTGGTTTTGCAAAGTCTCTATTTTGGATTTGGGACCCTTGAAGTCCCAGTAGCCAACTGGCATGCTCAGCCAGGATCAGTCACTCAGATTGACCGACTGTCATCCTTTAAGTAAGTAAGTGAGCATGTCAATCGATCACATGCCAGTGGCAAATCACAACAGCCCTCCAAACCTGCAGTTCAAAACAAAATCATTGGATGGTTGCAAAATGGAGAGAAAAGTTGTTTATTCTAATGGGACAAAACTGTAAAGTTTGGCGCTGGAAGGCCACGCCATTACCCACATCAGTGTACACAGAGGCAATCTTTGGAGATTTCAGTCTCAGCACTAAATTGTACAACTGTTGTTTCAGTGTCGGCTTCAGGTAAACTGAAACATGGTATCAGACTTTTAGCATTTAACATGTTGATGTGTTAACACTGTCAAGAGATTTGAGCCTTTTTATCACTTAGACATATTCAGATTTTGTGGCTCAGTGGTTCTTTAAACATTGTGAAAAATTCAGTGACAGTGTCAGAAACGATTATCAGCCAGTATTTATTATAGTTCTGTGCTATGAGATTGTTTTAGAATTTACAAGGCACTTTTTCTCTTTCCTCTTCTAGTTCGGCAGGACGGAGGTCATAGACAACACCCTCAACCCCGACTTTGTCCGCAAATTCATCCTGGACTACTTCTTTGAGGAGAGGCAGAATCTACGCTTTGACCTGTGAGTTAACAATTGGCTCATGCGTGTCTGTGTGCGTGTTTGCCTTTGTGTATTTGTGTGTGTTGTGCAGGCGTGGGTGAGCAAAGTTGAGTTAAAACTGAAATATTCATGGTCTGCTCAGAGGGAGACGCAAGTCTTCTCCCTCTTAAATAAAAGACAAGTTTTCGTGCCACTTTTTCACCAGCATTTCCATTTGAATTCGTCCCATTCATAATATGCTGTGAGACAAAATAGGTCCGGGAGGTCTTTTCACCGCGGTGAAGCTTGTCCTCACAGCCGTATGCTAATGAGATTATCGAGATAACAATTTCAAATCCTGCAAAGGTCAACTCGTTTAAAGTGATCAAGACTCTTTTTCTCATTTTTTTTTTTTTTAGCAAATATTTTTCAGCATTATTTCTTATAAATTTGAATCATGTTTTAAGATGCCATGCAGTGCAGAAAAACAGCACTCATGAAGGTAACAAATGACCTCCTTTCAACAGCAGATGCAGCCGATTGCTCGGTCTTAATCCTTTTAGACCTAAGTGCGGCTTTTGACACAGTTGATCATGCAATTTTAATTGCCTTAAGCACTGGGTGGGTATCTCTGGGTCTGCACAGCGTTTTCGCAGACCTTTGCTGCTCGAATAGAACCTGCGCCGTTAAAACAGGAGACCCTTCAGCTGCCACAGCGGACAGCAAACACGTCTGGGGTTCCTCAGAGCTCATTTTGAGGTCCCATCATGCTTTTCATTTTGTAGGATCATTTGTAAACATAATTCGCAAAGTGTGTTTTCATGAATATTCACATTCATACATGTATGCATGTATGAGTTTGTGTTGTGGGAGGTAACACAAACCCATACAACAACTCAACAGGATTTTAAAAAGTGGCATCAAGACTTGAATGTCCCTTTCAACCCTGAAATGTCCCCTGAAAAAGTTCAGAAAACTGAAATCATGGTCGTTTTAATCTGGCTTTTAAAGGTCATTCTGTACTTTTGACTCATTAACTTTAAAAGATCATAATCTAATCACAGGTCAAGAAATTGATTTATAGCAGAAAGTAATACAGTCAGGTTTGGTGGAAAAGGCCCTTTCAGGGAGCTCCCAAGGAATCAGAGCAGCAGCAGAGTTTGAAGTCCATCTTAATAAAGACATGAATCTTAAAAATTGTGCACATTACGTGGAGCTAATATTAATAGTAATTTAATGATAATTTGTGTACTCTAGCTGGTTGCTAAATTGGCAACAAAGCTTGTTTGGCTTGTTGCCTACAAAGTAAGTGAGCTTGTGATGTGACCGACGTGCGATTAGAAAGTCGTCCTGTTGTTTCGTGCTTGACAGATTTCTGTGTATGAAATAAAAGTATTTACCGTAGCTAATAATAGATTATTTACATACACGTACTCCTGTCCACATCAGATACGCCTGTTTTTTTCGTTAAAGTCACATTTCCTCATGTAGCCCCAAAAATCGAGCTGTCCGAGTGATTATGCTAATCTGGATTTTTCTCTATTGTGTTCCAGCCTCACACATATTCACTGTATTTTCCCGTGATAGCTCATGAAATATGGAACGACTCTTTTGTTTGTTTACTTGTTGGCCTGTCAGCAGGGCCTCATGCTGCTTACAAGCTGTGGGAGGTCACAGTGAAGGTCAAGGAGCTAGCTCTGTATGTGTGTGCATGCATGTGTGTGTGTGTGTGTGTGTGTGTGTGCAAGCAATGCATTATTATTAAGTTGTATATACAGTCTAGTGTGGAGTGTGCGTGCATATGTTTAGGCAGGAAAGCATGTGTGTTCAGGTTTTTGTTTGTACTTTTAGAGAAGTATAATGTGTGTATTTAGGGAGGTTTGTGTGTGTGTGTATGAATGTGAGCATATGTGTGTCTGGACATTTGTTTTTTATGGGCATGTGTATGTGTGTGTTTTCTGTGTATGTGAGCATGCCTTTTCAGTTTTTGTGTGCTTGCATAAAGTGAAATAATTGGTGTGATGTTTTGTATATATGAGTTTGTTTGTGTGTGTGTGTGTGCGCGTGTGTGTGTTTTACAGTCTGCAGGTATATTTCTGTGTGCTGGAGGAGTAATGTGCAGACTTTGCCAGAGTATCATGCAAGATGTTAAACGTTGACAAGCAGTGGAGAGAGGGGATGGAGGATGACGGAGTGTGTGTGTGCGTCTGTGTGTGTGTGTGTGTACGTGCATGCATGTATTTGTGCAAGTGTGTGTGCAGCCTGGCTGACTACCTGCAGGCGTCGTTGTGAGTGGGTGAGCATCAGGCCCAGTTACTGTCCTGTGGGCTGAGGGTCCTACGATCACTCGCAGCGAGGACACGGCTCGCCCCAGCCCACAGACACACACACACAGACACACACACGCCTGCCCCCAGAACAAGAAAGATGCCTAAAATCATGCACACAGTTGCTCACACACAGACACTTCACCACTCAGGCATTATTTTGCACTCATGTTGAGCTGTAACACACACACACACACACACACACATTCACACATTTCTCATCACAGAGGCAGTGGTTACTCCTGCTCTCCTCAGCCTCTGTCCTGTGGTCTGGAAGTCTTTTTTACTGGAGCTCCTATAGCCCTTCATTACCTCCACTTCCTTCACTTCCTCTCAGCCCTTCACGTCCCTTCAGGACATCCATACAGCCAGACAGCACCAAGCTCCCCGCAAACTGCCAGTATAGCTGCTGCTGAACCATCCCACGCTCTCTTTACCAGAAGACCCCTAAGCCATGACACACTTTGCTTGCTCTGCTGCTATCTGTGCCTGGAAATCCTGTTAACCCTCATCTCACTGCTGGCCATGTTCAGTGCTCATTTTTTTTTTTTTTTTGGAATTGAAACTTGAGATGCTCACAGACGCCAGTGGAAGCCTCCGGGTGGATGGGTGTCTAATCAGGGGTGGCAAATTGGATCAGACCCCAAAAAATGAATTGAAATATGCTCCCAAAAGGAATAAAAGAAGAATACTATACAAAGCTATATTAACTTTGAACATATTTCTTCTAGTGTATAGCTAATTGAGAATCAGTTTGTATGGGAACAGATTTCAAATGTAAAGGAATTTATTAACGAACATTTAGTCTCCCATAAGAGTTTTTTGGAAAGAAAGTGTATGTTGCTGTTCATGTACATGTGCTTTATAGTATCTACAGTAAAATTCTCAAAGGTGGACTGGAGCTAGCACTAAACACTGAACACACTTAACAGTGTGGCTAGACAGAAGGCTATAGTTTTACATAAAAATGGATCTCTACCCTGAAATAGTTTTATGTAATAGAATCGTTCACAATCAAGCATTTCCTGCATCCTCATATAAAAATGCAGTGTTATTACAGTAAAAGTCACGATACCTCGGTTAGTTAATGCTAAAAATCGAGTAAAAACAAATGTAAAGGAGCAAATAATCCATTTTTATATGACAAGATTTTGAATTATGCATTTTTTTATTTTAAGGAATCACATAACACTTGTGTATTTAAATTATTCTACTGGTTTCTTTTGGATTTTGGTTTCTTTCCTTGCTGAAATGACAAACCATAAGTGGAACTCAATAAGAACCAAAATCAATTAGCAAAATCAGAAGCAATGAACTCTGAACCCAGTATCTGGCCATCATTTGCTGGGATTACAAGGATGAAAGACACAAAAAATTAGTTGAATTGTGTTTGAAGCATCAGATTTGAATCACTTCAAATGTAAATTAGCCATTAATTATTTGTTGGGTTAATTTACATTTGAATTGTTGATAATCTGCTCATTGTATATGAAAGTGAGGTCTGTTTTTTTAATTCTATTTTTCATCTTTCATGTAGCTGCTCATTACATTTCATTCGTTTGGCAGATGTTTTTGTCCGAGATGACGTAAAATAAGTGGAATTAAACTCCAAAGAAACAGCCACATAGCCTAAAAATCCCCTTTAAAAGTCCTTTTATAGCCATATTGAGGGTAAAATCCCACGTTCAGGTTAATCTGTCAGGGCCGATTGCAGCACTGAATGTGCTAATAAAACGTGTGTAGCATCTTGTATGAGCCGGTATGAAGGCTTTACGGAGGCTTCATGAAGCTGTTAAAAACCGGAGCTCAAGTGTCAGTGTGCTGTCGTCTGTTGTTCGCCTGCCTCCCCGGCCCCGTTTGTTTGTGTGCCATCGTTAGTCATCATTGCTCAGTTCAAACGCAGCTCTGAGCAGCAACCCCCCCCCCCCTGCAAGACAGACAGCACAGGACCAAGAGAAATCCTGTCTGGCCCAGTGCCGATGCAGAGTGATGTCATCCACACACACACACACACACACACATCCAGTCACACAAACCAAATGTGCACTCACGAGGCGCCGTGGGACATTGCTCCTGCACACACTCTCATGTGTGTTTGTAGGTGTGTGTGTGGGTGAACATGTGCAGCCAAATCATCGTACATACATCAGTGGTGTGTTTCTCTTCTCTCGCTCTCTCTCTCTGTCTGTCTGTCTCTCTCTCTCATTATTAAATAAGGTTAAATGAATCATTTATGAACATTTGGGAGTGACAGAGGCAAGGGGCGAATAGAACATGAAGCGCACCTGTGCGTTTTGCCAGCGGCACGTTGTGTAACAGCAGCGTGTTTCCTTGCTCTTATGGAATTGCATTAGTAACGGCGCTGTATCGGAGGCCCTCACCCTCCCACCCAGTCGTGTCAGCGGGCGCATTACCGTCCATGGCGCGCTGTCAGAGGAAGAAACGCCCAGGCTCTCCCATTGACACACTCCGCTGCATGCTGTTGCACATATACACCGCACACATATTGACACACACCTGAGACACCTCAGGAAGGTGACAGGTTATGGGGAGTAAATAAAGCTGCATGAATTGCTCCCCGGAGAGGCGACTGGATCACATGGTTTGCATGATGTAGCTGTTACTTGTGATTTTGGATGAATGCTCCTGCAAAGGATGGAAAAGTATGCCATCCGGAAAGAAGCCATGATTGTTGAAGCCTCAGATCTAGCAGTGATGTCAGCTGGAAATCACACTACCTACAAAATTACAGAAAAGTATATATTTTGTATGCTTTAAAGGAGAACTCAGCTATTTAACACATTACAGTGTGGTTGCACTACTTGAACTCCAATTTCCGACATGCAGACTGCAGTGATGGCATGCATCATTCCTCTAAGCTTCAGCAAAGACATACACGCAATCAAAGACTCGTTTCACTCTGCCTGGGTCCGAGTGCAGTTTGAAATGAGATGCATCCAAGTTATCTGCCAACTATCCTGTCACAATGAGAATTGTGACGGTCGACTTAATTGGCGAAGGATGACGACACGTACAAGGAATTTGACTCCGCTTGTCAGCAGCTATTTGTGTACTTTGACTGCTGAGAGCAAATGTACGATCAGATGCTGCAAAGACAACATGGATAAACAAAGCTAAACAGACATATAGGTATTATGTATCGGCAAACACGCACTGGACAGCAAGCATACAGTATCTTTGTACTGCACAGGTGACATTGTTGCTGGAAACTGCTTATCCAGGTCTGTGGTCCTGTTCTACAAGTAGTGCTGCAAAGAACACTGTTAGCACTGTCCCACTCTGACCATCCATCCATTCAGTAGGCGATTTGAGGGGAAGCGAGGGGAGATGCTGTCTACCTTGTTAACCCCCCCGCCCTCCCGCAGGGGCAGAGGGGTTGTTTATCTGTTTAGATCTTAGTCTATTTTGCCTGACTTATTGATCCTTTATTGACTGAGGCTTCTGTAAATTAGAATCAGTGGTCTCGACCACGGCTCTGAAATATGAGCAGCCTAACTGTGTATTGATAAATCCATTGGGCTGTTTGTGGTGCTGAAGAAGCTGATTGATTTGTAATTGTGCTCTTTTTCTCTCAGTCCTGCCCTTCTGTCTTTCCTCTTGGATCTATAATATTGTCTAAACTATCTAGTTTAAATACTCCATTACAGACTATATTGTACGGTCAGTATTAAGTTGGGGTTTGGGCCATCTACCTGTTCAAAACAAATCACTGACTGCATCCATGCATCCATCCATCATCCATCCATCCATCCATCCATCCATCCATCCATCCATCCATCCATCCATCCACCCATTGATTCATCCATCTATATTTCTTACAGAAAAACTTAAAACCTACTTTTCAGCCTTTCCTATAACCAAACGTTTGTCTCCACTGTCATTTTTTGTTATTGCGGTGTCATATATTACTGCAATA
This sequence comes from Chelmon rostratus, assembly GCF_017976325.1. Taxonomy (NCBI): domain Eukaryota; kingdom Metazoa; phylum Chordata; class Actinopteri; order Chaetodontiformes; family Chaetodontidae; genus Chelmon; species Chelmon rostratus. Next base: position 27,206,622 of record NC_055663.1, read on the forward strand.
TTTGAACAATTTTAATTAGATAGATCTACTTTATTCTTTTATCAACTTTGTTCTTTTTTTAGATGTTTTATTTAAAAGTTAAACCGCCTAGACTTGCCGTTGTGCATGAAATGTCGACTAACTGCTGCTTAAAAATCAATACTTAAAATTGGGAAATGGAAGATTTGCTGGGTAAAGTGTTTCGATTCCCACCTGACAGCCATTAACGATGCTGAGGCCGGTGATATTGTTGCACCCTCATGCATGAAATCGCATCAGTAAAGCTTTTGGTGCCATAATCACAAGCCTACTTTAAACCTGAGCAGCTTCTTTGCAGTGATTAGCGGAGAAGTGGCTCGCATTAATAGTAGAGAGGAGCTTCGGTCATGGACTACTTGATTTGTTTTTTGGCAGCCTATCACGGCCCCCGCTCTGATGTGTCATCTCTTCTCTTCTCTGCAGGTATGATTTAGACTGCAAGAGCGACAACCTCTCTAAACACGTGAGTGTCTCCTTCACCTCAGCTGTTCAACAATCAGTCATGCATTCATGGAAATATCATACAGCCAAATGTTTACCCTTCCAGTACAATAGCAGCCTGATTCGAATTGGAACGTTAGAGGTAAAAGGCACAACAGGAACAAAGCAATCGTGTTGCATTTAAACCTCCTGACCCATATCAACGGCATTCAGAGGGTTTTTACACTCCGAAAACTTTCTGACCCGCTTGCTTTTTGTGTTTGTTAGCAAAGTTTGTGCAAAACGTTTGAAACTTGCAGCCAGTGGCATTTAGCAGACACGTTCTTGCCTTCAACATTTGATCATTAAGTTGATAAAAATATAATTTGGGTGGCAGTATGTTTCCCTGTTGCAGATAAGTTAAATAGAAATGTAATTTCTAGGAGCCAACATTGTTTGACATTTTTTTTTTTTTTTTTTGCTCAAAGTATTTTTATTGGCATATTAAATTTATACAGAATGACACTTCAAAAACAGAACTGCATGAATACAATATAACCCCCCCCGCTCAACAGAGCCCCATCCCTACAACAATATTACTGTACCATTAATTAATTAAATAATGATCTTATAAAGAATTACTTACTTACTTATACATACAAAATAGAAAAATAGATGTATATAGAAATAAAAAAAAGCAAATGTGAAAAAATAAATAAATACATAAATAAATAAATAAATCATTAAAAATAAAATAAATAAGATAGAAATCGAGATTAACAAAATAATATTCAAGTATCCAAAATAAATAAATAAATACATAAATAATAATAATAATAAAAGGATAGGAATTGACGTTAAATAAGTGGGCTATAGATTATATACAATATAGGATCAATTCTATAAATTTTAAGTGTTAGCGTCATCTATATTTCCTATGTATGTCAAAAAAGGTTGCCATACAGCATAAAATTTTTGAGCACACCCTTTTGTGGAATAGCGAATTTTCTCCAACACTAAGTGATGTGACATTTTTTTTCTTCATAAATAACTTAAAAGATGTTTAAATGTTGTTGATAGGATTTATAGAAGGATAATTGCAAATACTCTATACATGTATTGCCCTGTACTGTCGGTTATATATTAAGAAAATAAAGACAGTTTACGGTTTTCATTCGTCCAAACAGCCATCTGTATTCTCACAGAGGATCTTTCATCATCCTTCAGTCTTATTTCTAAATACATCAGATATTTTTAAATGTATCTTAGTGTATGCTGAAGGGGTATGTCAATTTCTCCATTATATATATATTAAATTATCTCTATCCAGTCATCAATGAAGGGAGCCTCAGGTTTTAACCAGCTATAAATTATTGCTTTTTTTGCATGCAGCGAGCAGAATACCCATAAGGTTTCTATTGTCCTCTGATTTTCTAAAAAAAACCAGCAGTTTCTTATTCTAAGAAGAAGTTTAGTGTTATATGGTGAGATATAAGAAGATTTTTCATTTTTCCTTCCTCTGTCTGCCAAATTAATGCCTTTTGTGACTGTGCTGAAATAGTGGCACATTTGGAGCTGTAGAAATTGTGCTGTTCTAAATGATTTTTTTTCCCTCACTGGCTGAAAAGTCCCCCCTCATGCATCACAATAAGCAGTAATACTTTTCCTTTGGCCATATTAAAGGAGTTCTGTTCTGATACACAACTACTGAGGCGTCACTGACGCGGGTGGTGGCTAGGCTGACGCTCTAGATGTTACCTGAGGCTATTTGCTAACTACACTGTGACTTACTGTGATTTGAAATAAAACAACTGTACTTTTGAGTCAATGGTGATCCATTTATTTTACGAGTCCAACAACAGGTTACGCACCGTAGTCACAAGCCGAAATCAATAACAGTGAGCCAACATAGCGCTTAGCCTTGCCGTAGCGTAGCGTAGCGGTGTACCGGTGTAGAGGTGTAGAGGTGTAGAGGTGTAGCGCGTAGCGGTGTAGCGGTCAAAACCCTTTTGCCCTTCCAGGTAGGACGCCTGACCTGCAACAGATAGTTCCTACCTAAATACCTGACGGAAGGTTAATTATTATGCGCCACCCAGTGGACAAAAAATAAATCAAACTCACAAAGAAACCATGCATTTTGGCTCCTACAGGCCATATATTGAATCTTTTGTCCAGCAGATGAGGGAAAAATTTAGTCCAGAAGGGACAACATCTCCACAGTGGACTTGACTTGTGTTGTATCAAAAACAATGGTTTGAAGGTGGATCCCATCACTCACTGAGAGCTCGAACGCCTTCCACCTTGCAAAATAAGCAGCGTTGCACCAGCGGATGAGATGGCTGCATGGCGATGCTCTAGTGGGAGCACCATTCCTCTGCATTCTTTTTGAAGCTTGAATAGGTGCTTCATCAATGTAGCTGGGATAAAAAAAAAAACATGGTGTCGCTTTGGGCGTTCAGCGCTGCTTTCAAGAGGCAGAGCTCATTAAAACGATCAAGTGGAGGATGGGAAAGATCATCTACAGTTTGACTTTTCCAAGTCTAACACACATAAATGTTAGTGACAAGTTGTCAGCTGACGGGCTTTAACAAAGAGATGAGATCATATCAGCGTTGTCATTCCTTATCAGGCGTCTGTTTGGTTCTGCTCATGCTCTTTCTCGTGAGAGTTCAGTTTTTGCAGACGTCCTGCCACAGCTGATGATGGAGCGCAGGATGAAGTTACTCCCATCACTATTCATCTGGCCTCTCTTGGTCCAGCTCCACCTCCATAATGATTTCAAACCTGTATCTTCAGATTTCACTGCCCTACAGCCCCATCATTCATTTTCAATTCAAAAAGAAGCTCCAGCAGCCCCCCCCCCGCTCCAGTTCTGTCCATAAATCCGGGCTCCATCTCCACCCCCAGCCCCCTTCTTATTAACCGGCTTCATTCTCACTGCCAACTGCAGGCGGAGTTCTTTTCCTCAGCCCCAACCCCAGCGTGCCCCCCGGCTCCTTCTGAGAGCGCTGAGCAATGTGAGCGTAGCGACTCACTCTCAGCATGAAGGCTGAGGACGCTTGGATGCGTCCTGTCGTGGCTGTGGATGTGTGGGATTAGAGATCTGGCACGCAGTGATGGCTCCATTGTCCGGGAACAGTCCATCCCCTGTCGCATGGCTTTAAATAACAGAAAGTGGAAGCAAAGAAAAAAAAAAATGCACACGAGTACAGTATCTCTCCCGGCAGCTCCAGTGGCAGCGTCGGAGGATGCCTCCTTCCTCCCATCACAGCAGATGTTTTTCATGTGCCATATGGTTTGCATACCTTGTGCAGATATGGCTGTAGGCGAAGATGCGCGGGGACAGCGCATACAGTGAAATCTAATTAAGGGCTGGGTATCGTGTTACCTAGTAGATGAAGTGCACGATGCTTTTTCATCCTGACAGACGCTTGTCACGGCCGTGTGAACAAGTCTGTGTATCACTCCTGTTTCTCTTTGTGGTAAAATACACCGATATCCCCCTTACAAGCAGTAATCTCATTTCAAAGCCTTTATTTATTATTTAAACGCGATGATGAGCAAGTGAATCCAGGCAGAGAAATAGCTCCTTTGTTTGCAGGCAGTAATTAAGTTAGCTGGCTGGATGTTCCCTCACTGCTTGAAAGCAGTCAACGTTTATTCCCCTTTATTAAATGTACTATTGCTAGAAAAGCTGCTTTGTGTGGTGTTTTCATCTTTATTGGACTGTTCACAGTTGTGGGCCAAAAAAGAGTCTGAAGGGCCTGACTGCTCCAGAGGACAGTGATTCCCAACCTGGGGTTCTGGACCCCTTTAAGGGATCTGAAGATAAATCTTAGAGGTTGTGACATGATGCTCCACGAATGTCATTTTTTTAGGGTTTTCTTTAGCTTTGTCCTTCTGAAATACTGAATGTATTTACTTCCCTTTTCAAAATAACAATCTGAAACTCTTGCATTGATGAGCAGCTCATATGCTGCAGAGGCTTTGTAAGAAATCTCTAGTCTTTATCAAAGCTGGTATTATTCTCATACCTTTTTCTATTATTTGAATTTGCATCTACAAGTACAGTGAGTGAAGTTCTGTGTTCATTTTTTGTCAGTTGGCTCACACACCTCATTTACACCTGTATCAAAATTGGATCCGTATTCAGACACGTTATTCCGGTAATAAACGACCTGATCCTACCTCCAGATGTGGTCAGGCAGATCTGATCACATTTACACCGTCCATTAATGTGCATTCTTCCTTATCCAGATGACGTGTCCAGATACACATTGCATTTTAATACCAGGTGCATTAAATATTATAATATTACGTATATTTGAGGTCAGAGACAACTGTGATTTAATTATTATTTAATAGGAAAATACCTTTTGACAACATAAGTAAAACAGAATGTGACAATTTGCTAATTCTTTATGACATAAACTCAATTGAAAGTGAAGTTTCGACCTCATCAGCGTCATTGATTTTTGTAAATTATTCCGAATTTGATGCAGCAACACGTTTCAAACATGTTGGGACAGGAGCAACAAAAGACTGGGAAAGATGTGGAACGCTCCAAAAACACAGGTTGATTGGTAACAGGTGATAGTATCATGAGTCAGTATGAAAGGAGCATCCTGGAAAGGCTCAGTGGCTCACAGCGAGGATGGAGCGAGGTTCAACACTTTGTGAGCAGATGATTGGCTAAAGGAGATTAATACATGATGAGTAGTTGGTAATAATGCATCGTCTGTAATGCAAATGATCGCTTTCTGTTTTTATTTTACACAGCGTCCCAACTTGTAGTCATAATTGACAAAATGTGAAATTCAGTCTCAACAAATGGTGGAATTTCCTTTTAGCTTGCTGCAGCACTTGGACGGTGTCACTTTAAGGACAAAGACGTGGCAGGGGTCTGCATTTTAGAGGCGGAATGAGCAGGGCGACTTCAAGAAGGAATGCAGCACTGGTGGAATTCAGCTGTGATGTTTCTTACTTGGAGATACCCTCCCAACCTTTTCTTCCTGCCACCACTGAGCCTGTTAAACCGGCGCCTCAGCCTCTGGCCTTAGATTTCCGAGGCGTAGCAGGCGCTGGGCTCGGGCTGCTAGCTAGCAGCACAGTTCTTCTGCAAAGGCCAGAGCGTTTTTGTCATCTCTTTTTGTTTCGAGACCTCGGCTGGGGGAGAAATTTGCTCAGCACCGGCAAAGATCTTTGGAGCAGCTTTCTGCCCGCCGGACTCAACAAGGCTCATCTGTCAAGCACATTTACACACACACACACACGCACACACAATCTGGTCGGTGCATGAACAATCGTTCCTTGGCTCTTGTAAAGAGACTTTTATACCCCCTTCCCTCTTTCTGCTTTGCCTCTCTTGCTGGCCAAAGGCGCCTCCTCCCCAAACCGAAGCCTCTCTTACGGTCACCAGACAGTGATCAACAAGGACACGGGAGTTTCTGCACACTGGCCTGAGAACAGAGACGGGAAGCCATTCAGTGCCAAAAATATGACGTTTAATTCGCTCAATTCGTTTCAACAGGAACACTGAATCAGCTGGGGAAGAACTTGAAATTCTTGACTACCAACTTCCTCTTTTTTTATGGTCTGTATGCGTCTGTAGTGCTCACATTATGTGCATAAATCGAGAAAATATAGTTTAGCTTGTTTTTGTTTTAATGAAACAGCTTTGCCTTCCTTTTTTCCTCGAGTCCCTGCTGACCTGCATGACGGCTGTTTGTTCAGTCAGACTGAAGAAAGAGCTCATCACATTATTGGCTTCATCTTTTGTCTTGATTGACAGCGATATGATGGCAGGAGGGCTTCAACTAACCATTGCTTTCACTATAGGTCAATCTGCTGATTCAGTTTTCTTTATAAAATGTTCGAACATTGTGAACATCTCCTATTTATAATTCCTCAGAGTCCACATGACTGTTTGATGATTGATTATTTTATCTGAATTAAACAATCAAATCGTTTGACAATGTGGAATCAGAGAATGTGTCAGGCCGGGACTCAGATGCAGAGATTCTGAACACACAGATCTTTATTGAAATTTTCAACCCAAGATCCACTTCAATGAGTGTCAAACAAATGGGCTATATAATTACTCTAGGCCTAAGGCTATAACTATGACTATCAAGAAAATAACAGAAAACGCTCACTATGAGGATAAACTAGAAAACACTACGTAAATAGAAATAACTAAGAACAGAAAACGCTCCAGAGGGAGGAAAGCACTATAGACTATGAATACAGGGAAAACGAAGCTAGATAAGGAAAACTATGAAATCAAAAGTACTCTCCTAAAAAGCGGAGGAACAAGAAGTTAAATACTAAAACAGAAACAACAGAAAATCTCTCTATGAAGAGGAAAACAATTCGGCTGAAGACTAAGCTAAGAAAATAAATCAGAAAACTAAGATATCAAACTCACAAACAAAAGACACTCACAAGGAGGAAACAAGAGCTTACTGAAACAAAGACTGTGGCTGTGGCAAGGACAATGGAGAAGACAGGCTCGGGTGAATCGCCGACGGACAAAGACACACTGGCACAAGACAAGGGAGACGCAGACTATTTAACACGTGGAGGGTAATCAGGAACAGGTGGAAACAATGGGTAATCAGGGCGGACACACGGGACACACGAGGACCGGCAAGTGCTCTGAAACGAGAGGAGACTTAGACCTTCAAAATAAAACAGGAAATGACAAGACAAAAAACCCCATGACGAGACAGACCTCACCGCGGTGTGACAGAATGTTTTTTACTGGAAGAGTGGCTGAACAGATAAATAAGATAAAGATAAAACTGAGAAAATTGATGCTGTGAAATAAAAACAGATATACTCAAACTGAAATGAAGCTGCTGGAACTGGATAAAAACGACTTCCTGTTCGTTACTGTGAGAATAATCAGGATGAAGTCACATTTTAATGAGCTCAGTTTAAAAATGCGTCAGATTATTTTACAGTTACATGGTTGTCTTTGTATTTACATTGATATAGATGAAACACTTTGTGTCTTTGCTGCTTTTATTCTAGCATGGTGCGTTTCACACTTTGGTCCTTATAAGCCAAATGATATCCGCAACATCTTAGTAAATATTTCTCTCTCTTCTAGTTCCGCTCTTAATCTCTCCGGATTTCTTCTTCATGTGTTTCCGTGTGTTTTTCTCACGTGCAGGACTTCCTGGGCCAGGCGTTCTGTACGCTAGGTGAGATCGTCGGCTCCCTGGGAAGCCGCTTGGAGAAACCTTTGATGTAAGTCGAGCACGTCGCGCACCGACAAACACGCTCACTGCTATTTTAATTAGACGCTCGTAATTGAACGTGAGCTTGTGTTGCATTACTCTAATCAGAGAGCCTCCATCACAAGGTGCGACAAAAAGCTGTTGGGGCACGTGTTTTGATTTCAGATTCTGTTCCATTCAGGGGTTTGAATTGAAAATCAGCATGTTATTTTAAGATCACTTGCCGCTGTTTGTCTTTGAAGCGAAGCGAAGCAGGGGCATGAAAATGAGCCAAGATGTTGATGAAAGCGTACACTGTCTCCATCAGCCAAATGAGATGAATAGTTAAACAGCAGCAGGCCTAATGACAGACTGTAAACATGTTGAGATGGTAAACAGCGTGTAGAGAAAAGGGACAGTTCGCCCAAGGGGAAGATGTCAGTGGTGGGCTCCCAGCTCGCTTTCTGATGAAGCCTAAACTGATCTGAAGCCTCAGCTGAAGCCTGGAGACATAATCAGGGATATCTTCACATGAATAAATGTCTGATTTCTTGATTAAACCTGGAGCCAGTTCATGAGAGATTTCACATTTGCTGCCCTTTGTGTGTTCGGTCTCAGCTCAGAAGCATCTTCCAGTGTACAGGAAGTGCACCCTCTCACTGAAGGAGCAGTTTGTTGAGGGGGGGTCTGAGAGGTTAGCATGATCGCCACAGAAATGCAAATGTCATCAACAAACGGTTTGATGTTCAATTGGAATTGATGCTTCTCTTTACTTGGAGTCAGGATGAGAATCATCATCATCAATAAAGTAGAGGAAGTTTTATTCTTTGAGAAGTTGTTGCCTGATATAAAACCTGATTCTGTATTTTATGTATGCAAACATAATAATACTGTATGTGTTTCACTCAGGTTAGTTCAGTTCAGAGTGATTAAAAGGAGAAGACTAATAATACAACACAGACATAAAAAGTAAAACTAACTAACAGCATAATAAAATAATATGAATATAAAGTTACAATATATTGTAATATTTCAGTGAAAGATATGAAAACAGTCAAATATACAAAAGACAAATGTTAGAGAGAAAATGGTGAATAAATGTGACTGCAAGTGATACTGATACTCAGAGGTGGTAGGTAACTAGGTACATTTACTCTGCTTGTACTTTAATCAAGCCTTTTCTTTTTATGACACTTTTTAGGGAACGACAATTATTTTTTTACTCCACTTCTCACTCCACACTCAAAACAAATCGTCAGAGGCCCCTTACAAGACCTGGACCGAGTTAGGTCAGAAGGAAACCACATTGATAAAGTGCAGGAGTGTCGATGTATCATCCCAGCGGCGCTCTATCTGTCCTCTAACACACACAGCAGAAACAATTTGCTTCTGTTTTCCTCCTGAGGCAGCGAGCCATCAGTAGTCTGACCCTCGCTCATCCCGCGACACATACTGGACGCACTGGTGCAGTGTGTGCGACTGTACTGGTGTCTGCATCCAGGACTGTCTGTCTCTGCCAGCGCGTGTGTGTGTGTGTGTGTGTGTGTGTGTGTGTGTGTGTGTGTGTTTGTGGCAGAATCAATGAGTAGTTGCAGCTGACTGGGCCTGCTGAAGAATGACACACAAGAAATATGATGTAAGAATGTGTTGCTGTCGCCGAGTTATGTAATCTGCCTGCAGTCATTCACTCAAATCTGTGTGTGTGTGTGTGTTTGTGTGTGTGTGTGTGTGTGTGTGTGTCCATGCATACTGTACCTGCATGTTTTATCTTTATCTGATTTTTAGATCCATGTAGGTATCTTTAGATGTTCATTGTTTTTCTGTAATGCTTGTGTATGTTTGTAAGTTCATACAAGTGTGTGTGTGTGTGCATGTGTGTGTGTGTGTGTGTACTCACTCAACTGCCTCCAAGTGAAACAAAAAAAAACAATAATCTCAAGTCAAAGCATCACACTCCTCCTCAGTTGAGTGGAGGCAAATCTCAAAATAAAGAGCAACAAAGCCGGCTTAGACGACAACACGCTCTGAACAGCCTCATTGTGAGATCACTTTGACTGAAAGTGACAGTGAGACATTTCACAGCACAGACTGTGTCACACAAATGTCTTTAACCGTCTTTTGCTGCTGTTTTTGGATAAAACTCTTTTCAACACTAAGCAAAGTCTCAGGTTAACCTGGATCCTTATTCAGCTCAAATGTAGGACTTTTTAAATGACTTTCTGACCATCGTGACTCAGGACATTTTTGCGTTTTTTGTCATATTTCATGAACTGTCACACATATTTGAAGACATCTGACATTTTTCTACAGTATTTGCACATCGCGCTATAGTTAAGATATATTCAGTCAGTGACACGCAACAAAGGTGGAATGGAATAAAGTAACTCTTAAAAGAAATTCTCTCCCTCCCTCTCTCTCTCTGTCTCTCCCTCCCTCTCTCTCCCTTCCTCTGTCTCTTCCTCACTCTCTCTCTCCCTCTCTCTCTCTCTCCCTCTCTCCCTCCCTTCCTCTCTCTCTTCCTCTGTCCCTCTCCCTCCCTCTCTCTCCCTCTTTTCCTCTCTCTCTCTCCCTCCTTCTCTCTCTCTCTCCCTCTCTCCCTTCCTCTCTTCCGCTCTCTCTCCCTCCCTCTCTCTCTCTCCCTCTCTCTCTCTCCCTTCCTCTCTCTCCCGCTCTCTTCCTCTCTCTCCCTCTCTCCCTTCCTCTCTTACTCTCTCTCTCTCTCCTCCCTCTCTCTCTCTGGCGGTTTTCCACCTGTCTCCCTGACTGAGCTTTCTCTCCCTCTCTCTCTCTCTCCCTTCCTCTCTTCCTCTCTCTCTCTCTCCCTCCCTCTCTCTCTCTGGCGGTTTTCCACCTGTCCTCCTGACTGAGCTGCCTCTCCCTCTCTCTCTCTCTCCCTTCCTCTCTTCCTCTCCCTCTCTCTCTCTCCCTTCCTCTCTTCCTCTCTCTCTCTCTCCCTCCCTCTCTCTCTCTGGCGGTTTTCCACCTGTCCTCCTGACTGAGCTGCCTCTCTCTCTCCCTCTCTCCCTTCCTCTCTTCCTCTCTCTCTCTCTCTCCCTCCCTCTCTCTCTCTCCGGCGGTTTTCCACCTGTCCTCCTGACTGAGCTGCCTCTCTCTCTCCCTCTCTCCCTTCCTCTCTTCCTCTCTCTCTCTCTCTCCCTCCCTCTCTCTCTCTCCGGCGGTTTTCCACCTGTCCTCCTGACTGAGCTGCCTCTCTCTGCTCGTACAGTGAATTTATTTCACTGTATTCTTCCCTGTGAATTGCAGAACGCTGATGTGTCTCAGGTGACGGCGGGATTATCAAAGCCTCGCTTCAGTTTTCCATCAGTTTGTCCACGTGTGTTACTGTGGACTCTCTCTGCCATTACTGGACAGTATTTAGCCAGATGAAATGATCTCTCCCCTTCCTCGTTCTGAACCATGCCCGGGGTCCGTGGCATTCGTTTGGTCTATTTTTAGCGGTCGGTCTCCCTTGGCTTTAATGGCTGAAAGTTACGCTTCGTCAGGTCAGGATGTAAACAAACATTGCTGCTGAAATGTCACTGGATGTGGTTACATTACTGCGCTGTTCTTTTCTGAAGGTTTCCATTCAGCGCTCATTAATATTTATTTGGACAATCAGACAATGAATGTGAGAGAGGCTGTGAAGAAGAAGAATTTGATTCGAGCCCTGCAGGGGTCTCTGCTGATACAAATTTGAGCATTTAAGTGAGATTTTAACCACAGAAGTAGACAATTCCGGCACCGCCGAAATTTTGACAGTGGCACGAGGGGGGTGCTGGTGTTATATATACCACTGTTTCTCAAGCCTGGTCCTGGAGTACCACTGCCCTGCATGTTTTAGATGTATCCCTGCTCCAGCACACCTGATTCAAATGAATGGCTCGCTATCAGGCCTCAGCAGAGCCCAATAACGAGCAGCAGAGCAGGGCAGCTGGTGCAAAATCCCTCTTTATTTAAATTTGGTGGGGGCTAACCCTTTAAAATTGAAATCAGAGGCGAGAAGAGACGTTTGTCTACAAAAGGATCCAAAAATTATGTGTCTCCTGTTCACCGTTTATGGCAATTAAAAAAAAAAAAAATCAGGCGATTTCTCACTGCCTCTCGCACTCTAGCTGATGACATCACCCACTCTAGGGGAAAAAATTCTGAGCATTTTTTGAGAAACTTTATGGTCTTCAGATGGTCAGGGATTGAAAACAATAAGAGATATCAAAAAGTGAGCCGAGGTTCATTTCGAGCCAACAAAATGATCTACGTTTTAAAGTTCAAATGAAGTCTCTAGGAGAAAGTATGGCGAGGCAGCGGAAACTTGAAAAAGGCTAAAATTTGAGGAAATTTCCCATTCATTTCTTATGGGAATTTTTTTGCAGTTTTTTGCGAATAACTTTGCGAATTATTAACGAATCCTGTCATAAGTACATAGCACAGCATTCCCGATCGAGCCGCACGGTTTGATATATAGTTACACGCGAAATTCTGGCGGAATATGAAAAATAAGAAGAAAAAAAGCGAGATATTACGAGCCACTATTGTAATCTCACATTCTCGTAGAGCTTTACTGTCTCTGTCATAAACACCTCAGTTTGCCTGAATAAATGCTACATAAAGAAAAACAAACCAGAAACACTCGTTTGGTAGCTTCATTCGCAGCGTTGACAGTCGAATTCTGAATGAGCATTCGTTCAGTTATTTTTTGCACAGTTTGCACAGTTACAGATACAGATTAGGCTGCACTGATATTTAGTTTATACCATTTGTGAAATTAGACTCCAGTTATGGCTGTGTAGGACTGCTTCCAACTCAGATGATCCAATGTCCAACAACGCCAGTGTGGGAAAGTGCAAAAGACTTATTGAAAGATATGGATGGATGTAGACATTTCCAAAATTCTCGACATGTTTTTATCTTACAAAATATTCTGCTTCAATGCATTTTTGTTCAACCATTCAAAAACACCATTTTTCTCCTGTTAGGCCTGTTAGCGTCTCTGCTAACAGGCCGGTCCAGCAGCATTAAGCCTGGGGCACCATTATTATTTCATCAATATATTATGCCTTCATTGGATTAGCCCGCTGCCTGCAGGCATTTATGTTGACCAAACTGTTGAGTTACATTCATTAAAGAAAGTTGCTTTCTGAAAAAAAAAAACTCATTCATTCCCATGAATCACTTAACCTGACAGACATTCGAAGCATCATTAGAGAACCTCAATAGAAGCTTCGACTGTAAAAAAGAAAAAAAAGGCCTGCTAGCATCTATACAGTCGTACTGCGTATAAATTGTAAACACAGTTGAATGAATCATACTGTGGCGTGCAGAATAAACAACAAACCACTATGGAGTATATACAGTAGGGTCGATGTAATTATGACAAACTGTGTACAGTGTAAAAATAAGATAGTATGTAGAATTAACAAAGGGAAAATGGCTGTTAGAGTATTTAAATATTATTGAAGTAGTTAAATATGGCTCAGTACAGTTTACATAAAGCACTATGTATCAGCAAACAGGGTTTTATTGTGCAAATAGTTGTGTAAAGAGCAATTTTTTTGTTTTCAGAATGAGATGAAAAGAAAACAGTATAATCCAATAGGGTTCATTAGTTGTCTTCAGTTTTCATTAACCTCTTATATCAACAGATTTTTTTTCCTGTAACTGGTTTCAAACCCATTGTCCAAAGTGTCACAAACTGGCTTGAGGCTGCTTGAATGTGACATAAATGGGAATAACCTTTTTTTTTTTTTTTCTAGTGGGATCCCTGGAAAGAAATGCGGCACCATCATAGTGAGAGCAGAAGAGCTGAGCAACTGCAGGGTAAGAGTCCGTTTGGTTCCCCCGTCGAGGTTCTGGTTCTTATTCCTTACAAAGTGATGAGTGTGACCAAAAAACACCACAACATTATGACCTTTATGAAGGAAGGATTTATTGCAGGACTGTTGTATTAGACTGCATTAGTTTAAACCTGATGTACCTAATAATCTGGCAACTAAGTGTACACATGCATACTGTCTACTTTTCTGATGCTGGGTTGCTTTAAGAATGTACTAAAGACATCATTGTTAAGTGTTGCTGTAACAACTGCAATGTTCAAAGTGTAAATCTTAACGTGTATTTTCTAAAAATATAATCGCACTGCAGCAAGCATCAAGTACATAACAGGTTATTTTCACTTTAACAGATGTGTAGTGACTCTTTCACAGAGGAGGTTTGGCTTTTCTTTCTCTTGGCTCTACTCTTGCACCCTGTTTGACACTGTTGTCATGGCTTCAGTCAGACTGACTGAGTCTATTTCAATCCCTTTATTTCACAGGGAAAACAAAACATCAATTCAAACATTCGGACACAAGGAATAGAGCAGCCATTTCTATAAAAGCACCTCGCAGTCCTGTACATCTGATCCGCCACTGTGCACCAAATTAAACATGAGGAGAGAAAACCATTGTAAAAGAGGCACAAATTTCTCTTCTGGTGATTTACAAAATGCCAGAATGTGTTACAGACATCGGAGAGGTTGACAAAGTTTATCTTTTTTGTTCATGTGTTTTCCATCCACGCGTTGTAGATACTTACTTTCCAAAGACAGCCATGAAAGCAAAGCAAAGAGCTTAATTAAGCAGTAGAACACACCCAATGTACCAAACAACTTAATAACAACACTTACAAACACTTCACAGTTTCACATCAGTAATTCCACATCTTGGGTGACATAATGACAATAATGTGTCAGGGTGTCGAGGGTGAAATCAAGCCTGATCGCCGCGATTTAATCTCGTAGTGTCTGTCTTCTGTCAGCTCCCAGAACTCAGCGGGTGAGAATATCAACATTTCTACAAATAGAAGTGATATTGAAAGTATGCCGGTCTTACATTTAAGTGATAATGCAGAAAACAGCTTGAATCTGCTTTTATAATCTGAATTATTCTCCGAAATGCATCTGCTAACAACATGACAGACATGACGCAGAGAAGTGGCGCATCACTCTTCAGCATCCTGTCTAAAGTCTTTATTTCGGTTACGTCTCTCCTGCCAGGAATCGGTGATGCTACAGTTTTGTGGCAACAAGCTGGATAAGAAAGACTTCTTTGGGAAATCCGATCCCTTCCTCGTCTTTTACCGCAGCAACGAAGACGGATCGTAAGTTGACGAGCAGCTTCCTGTGTGTGTTTGTGGACAATTTGCTGAATTAACAAAAGCACCTATCTAAGTTGTACGCACAAAAGCACACATTCGCAGCACGTAAAGATGCCTGAAATGCACATAGGCTCTCGAGTGGGATTTTTCATGCTCCAAAAAGCTCCAATACAGAGTATATAAGGTCTAAACTGCCTATATGAGGTTATGTAATTCTTGGTGCTGTATATGTGACTTACTGTATGTCGTCCAGCCGCTAACAGGGGAACGCAGCAGAAGGAGGGATGAGCAGAGATAATAGGGCTGACAAGAGGAAAATAAAGGGAGAAAGGATGAATGAGATGAAGTTAAGTGAAAACTGTGTGTGGAGGTCGCGGCTTCTTTTGCCCCGCAGATGCTTTTATTCAAGTCGACTTCAGCGTCTTAGTGAAGACACACTTTCTCTCTTTGTGCAGCTGGGTATTTACTGTTGCCGCCTAAATGTTCAGCCGCAGGGTGTAACAGCAGCGCGCCGCGGCTACAAAGAGCCAGACAAGGTGCCGCAGAAGGAAGAACAGGAAGTGCTTATTTCAGCCAAAGATCAGGCTTTATGAAATGCATTGAACATCACACTCTTAATACGCTTAATAGCAAATAGGAGAGGTGCACACAAGGTGCTGTTTTTACCTTTACGGTCCAGCAGAAGTGACATATCTGCTGTGTAAATCACTGTTTTCTCCTTTGAGACAAAAATCTGATACTGAAATGGAGAAATTATAATTTTTTTATTTTTTGTTTTCAAGATGGCGCCCCCTAGTTTTGCATAAATTCAATAAAACACAGCTCTGGTACCTGTTTACCTAGAGGGGACCTTATTTCAGTACTGCCAGTCAAATCTAGCATAAAGCAGTTTTCAATGAAATGTGTGATCTTCTTTCTCATTAGCGATAGAGCTAAACTCGTTAGCACGGGATGTAAACAGAACAGTGGAGAGAAAGCAAGAGAAAGCAAAAAAAAGCTTTCAGCGCTATCGTGATTGACTAGCGTAAGCACAGCTGGCGAGTTAAAGGGTGACTCCATCTGCGTTGTTCAGCCGTTAGCAAAAAGCGCTAACGTCTAACTACGTCAGGTCATGTGGAAAACTTGTTTAGAAGATTATTAGATTTGATTGTTTGGATTTGAACATGTAGAAAACACTACTGGAAGCTACAAAATGTTATAAAACCTCATAAAAACCCCACAAAATAGCGGACCCTCGCTTTAACAGTTAGCTTACCCACCAGCTAGCCAGGCGTGTCACCATGTAAGGAAGCTTCCTGCCTCGCGTATTTCACGTGGACGAGCTTTTTTCTTTCCTTTAATAAGAACAATTAATACATTTAAAAAAAACATGCTGATGTTATCTGATAAAAAAAATAAACGATTTAATCACCTTTCTGTGTCTCACAGGTATACCATCTGCCACAAAACAGAAGTGGTGAAGAACACTTTGGATCCGGTGTGGCAGGCTTTTAAAATTCCTGTCAGGGCGTTGTGTAACGGAGACTACGACAGGTACAGAGACAAACCCGCCGACGTAAACGTTTCACTGACAGCTGGACTGAAAGAAACTGAAAAAAAGAGAAATTTTGTCATCTAAATGTTTGACGTCTACCTCAGAATAGCACAGCAGTTTATACAGAGATGCGGGAAAAAATGTGGAAAATGCATTTTTTGTGCAGTCAGTCATATCTAATGGCAGCTTTGCTTACCACCTGTTAGCTAATGGATAAAGTCCTGAAAAGACCTGAGGCTGCTCATAATACTGTTTTTAATTTAGCACAAGTGACACCTTTAAAATGGGAAAATGGGAAATGGGAAAAACAAAGGGCTAGGCACAAAAGCCCATTATTTATATTGAGTTTGTTAAGATAGTTCAATTTAATGACTGTTGTGCTATTTTTAACATGCACAGTATTTTTAGCGCTTACACAACCGACACGACATGAAACTCACTGGTTGTGTCATTTCAGATTTAGAGAACCGGGCAGCCTTGTGCTTCCTAATTCATATTTAATTTTATTTATTCATGTTATTTAGTTATAATTCTTATTTCCTGGACTTACACCAGAGTATGCTGATAATGACCTTCAGAAAACTGCTCTTTAGCCCCCCTCTCTGCGTTACGTCCTCTCGTCCACTCAGGACCCCGGCCTTCCACGGACCAGTTGCCAGCTTTATCAGCAGAAAGACTGTAAATCAGCGGTGCTAATTGGTTTTTTAATGGGATTTCGCTCTCCTGCCCTCGTCCCCCTTCTCTTTCCCTACAGGAGCATTAAGGTGGAGGTGTACGACTGGGACAGAGATGGAGGGTGAGGCAACAATGCTCTGTTCTTTTGTACTTAAACTTCAGCCATAACGCCTGCACTCCAGTGAATGTTACGATGCTCCATCCGTCTATACAGCATTATCATTTTATTGGCATCCTGCTGTGAAAGAAGCCCCACATACACCTGCAACAAGTCCCAGAGGCAGAGTAAATCTAGTAATTAACTATGAGCCATACAGTATACTGTGCTGGCTCTATTATTTATTCATTTATCCTACATGCCAAGATGCAGTTTTCACCTGACGACACTGACATTTTATGCTCCTAAAAAGATGAAAATATAAGAGCATGCGTGCAAAGTGGGTAAGGGCATGTGGGATATTAGTCACAGATCACCCTCCAAAATGTTTGTCCTCATACAGCCTCTTGTTTTTCACTGTCAGAGCAGATACTGTAGGGAAATCTCACCACAGAATCCTGCATTTGACAACACTCCCTACTGCTTTAAATATACATTAACTATTAATGCGGCTTGAACGGTCTCTTGACTTCACAGTCAGTCGGGGGATAAAGATAGTGTTTATCTTCTGAAGCGAGTGAATTCTCAGCATTCATCCACACAGTTTGCTCCGTCATTGATAATTTCACAGGCGGTTTTTGGCGTTTCAAAGGCGTTTTGCCCTGAGCTCATGCATTTCTGACCCTGATTCCAACTGATTATCTCCATGAAATTATGAAATCGGTTGCTACGCCCACGCCTCCAGTTACCAGGGAGCTTGTTAGTGGTTTTTCCTGTACTTGAAAGAGGACTTTATGTGAATATGTTGCAGCGAAATGAATCAAATCTGTTATTCTCAAGCAGGCTGAGAATTACTGTTATCATTTGTTCTTAGCCGTTTCTTCTGACTCGGTGATGCACGCTGCAGTGGTTTTTGAAATGTGACCGTGCGTTTGTTTTTACAGCCACGACTTTATCGGCGAGTTCAGCACCAGCTACAGAGAAATGTCCAGAAGCCAGTCACAGTTCCACATCTATGAGGTGATATTCTTCACACACGCGCACAGTCGTTTTTTTCATCACTTCTGGGGACATCACATAGACTTACATTCATTTCCTCAAGACTTACCATAACTATTACCATAACTGCTACTTGCATCACCCTAACCTTAAAGGATAACTTTTGTTTCTTACAACCTGGACCTTATTTGTAGCATTAAATACGACCATTTACTCACCCAGACAACTTTGGTGGCATTTGGAGTCGTTTCGAAGAAATTAGCCCCAGAGGAGCGGCGCGTATATCCGTATAATGCGAGTACTCGGGGCATCCATGCGCAGCCTCTATATAACACATAATCTACGGAAACTCGTCCATATTCCAATATTTTGTTCTGATATGCTGGTGCTATTCCCCTCTGAGCCCGTGGTGGCATGTTATCAACATCCGGCGTCTCTAGACAACTACTTCTGACGTGGATGATGTCATTACCGAACGCCGGGCGCTGCGAGCAGCCAGCCACAACACGGCTAACTCTGCGGCGGTCGGCTACGAATACGCAACAACGAACCACAGCTGTGCCAAACTACAGCTAAACTAGCCGACCGCCGGCTCAGAGGGGAATAGCACCAGCATATCATAACAAAATATTGGAATATGAACGAGTTTCCGCAGATTATGCGTTATATAGAGGCTGCGCACGGATGCCCCGAGTACTCGCATTATACGGATATGCGCGCCGCTCCTCTGGGGCTAATTTCTTCAAAACGACTCCAAATGCCACCAAAGTTGTCTGAGTGAGTAAATGGTCGTATTTAATGCTACAAATAAGGTCCAGGTTGTAAAAAACGAAAGTTACCCTTTAACCCAAGTCTTCACCCAAAAATGTAATGATTTACGTTGCAGGTACTTGTGTTTTGTCCCCATAAGGAGGGCGAGTCCTCAGAATGTGACTGTGTAAGCAGATATATGTCCCCACAATGTGTGGAATACACACACACACACTTGTACTTCCTCTTGTACTAAATCCTCTATAATAATAATAATACTAATAATAAACTTTATCGTTTTCAAAACCAGAATTATATGGTGCTTCAAAGTATACAATACCAGACAACATTGGGGCAAATATAGAGAATCATAGAGGTATAAAAAAGCACATATTATTACATTGAATTAATAAAGAAATACATTTTAATTGCAGCATAAACACCACCATATAGAAAAAGGCTGTGCTCACAAAGATCAGCGCAGCTTGTGTTTAAAGTTTAATCATTTTGAACTTTTGGCATAGTGCTGCCCACACAGTGCAGCGTATACATGAGTACAGGATCAACATCCGGGAAAAAAACACACCAAAAAGTACAACCCAGCTCACCTTGTGCTTCTTTGACCTTGGAGATGCATCACAAGCAGCGTGGAGCCTGAGTGAGACCAGAACTGGACAAATACAAACACAGGTTTCCATGTTGAGTCACAGCACACGGCCTCGCTCTTTTCATTTAAAATGCAGACACATACATACTCAGGCACAAAAAAGATGCTCCACTTGATTATAAATTCATTTAGAGCCTGAGCACAGCCAACATTTTACAGAAACTTCCCCAAGGACAGCTGGTTTTATCCAATTTGAGCGCTCCTCCTTGGCAATGCATCACCACCTCATACTTATTCAGCTTTTTTTTTTTATTGATTTGGAGGGTCGACATAAAATATTAACATTTCCTTTGTGGTCTATATTTTGATTCAAGCCATTCCACATGGAGGAGTATGTCAGCACATCTACCCTGAGTCTAGTAGTTAGTTAACAGGATGCTATGCCCTAGTTGGAATCCGTAATGGTGAACAGTATGTTTGTAAGTTAGCCCCTGTTCCTCAAAAGACGGACTTGTGTCTCATCTTTGAATGCTCAGTTCACTGACTTGTACAGCAGCTGCAAGTGAGCAAACCATAAATCCCTGAAGGTCAAGAGTGAGCAGAGGTGCTTATGAAGCACGACCTGAATCACTCACTGTAGAGTCACTGTAATGTACCATGAGGTGTCAACCCGTCTGACCCATGTTGTCTTTCTGCAGACTCCTTCAAACCTCTTGTTCCTTCATTCTTGTCTTTTTCAGCAAAAATGCTAAAAAACCTGACATGCAGATTGTCTGTGACACCACCCCAAGTGTATAAAGCCTATGGGTGGAGCTCATGTTGTGTGAGGTCTGACTGTAATGGGCTGAAATATCTGTAAATATCCCTGTTACCAAGACTTACATTATGAAAAATAAATATCTATTTTAAGAAGGTGGAAAAATGAAGGTGTCAGCATTTTCTGAGAGACGTTTGAGCTTTCTAATGATTTCAGTGAAGTTATTTTGGAAGCAGTGGCGAGTGGTAATAATGTGAACAGGGAAACTAAGTCCTTAAATAAACTGAATGGACTGTGGTGATAAAACTGCTGCGCTGTCAAATGTATTAAAAAGCATTTTTTTGACTTTATTGAACCAGGACGAAGACGTGAGTCAGGATCTCTCTCCCATTGTATCAGCCTCTGCTCACTGAGACACAGTAAAGTGGATTAAAGCTCCTGTTTTCTCCACAGGTGCTGAATCCAAAGAAAAAAGGAAAGAAGAAGAAAAAGTACCTAAACTCAGGAACGGTGAGT
Organism: Chelmon rostratus; assembly: GCF_017976325.1. NCBI lineage: Eukaryota > Metazoa > Chordata > Actinopteri > Chaetodontiformes > Chaetodontidae > Chelmon > Chelmon rostratus. Next base: position 27,227,349 of record NC_055663.1, read on the forward strand.
CAACCGTTTGCACGACTTTCACAAATGTCTTTTCCACTTTGACACCAAAGACGATAGGAAGTGACAGCGACGCCAGAAAGACAGGAGGAAGACTTCTGGACAGGAAATTTCCCAGTTACATTAGCTAATTTACTTTATTTACACTTTAATGTCTGGTTGTCTTTCATGCATCCATCCACAAACATCCATACAGCACAATGCAGTTTGGAAGTGACAAATCACAACCCTCAACTAAAGATGGATTCCCATCAGGCCAATCTGGCAACTGCTCTGGGACCTCCAGGGGCCCCAAAAGCCCAACAACTGATTACTTATGTTGTATGTGTGCACTGTACACTGTGTGCAGCAGGGCCCCAACAGCAAGTCTGGCCTCTGATCAGATTTGATTGGCTGGAATGAGTCTGACGACAGTTCTTACTGTCACAAAATCACAAAATTATAAATGTCATCATTGGTTTAATCTGAGAATCATTAACAGACTCTGTTCATACCGTAAAAATGATTCCTGTCATTTTCTGACTGTCAGGTCACCCTCCTGTCCTGCCTGGTGGACACCGAACTCTCCTTCCTGGACTACATCCGAGGCGGGTAAGTTCACGGCAAATGGCAGCGCACGAGTGCAGCGATTAAGCACCAGCGTTAGTCTCATCACTAAAGCCGGAGTCACTTGCAGTTGTGGTGCAGCGTAGAGTCGGCTGAGAGGATTACCGAGCCTCGATCATCTCTCAGCTCTGACATTAAGACAAACAGCTGCCGATAACCCGCTGCTTAATTGCTCGCTGCCGCGCGCTTTGAAACATGCTGCGGTATAATCTAGCATGATTGATGATTCCACGTTACTCCTGATGTGATTTATTTTCTCTTGTAGGACTCAGATTAATTTCACAGTGGCAATTGATTTCACAGCGTCAAATGGTAAGTGCTTTCAAGCTTTGCTCTTATCAATGAGGTCCCTTAAGTGTGTCGGACAGATAAAACTTTGGCGGTTAATGCTCAGATCTTCATTTGATGTGAACTCATAAGTGATTATTTATAAATCCATTTTAATTTACTTATCCTTCATTTACTTAATTTACTTATTTGACACTTAACCCTCATAAAGGAGAGGCAGCTGAAAGTTGGACAAATTGAACATTATCTGTTACTTTAACACCTGAGCTCAGTTTGATGTGTGGCCACAGTTTTTGCCTCAGTCTAGAGGCAAAGTCATCGCACCCACATTGTTTAAATTGCATTTCCAATTCAGCGTGCAATCAGTGTTTATGAAGCCCCACAGATACACTGCTGTACATTTGTCAGTGACAACAGTTTAATGACGAACAAACAAACGGAACGAGCTATTCTGCGCAGAACACTTTGTCTCATATCAGTGATGTTCTCATTTTAGTAAGAGATGATTCAGTACATGAATAAATGTAACACGATTATGGAGGCATCATTATGTGACAGGAGAAATGGGTGGCTTTCTTTACTGCCTTCAGATCCCACATTCCCATCTTTGACTATGGCTGAAATAATAGTCACATTATGCGTGTAATTACTTTACTTCAGCTTTTTGTTGGCAATCGGGACCATGCTAAAGTTTTTCTTTGTGCCCAAGTTGCTCATATTTGCAAACCTGCTAACAGAAGTTATAATGGTCTCATTTCTCGCCCATTAAAATGCATTGTTTCCCTTATTATAAAAACTTCAAGGGTTATCTGTGCATCCAAAGCCTGATATATCTTTTTCTACTGTGCCATAAGGCTCCATTGTTGTCCAAAAAAGACATCATCGAGCCACACTAGAACACCAAATGTATTAATCCACAGCTGAAACTAGTTCCTAACAAATGCACTGTGTACTCCTGCTTGAGTAACGTTTGCTAAAAACTATCACGCCCCACTATTTTAGGAAATTACTGAGACTTTTTTAAAAATGAAACTGCATATTTCTGAGGGTTTTTTAAAGCTTCACATCTTCAGGAAGAACTAATGGACTTGGGGCTCAAAGCTCCAGACAGAAAGTGTTCAGAGGCAAACTAAACATTGTGGTTACTGCTTTCAGATCTGCTTTCATGTATTTATCTCTATCTGTTCTCAATTCTCTGTCTGTGCCAAAAATAAAGACGAGAGAAATTAAGCTTCTTTTTTATATATATAAATCTTTGTATTTCATTTATCATGAGCAGCTTCTTGCATTTATGGATTTTTTTTTTGCAAACCCAAAAGTTTTAATCAGACAGCCCTGCATGATTTCTGAGTAATCGCCTATTTAACGAGTTCATTCATTTGTGACCATGAGAGAGAAGATCTTGGAGGCTCAGCAGACCTCTCAAACTGTTTCATGTTACTTAGCGGTGCTGTAATGTTGTGGTCCCTCACACTACCCGCTCAGATTTGAGGCAGCCAGTGAGCTTGTTTCTGCCTCCAGTGCAGCTGTGCCTCAGAGAAATGTTTGTGTAGCTAAAACTCCAGTCTGCGTTTTAACCCCCTTCCACCCACTCGCCTCCTTTTTATTTTAATATGACTCACAGCCCAGGGGGAGCAGGCATAATTACAGTTTGATGCTGATGTGTGTTTTACTGTGTTGAACCATTCGGGTCCAAGGCAACCCGTCGCAGCCCACCTCGCTCCATTACATGAGCCCATACCAGCTGAATGACTACGCCATGGCGCTGCGGGCAGTCGGAGAGATCATCCAGGACTACGACAGCGACAAGATGTTTCCTGCGCTGGGCTTTGGTGCCAAGCTTCCCCCGGACGGACGGGTCTCGCACGAGTTTGCCCTGGTGAGGAGACGACTTCTTTCTCCCATCAGCTGCATCATCCAAACATCCACCCATCCACCTGTCTGTATACATACGTCATTAATCCATCTGTGGAAACACTTGAATTTACCTGTGCTTCCAATTCGCCTCGCAAATCTACATACAACATACAGAAATCTGCCTGTTCGTTTATTCCGCATAACAAAACCAAGAGGAAGAAGAAACTTTCTACGTATCCTCCACCAGGTCATTTACAGCATGAAAATATATTGCGCTATGGCACAAAAGAGGAAGATAAAAGAGGAAGATGGCACTGTTCTTCTAGTGCTAACAGTGCTAAAACCTTTCACAAAGTGATGGAAGTAATAAAATTCATAAGAAGACTGTTTAGCCATGCTAGCAGCTCTGCAAGCCCGTACATTGCCGTAGCTTTGTCTTGAGCTAAATGCTCACGTCAGCATGCTAACATTTTCAACAGGACAATGCTAACATGCTAGTGATTACCAGATATGCCACGGTCACCATTTTAGCCCATAAGAACCCACGGTGACACAGGTGTCACACGTCCAAATTTTCCTAAAACATGAAATAATCCGAGTTCTCAACGCCCAATGTGACACATATGTAACATTTGAGATCTTGGACAGTAGGGGGTGGTGTTTTGAAAAAAATCTCAGAAATGTGTATATGTGGTCTATGTAGTCTGTCTTATGTCCCCCATAATTTTCCTAAAAGCAGAAATGGGTCCGGGTTCTTATGGGTTAATTTAGAGTGTTAGCATGCTAACATTTGCTAGTTAGCACTGAACACAAAGCCCAGCTGATGCTGATGAATGAATGTCACTAGTTTTTTCAAATATTAGGTCACAAACTACGATATTGGACCAATCACAATTTAGACTCGACTGCAAAAGATGAAAAGAAATGAGAAGCACCAAAGTCAGAAGAATACGTTATCTGGGAACTATAAATGTAAATAAAAACCTTCAATAGATCGACTAGAACTGGCGCTAAAGGGAACGTCAGGAAATTATTTCTTCTATGGAAACATTTCATGACAATCCATCCAATAGTTGCTACAGTATTGTCTTAGTAAATAGACAAAAGCTTTTGTCTATTTACTAAGTGCTTATTTTGAACAGTAAGTTCAGAACAGGCAGTATAAAAAATGTGGCCTGTTCTCAAACTGTTGAATACGGCTCCGACAATGATTCTTTTAATGGCCTTCGTGCCAGCCGGAGGAGCTTATCTGTGTCAGAGAGACAAAGCCAATTGTGTCCAAGCAAGATATAAACATAAAGTTGTACAAGAACACTGTAAAAAAAAACACACAGCATAAAACTAGGCATTGTCATACATAGATGAACAATAACAGGCAACAGCGTATTGGTGGGTGGTGAACACTGCTGTCCAAAAACACGTTCAGCCAACCAGCCTGTGGTGCTGGAAGCCAAATGAGCTGGTTAGTTTTTGCCTGAAAACAAAGACAAATATAGTTTTTTTTCTTACTGCCAGGAACCAAGTCCTACTGAAAGTGACAAAGAAGAAAATCTACTGAACTACAGCAATCATTTCATAATCTAACGGATGGAAATGATGCACACATGAGGATGTAATGTAAATATCTGTGGTCTCTGTTCAACACTATCAGCATCCAACCATCTGCCACCCATCCATCCATACCACTGCGCCAATGTCAAGCGCACCGGGGCTCCAGGCGTCCTGACCACTCCTCAGCCACCCATAATCCTCTCTCTGGTCTACTGTCACTTCCAGCTGTTGCTCCAGAGGCGTTTACAGCCATTGCAGCTGCTCAGTGTTGGGTAACAGCCTCCCCAGAGGCACCAAACCTTCAGACAAGGCACATATGCATTAATCTAACCATTAAGGATTTAACTCAGTCAGCTCTTAAAGAGGAATGCTGCAGCTGTGTAGCCGCAGTGGGAGAAAGCCACCACTGAGTCCGACGTGATCGTGCAAGCTCCATTTACAAAGCAAAGGAGTCTCATGTGCACTGTTCGTACTCGTGGGCAACCAAGCAGAGTTCATCAAGATGGTTTCATACCGAGATAATTAGAAAGCCCCAAACATATGGGTAGCTTAAATAATGTATGGTTTGTGAATTTCTTTTGGATATCTAAAACCCAGTCAACCACACATCAATTTTAATACTCCTCAAAGGGTGTGGAGGCTGCAGAGTTTCAAAAACACTGCAGCAACTTTGGTTCGAGGTCTTAAAAGGAGATTTTACTGTAGAAGCCTGTGGATGAGATTCTCTTCGATAAAGTCTTTCTCAGATAAATTATCGTCATGTTTTGTCTTCTTGTAACTGTGCTGCAAACAGGATCTCACACAGAGTGAAAAATGTGGAATGACTTGCCTCAGGATATTCTTTACTGAAATGCTGCAACAGAGGAATTAAACTCTTGACATTTCCCAAAAATATGTGAATATTTTGATTGCAAGATTGGATTTTACATCCTCAAGGGCTTCCGCAGTCTAGTGCCTCTTACACTAGGTAATAATTTTTGTAAATATTGGAGTATTATTGAGGTTTTGGCCCCAGGGTGGCCATTTTTGATGTCTCTGAGTATGCACGCAATCCTATTATTTTAAAATGTGCAGCCAAAACGTGGTTGTTTTGAAAATAAAATGTAATTCCAACGCAGCCCTTTTCTCATAGAGGGATATAAAATCTACAGATATGTAGAATATATTTGTTTTCTCCTTCAGGGAGGCGCCATTTTTATTAATCCTTTTAGCTTTTAGCTGACTCTGAATATATCACAACAAACTACGTTCAATTTCGTTTTAACTTTGATGTATAGTGTTCAAATGTGAGCCGGCCTCAGCTGTACCACAGAGAAGTAATATAAGCAATTTATTCTAATTGCCCTTGAATATATTTAACACATTTTTCAAATTATTAGCCGTCAGACGTTGAATCAATGACGGTGGCACGATGGATGTACACTTACTGTTATCTGGTGCTGCAGCGAACGCCTGAAGTCTGCTTTTTTTTTTAGAGTTACAGAAACGAGACAACAGGCACAATCAAACTTTTATCTTATCTTAGTGCACAAGAAGAAGAACTCACTGTGTGTCTTCAGCTTGGAATAATGGGACAAACTGAGGTTAAAAAAAGGCTTTGTATGTGTGTGTGCAGTCACTTGAATTATGCTGCAGCAGCTGTTAAGAGACATTTGTTGCAAGCATACACACCCCCATTAAAAATACACACTTTAATTCAATAGAAAAATGATGGCCATCATTAATTTAGATAACTTTATGGGATACTAAAAACTTCTTTCCTGCCTTTGGGCATAAGAAATATTTTAATTTCTTAGTTATATACATAACAGAACAATCAATCCCTATTGCAAAATTTATGAAATGGTCTTAAATGATATTCTTTATCTATTGATTTTGATCTTAAATGAATATATTGTATTAAAGTACTGCTACCAGGAAGCCTTCTCAACACATCAAATGCAGTATAGTCTGCTTGTTTCAAGCTACCACGAGAACCAGCTCATAAAGAGAGAAGTTTACGGCCCCTTTCAGGTATCTTGTCTTCTATTCCAACACAAGTCTAATCAAAACTACAGGCTGCCCACAAGCGTTTCTCAAGGAGTCGAGACACTCCAAGGTCTTCTTTTCTTTACAGCCGCACGCCAAAACTCCCTTTGTCCCTTTTGAGTTGATCACCAGATGATCTAACAGCGATTCAGCAATTTTGCAAATACATTACAGTGATTTTCTGGCAAGCTGATCAATGCTTTTGTGTTTCTGTTTGTGTGCAGAATGGTAACCCACAGAACCCTTACTGCAGCGGCATTGAGGGGGTGATGGAGGCCTATTACCAGAGTCTCAAATCTGTGCGTCTCTACGGACCCACCCACTTCTCCCCTGTTATTAACCACGTGGCCAGGTAGGTCCACTGTAATCACAGGCAGGGATGTGGAACATGTAGGCGAACACATACAAACGTCATGGAGCACAATGCCACCACGAAATCTACCGTTCTGCTGGAGAACAGCTTTGGTGAATTTCCAGCCATGCGTGTTGGCTGTGGTCCAGTGACCTGTGAAGCGAAGGGAGGAGATGAAGATGAATGTCTAATAGCTCTGTCACCTGCAGTAAGAGGAAGCAGCGCTTACTGGGCTGGTTTGGACACGACCATGAACAGTCCTGTAGAAGGCAGCCAGTCTGCAGGGCGACAGGACAAGGCTACAAGACAGTCAGAAAGGCTGCAAATCTCCATGCACAGCAGAAGAAACGTTGCTGTGAATGTCACACCTCCCACCATTTCACAAACACACAGTAAATGACTGACCGTAGAAACAAGGCGAAAATATATACAGACCAAAACCTTCATTACGAGAGACATACGGACCCTGGAGTGCAGTTCAATTTTTATTGCAGCAACGAATCGTAATGCAAAAAGCTGCTCTTATATTTTAAACAAATAATAAACACTTTTAGTAGATAGTACTAGAGACTGTCCAATTTACACCAACAACCACTAATAAAGAGTAAAGTGCTTTTGCAGTACAGTGTTCTTCTCCGGCCCCACCTGACGTTCCCTAGTGCCAGATCTTATCTCATGATCCTCCTCAACACTGACTGTAACAAGCACTTTCCCACCTTTCATCATCAAATCCCATTTCTCTCTCTGTCTCTGTCTCTCTCTCCCCCTCTCTCTCTCTCTCTCTGTGTGTTTCTGTCTCTCTCTCCCTCTCTCTCTCTATCTCTGCCATCCTCCCACTCGGCCTGAGAATAGCTGCATTGTTCAGCGCTGTTTCTAACTAAAACCCGGGAAGGCATGGTTAAAAAAAAAAAAAAAAAAGACTATTGTTAACATATACTCTGAAAATATGGTCCCGTGACATCGCTTCAATCGCTTCATCCTGGTTTATGTAACAGAAAAAATCGACATGACTCAGAGGTGTATCACTATAAGCCTATTTAAAGCAGAAGCCATACTATTTACAGCGACAGATTGTATTTTCTTTGGAATAAATGTCATTGATGCACACTGCATCACATCGCACGAAACCTCAGGAGGAGCAACAGAGGAGGAATCCCTCTCACAGGACCGCCAGACATGCAGTAGATGTCTGGTGTTCAGAGTAAACCATCGTAGTAACATGAAAGTCGGGGCAATCAGGATGACATCATTATAGACAGACTGGAAAAACATGTCTACTGTATGGAGGATTTTGAAAGCACCTGAGCCACTTGACCTCCAGACTACACCTACACAGAAGAGGCCTGGACAAAGCAATTCATGATTGATGGTTTTAATACAAGAGCCTCAAATTATGTTAGTTCAATATCAAGTGTAGAGGTTAGATTGAAAAAAATTAAAGTAACCAGAGCAACATAATGCATCTCAAAAGACACCCTGCTTAAAGGTGTAATACGTAGGCATTCAAATGTCTAAAACCTCTGCTATATAAAACTCAATGAAATGTTGTGTTCCTAACATTATGAGCATTTCTGCCGCAGACACTTAAGAAAGACTTTCATCTGCAGTGGTGTCCCACGCTACTCGCAGCATCATCAAACCACGTCTTTTGTTTTCATTGTTTTGATTGAGGCAGGAAAATTACATACAGAGCGTTTGAGGAAAGGTTAAACACAAAACCTTTTAGTAGATATTGAGTAAGACAGTTTTGAAGTATGTTCCAAATGCTTTCAATACCAAATACCTTATAATTCTCACAATCAACAACGAGAAAAATATTAATTTTACATTTTGCATGACATGCATTATTAGCACTGATGCTTACACTGTGATTGGATCATTTGTCCTCGATGAAATAAGATTGTTTTTAGTGATCACTGAGGGGTAATAGCCTGATATTGGATATTATGTAATAAGGTAATTGCAGCAAGCAGACCGAATGTGCTTTGAGACAGGGATGAATTCTCCACCAAGTTCTGGTTGGTGGACTTGAGTGAGGCAGATTGAAACTTTAAGTTTAGTGTGTCTCAAGCTGCAGAAACACTGGATCCTGTGCTTCCTATAATTAATAGCTTTGTTTTGTAAGATCCTCTTGGAAAGTCTTAAAACTGAGGCTTTCTGTTTAAAAAGTGCTCCGTGATCACGACCTTGTCTAAGTGTGCTCTCTAAATGAATATAGATGGATGCATTTCAGCAGAAAAGAAGAGTCAGAATATTCCTCTTAATGTTAATAACCTGTCTGTCTGCCTCTCTCTCCCCGTCTCTCTGCGTGCCAGGTACGCGTCAGCGGTGACAGACGGCTCGCAGTACTTCATCCTGCTCATCATCTCTGATGGCGTGATCACAGACATGGCACAGACCAAGGAGTCCATCGTCAATGTACAGTACCAGATTTAAATTCTATGAACCGTGTGTTTTATTGTTCAAACTTTATTGTTTAGATTCTGTAAACAAACAGTGGGTTAATAAAGATTTACAGTAACGTGGACAGCACATACTCTTCAGATAATTGACTGTAAGACAGGACCCTGCGATGTTCAGCTGTGATTAAGCCGCTAATGGAGATCCTGATGAAGCATCAAACAGTAATGAAAGGGAGAATCTGAAAAGCAGGTTGTTCTCTTTCAGCGCTCGCTCTCTCTCTTTCACTCGTCTTCACTAATGAGGGAAGAGGTGAGGTCGGCAGATCACCTCCCCCCTGCGCCCTCCAGTGCAGCTACGTACCAGCTCTAATAACGGCGCTTTCTAATCAGACTTGATGTGTGTTCTTCATACATTTGGATCCTCGCTGCTCTGCATCACGCCGCCTCTCATCCCCCTCGCCCCCGTGTGATGTAATGTTATTGTAAAGTAAGATTTGAGAGTAATTATTTACTGGCCCGCGGAGGATCCATGCCCCTCATATCTCAAGCAATTTGAGCGTCCGTCTAATAACCGCAGGAAGTTATGAAGCACTGAAAAACCTTCATTCATCATTCATCACTTGAACTGTACTTTGCTGTCCCACTCGGCTAAGATTTAATAAACAATATTGCGATGCCAGGCAGGAGTTCAGCTGCGGCTCAGGGCAGGGGAACATGTAAATGGACTCATTTTTAAACTGTCAAGATTTGGGAGATTTAGAAAAAGTTGTAGATGCATGAAATTAGAAGGCTCCAGAACCGGCTCTAGAGGAGGCTCAATGAAACGGGCTGCAGAGATGGGACTGGGTGAGCCGCGCCTGTCTTAACAATGGCATTGAATTTTGCTATTGAGCGTCTTTTCTGTGGACTGTTAGCTTACGTTGAGTAATTCACGGGGGTATTTCACTGACAGCCTGCAGCGTTTAAGATAGCAGAATGGTGAAAAGGCACGACGTTGCTTCTCCTCCGCCTTTGATGTGCCTATTCTGTCTCCCTCCACCTTTTACAGGCCGCGTCTCTGCCCATGTCAATTATAATAGTTGGGGTTGGACCAGCGGAATTTGACGGTAAGCTGTGTGAAGATCACGTGCCCGTGTGTGCATGCTTTTGTCTGCGCGTGTTTATTTGCATGCGGTAATCCTTCGCCTTCATCCTCCTTCCTATCTCGCCTCCCACATGGTTCAGCCCTTCCTTGCGCAGCTGCTCGTTTCCTCCATTCTCCTTCCCCTTAATCCTCCACCTCCCCCGCCATTGAATCTGAGGTTAAGTGGATGTGAAAATTCTCATTTGTCAGACCAGAGGTGGTGCTTTTATTTTTAATGGACGATGGCCGCAGTCCTCACCTCTCTCCTGTGTTTTCATGTTTAGCAGCCCTCCGTAAAAACAAGCTCTCGCACGATCAGCAATTAGCCTGCAAAGTCTGCGGGATTCAACGATTTTCACGCTCATGAAGTCAGTGTGCACGGTTGCATGATGTCCCCGTGGTGCACATCGCTGGGTGTGCTCACACACATTCCGGCATGTTTCCTCCGTGCGCTCGGCTGTGTGCAGCTCACGGCCCGATGGCTTCACGCTCGGCGACGCAAAGTCTGTGTACTCATGCCACGTTTGGCATTACCAACACTCAGAGGAGATGTAACCCATTGGCACGCTAATGGCTTCAGCAGATGAAAGCACACAAACCGCGTGTCACGTTGGCCTGGCGCAGCTTTGACATGGCGTCAGGAGCCTCCTGACTGATTTGCTTCCCTCCTCAGAAATGATCGAGCTGGACGGGGACGAGGAGAGGATCTCGTCCCAAGGACGATACGCCGAGAGGGACATTGTTCAGGTACGGACATGGCTGGCTGGCCGTGAGTGTGCCCGCTCAGCAGAATGTCCTCAGAGGAATGTTGGATTTATGATTAATGGGAAAAGGTCATGGTGCTTGACCCTCTGCGCTTCTCTGATTCTCAGTCTGCCATTTTTCTGTCTCCTTCCACTGTCTCGCTCCACTAAACTATATTCACCTTTTCCTCTGTTTCCTTTTCATTCTGTGCTTTTCTTTCGCTTTCTCTCACCTGATATTTTATCGTAACACTTCCTCTCATCTCATTTTGTATCCTCTCCTGTCCTGTCTTATTCTTCTCCTTGTTGCCTCTTCTCTCCCCTCTTCATGTTTTCTCTCATTGATTCTTCTCCTCCTTGTTATATGTCCTCTCCTTTTTACTTCTTCTCTCAATTTCTTTCCTCTCCTCTTCTCTCCTTGTTTCCTCTTATCTGCTTTCCTCATCTCCTCTCATTGATTCTTCACCTCTCCTTGTTTCTTTTCCTTATCTCTCTTTGTTTCCTCTCTTCTCTTCTCTTCTCTTCTCTTCTCTTCTCTTCTCTTCTCTTCTCTTCTCTTCTCCTCTCCTTGTTTCCTCTTATCTGCTTTCCTCATCTCCTCTCACTGATTCTTCTCCTCTCCTTGTTTCTTTTCATTTTCTCTCTTTGTTTCCTCTCTTCTCTTCTCCTCTCCTTGTTTCATCTCCTCTCCTCGTTTCCTTTCCTTTTCTCTCCTTGTTTCCTGCCTTCTCCTCTCCTCCCCTTGTTTCCTTTTCTGCGCTCTCCACCTCTCCTGTCATTGATTCTCCTCATCTCCTTGTTTCCCGTCCTCTCTTCTCCACAGTTCGTCCCTTTCAGAGACTACATCGACCGGCGGGGAAACCACATCCTCAGCATGGCTCGCCTGGCTAAGGAAGTGCTCGCCGAAATCCCGGACCAGTTCCTGTCCTACATGAGGACCCGAGGGATCAAACCGGGCCCCTTGCCACCTCCCTACACCCCCTGTCCACCACCGGCCATCCACCCCCTCCTCACCAGACGGGTAAGCCGAATCTAAAGGCCGAGGTCTCGCCCTGACGCCAGCCAGCCGACTCTACTGGTCTCTGCTCTCCTCTCTCTGCTTCTTCTTCTTCTTCCTGCTCTTCACTGGAAGCTTTCGAGCACACGGCGAACCTCGCCCGCTCTCTCGTGTTGCACTTTTGGGAGCGTTTGGCCACGAGCGCGATGCGGATAACCCCGAGTGGGACGCTTCCACTTTTAGAAGAAGGGACTTTCCCCTCAGTGAACGAAAGGTGGAGGTTTTGAAGGGTCGTGGTGGGGGTCTAAGATCACCCGCCTGCACCAGGAAGAGCGAACCGGACAGAAACTGACCACTCGCGGCCGTCAGACTGAAAGGGTCCAACCTGGTGGCCCTTCTTTGAAACACTGCTATTTCTATTTCCACTTCCTCTAGCTTTCACAAAAATCGTGACTCTCAACATATACAGGAAATGTTTACAAAACTGAGGACTGGAGTGGATTTTTTTCAGGCGGACATTTATACCGATCAATGTGAAAACCTTTCAGATTCCTATTTTTCGGCTGCAGAAACTGGAGGTTGTGACTTTGTACAAAAACATTTAGGCCCCGGTGCCACATTCTTCAGTACCGAACGTGTGTTTTTTTAAATAAATGGAGCATGTGCTAGTTTAAAAGAAGCATGCACTGTTGTCTTGCACTCAGGGCTTTGTCCCTCCCACACAACCCCCCCCCCCCACAACCTCACCACCACCACTGCCATGTTCCATTAAGAGCAAACCCGTCAACCACCTGAAATCTTCCCACGCTCCTCCACCTTCCGCTCCGTCCACCTGCCTTGACTCAAAAGGAAGCGGCGCTCTCTGGGAGTCCGGTCTAATGAAATGCAGCAGGGACTTGAACCCGCCTTACTCTTTTGTCAGATAGCGTTCGCAGGCACCGTGTCGACCGTGGGCTCTGGAAATGTGCATCTCCAAGCCCAGAAGTCAAAAACACACATCTCACTACCGGACCTGACTGTGTGTGACGTTTCATTACTTTCATCGAGTAACATTGTACTTCAGAGGCATTCTTCTGTTCGTTTTACGTCTCTCTACCTCTCACTTTGTTCAGTATTGCCAAAAAAAAAAAAAGTTGTTTAAATAAGAAAGTGTTGGCGTGTCAGTGATTTTTGCAAAGTCTGTAGAGTCCACAGTTTTTACCGTTCTCACAAAGGATTCATAAAATATTTGCCAAACTGTAGGTTGAGAATTATAGCACTTTGGTAGCTACCAGATCAGGTGACTCACACGTCTGTGTTAGAAACACACTGTGAATATGTGCACAGAAGACGGTTCACCAACAGGCCAAAATGCAAATATGCTTTTCTTTTAGCAGCTACCCATTCGGATCCGGACAGCAGTGACTGCGAGCACAGTTTTAAGTTCAGTGTTGTCCAACAGCATTGAAACAGTAAACGGAAAAACCAGAAATGATCAGCAACCCCTGACCTTTAGTAGCATGTAGCTAGTCATTAAGATATAAAGGAATAGTCATCAAAAACAATGTTTTCAGTATCAAACACTCACCTCCTGAAGGCTTGAAAGGTGCTTCTGAATATTTTGTAGTTCTGTTCTCAGCCTTCATTCACAACAGTTACTGTGGATTCCAGCAGCATCTTCCCTGTTTCCGCGTTGGCTCGCCGCCTTTTTGTATCGATTCAAGTAGGTCTGAAGGTCTTGTGCTTACTGGCGGCTTTTCCTCGTTAATGGAAAAACAACTCTGGCCATCCGACTGGAAGCCAGAGCCTAAAAAATGATGGCAGAAAGACAGAAAAATCACAGAATTGGCAAAATATGGAGGAAACGCTGACGAAACTAGAGCCTGACCGTTACTTGAGTTTTGGAGCCGATGCTGATACCGACGTTAGGAAGTAAATCAATACACACACACACACACTTCTTCAGAAATGATTCCTCAAATGTAGTTATCAAACACTCGGAAGCAGGATGTTTTACAGCCTAACACTAAACTTTGTTTATCACTGAAACATCTGCATCAGACAACAGACTTGCAGCATATTTCTTTGACGAATGCTAAAAAAGTTAAAGGCCCCGAGAGCCTATTTTCTCAATCAGCCTCTTACCTCAAGCGACAGGGTCCTACAAGAACACAATTCTTTTAGTTGTTTGGATTATTTCACCTGAGAGATTTCTGTACTTTTTGTTTTGGTTAGCAGCATTTGTGATCAAAGCTGATCAAACCACACCAACACAGTGTTAAATTGAATAATGAAGGGAAATGAGAATGCCGGTGCCATCTGATTATTGGCTAATAGCACCCAGTTTCATGCGGAAAAAAGAAAAAAGAATAAAAATGTTCAGAGAAACTTTTAAAATCTATCTTGCAATATAATTTACTTCTTCTCTCTCATCCAAGCACTATTTCACCACTTCCGGTTGCCAAACTTTCTATGAGCATTATTGAAGCAGGGTCACCACGGGAACCCATCGTAGCTGTTGTGAATCCGTACTAACCACAGCTGCCGTCCTCTGCAAAAGAACAATCTACAAACTTTCCACAGCTCACAGGTGGTGAGTAATTTAGGATAAATACTCAGAAGCCAGAACAGATAATTGCACTTTTAACTTGTCACTTTTAACCGAGCCAAGTTTATGAAAATGTCACAGTTTGACTTTAAGCAAAGCACAAACTCAGACAAGCTACAGCCGCCGTATCCACAGGCCCCTTTTAACTCACGTAATGTGTTTATACATTTTACTCTGTATCTGTGTACTACAAACTGTAGATCCTATCAGTCCTTTTTAGGGCCCTATTCAGTCAAGGAATCAATGTAAGAGAAGGTTTACAACATTTTTCTAAACTTGCGCCTCAAAGTCATCATAAACTTCTTGGCTGATGAACGTCTGCCTATAAACTGCTTGTAAAACATTTTCTTAGACATTTATACACTGTACAAATTTTTGCCTTTCTTGTGTATTGGTCATTATACTTTATGTCTAATGCTGCTTCTTTACTGCTGATATAAGTATTACATTTTATACTGAGGCCTGTAATCATATTTAAATCATGACTAACAGGCCTTATTCATGTTTATACATAAGTTATTCATATTTAAATCATGAACGACAGGCCTGTATTTTTTTATAAGCGAATGGCTAGATTATAATGTATATTTCATACGTGCAAGATGTTTAAAAGTAGGTCTGCTTATCAAGTACATACCGTAGCAACATTTTTCTGCCAAATTCGACATGTTGTTAAGTGTAGCATCTCATTGTTGGCTGAGACTCATTCAAGCAAAGCTGGTTATTCAGTTTGACTGAATAGGGTCCCTCAGAGTGGGGACAGGTGGTCTGATAGATTTTGTACTCTTCTGTATTGTCGTTTCATTACGGGGACCCCGTATGACAGCGGGGACGTCAAATTGCACAATGTAGCACTGGTCTCAAGTCTGGTATTGGACTGGAGCAGCACCAGATGAACTCGATCAGACCAGATCAGGCAGGAACTGTCTTTTGTATATCTCTATTTATTCTGTATATACTGTATGTATGTTTTCTGGAGAGTTGACTTGCAGCAAACTGCCGGGACTCTGTGACTCTCCTCCTGAAACACAAGGCAGGGCCTTTCATTTATTTATCACGACACGATGTCAACTTCATCTCACACCCACACTCTCATATATACTGTACATCCAGTACATGTATTTGTATATGAAACATGCATGTCACTTACATAACAAGGCGAGGGTGGAGTGAAGATTTCTTGCTTGTTTTCTCAGAGAAACAGTGGTTTCAGAGACTTGATGTTTATCTCATTATCAGCACCTTTAAAAGCTGTATTTCTTGACCCTTTTCTGCCAAGGCTGCTTTATTCTATACATTTTCAATTTTGATAAACTAAATAAATCTGCATCTGGATCCAGATGTTCTTTAAAATACACATAGTGATTATAACATGGACGAGCCTACACTAAATGCAGTGGTTCATGAGAAAATAGTTGCAATACAAGATCAATGAAAAACCTGATCCCTGGACTTCTGGATCAGGATCCACCATCCATGGGCCCAAATTTTCACCATTCAAACAAATGGGAGCAAAAACATTCTCAGCTGAGGTGATGATAAACTAGCTTTCCATTCTTACACGACCTCTCATTTCTACCTGATAACCATTGATTCTGCCGGCTGAAATGACAGCTAGCAAACATTAGCAGGTGTAGTTAGCTAATTAAGCTGACGTTAGCTTCACCACCTGCGCCATCTCTGACCTTTGATGATTCGAGCTGACTTGTTTTGAAAGAAGAATCTTTTAAAAGGGTCTTAAATATGCTCATTCATGATGTAATGCTAAAAGACTCTGAGCTAGTGGGTCCCAAGCAAAAAGTTAGCATCCCCTTGTTCCCAGGAAAAAGTTAGCATCCTGATCTAAGAAAAATTATCAGACATTATTTTTATTGATATGATTTAACCCTGCTTGGCTGCTTAGCTTACATAAGTAGTATATAATTGTATTAACAAAGAGTATGTTTTCATCACTTTTAACATTACAAGAGTCAGGTTAAGGATGAGTCGTCATCCTAAAGGCTAACAGGTATAGCTGGCAGGTGTGTAGTTAAAGTTGGTTGGAGTTGCTCAAGTATAATCGAGTATCAACTTCTCCAAATCTTTAAACCCTATAAATCAATGTAGTTAATGATGTACTTGTAGGCCATATAAGTATAAGCTCAGTTACTACTGAAACTTAGCAGCCAGTTAGCTGAACTTGCTAATGATTGCAGCTCAGATAAACATTTACACCTTTCTTACACGTTGCACTTGTTTATAAGCCTCTTCCAGACTCTTTCAATGCACAGCATCGCTCTTGCCACTTGCACACCACTTCAACATGTGCAAGTCAACAAATCCAGAGCTTGACAGGCCTGATGTGCCTAGCTGTGGTTGCTAAGCCATGACTGGATAATTGCTTCTCTGGGAAGGGGTTTAACAAATGGTACATCCCAAATGCTACTTGAAGCAACTCCTTGGCTGGATGCCACATTATTTTATGATGCACATTATAGATGTGTCAGCATGTAGATCTTTTCTTTAGCATGCACAGATTTGCCCTCAGGAGGCGGAAATGGATGCTGTTTGCATAGGACCACGGTCGAGTTGGACGTCTTAACGTGTACCGATGTGTTTGTCACGTGCGGCTGCAATGTGTGAAATCACTGTTCCTCTGAGGCTGTGTCAGTGTAGGAGTGACAATCAAAAGCATTTATTGTGTAGGAGACCTAAAGGCGGAAAAAAGCCCTGCGCTGCCGGTGGACGTACAATCTTTAATGAAGTACGCTTACACCTCGCTGCCTCCACCGCTCATCGTTGCATCCATGTCACTCTGCCAAGGCGGTACCATGTCAGCATGCCAGGCCATATGAACGCCCACGTAATCTTCACACATACAACATGAAAGTTGTTTACTGTACCTTATAATATTAACAAAGTGGTTTAATTGAATGCCTGTGATGAATATCCTGTTTTATTCTGATGTTTTTTATAGCATGCATTAAGTTTGCATGTGTAGGTTTTTTCTAACAGAGATGGGTTTAGAAAAAATTGTACTATGGCATCTTAACGTGTTATTTTTGAGTATTTTAGACAACTTTTTTGCCTTAAAAATCTCACTGATCAATCTTGGAATTGTGCAATGCCTTCAGATGTTTCTTTTGAAGACAGGTTGTTGTTCTCTGCTTTGTTTTTCCTTTTCTTTTCCTTTTTGGTACGTTGATGCACAGCCACTCATCAGACTCATCTCCGCATTGCTCTCTCAAACTCAGTGGCTGAAGTGATGTGAATAAGAGGGAGCCATGTTTAAAGCTACTACAGATCTGTATTTCATCAGAAACTGAAACAACTCATCTGCCCAAGTTCATTAATCCAACTGTTCTTTTTCATCAGCGCTCGTTTTGGATCTAAAAGGAGTGATTCATGGCTTCTGCATGATGCTTGTGATTACACAAAAAGACCAATCAAAAATGATTTGTCCATGAATACATAATATTTACTTAAAATCATTTCTTAAGATTATTAATATTGCAAGACAGCACAGGTTTTACTGTTCTAATAGGAAATATGGAAGCCACTAAAGACTGATTTAAAATGACTTTCTGTAAGAATTGAAGTCTTTAAATAAATATTCATGTCAAACCTCTTTTGTTGTTTGTGGTACATGACCTGCTGCTCAGGATCTCATGACACAATACAAATAAACTTATGAAACTGAACTTCTTCAGAGCTCTTTAAGAAAATATCCATGTATATACTGAGTCAAGAACATGTTTGTCTGTCTGCTGAGCTGGTTCTCTTGTTGCAGACACTCTCCATGTTGATAGGCACCTGTCCAGGTTGACAATGCCAATAAAGCTCTGTTCAAAGACAGCCAGCACACTGGAATAGATGTACTTCACACCATTACACCTTTGAAGTGTGGATTTCAAGATCTAACACGTAATAACGGGGTGACAGGCTGTCCTATTCCAAACACTACTCAGAATGTGGTGGAGGAATGCAGCAATTTGATGCAAAAGCTGTGCGTCTTTTGCAGCCTCTGTATTTTAAGATCTATAACGGGGCCAGTCAGCTGTTTAAAGAATGAGGCTATTTTTTTTCCCATCAACAAGTGCAATTAAAAGTCTCTTTTACTTCCCTCTTTCCCTACCCTGTTTGTGGCCCATTGGTGCCTACAGAATACATAAACCTTTTAAAACAGCTACAAATACATATTAGCATTTCCCCTCTTACCCTTTAAGGGTGCATTCAGGTGGTCTACATCAACTTGTACAATCAGGAAACATCACATGACCGTCATCAATCACTAATATTGAATAAATAATTATGCGGACTGATAAAAAAAATCCACTCCAGGACATAAATAATGGAAGCCTGCTGCATCACAACTACGTCACTTCATCAGTGCTGCCTGAGAGATGCAGTCCAACGTGCTCCTCAGATTAAAATTAACCGGTTAGTTACTGGTTGGTGGGTTTCGGGCTCCACAGCAGCAAGAAGTTTCTCCTTTACAAAATCTCTTCTGAATGAGATTTTAGCTTCTAGCTCGCTCGCTACAAAACTTCCATGCAGAATGTGTCAGAATGTGGTTTTTGAAAGCTGCTTGTTGGGAACCAAAACTCTGCAGAGGAACATTAAGTTTATCTAAGTGCATTTGCCCTTGCAGCTCATCCAGTTTAGCACATTTTGAGCTGTAATAACCCTCAAAGTTATTACCCAAAAACTTTTTCATCACTGCTAGTGCGTCCCCAAAGAATAACATAGCCACACTGTGCCCGTTTTGTTGAACAAAAGTTTGCGTTCATTCCACTTAGAAAGGGCTACTCTCACATCTACTTTTGTTTTCTTGATGCATTGATGTGACTTTGTGTGTGTTACGTTCAGGAGCCGCTCAAAACGACATATTATTTTCTTTTACCACTGAAATAACTGCTGTCTAGACATTTTAAAAAATATTTTTGAGTTGCTTTGTTGTCTTAATGAATTGCCTCGAGGGTTGCATGTGGCCCGGAGGCTCCCCACCTTTTGAATTAGTGCATTTAGGCTGATTTATAACAGGTGGTCACACAAAACAATTCTGTGAGAGGAAGCATTATTTAATTACCTCTGGCTGCTGGGGAGAGCTTGTTGCTCTCAGCAGCAAAGTTGACAGATTTGAGTGTAAAATGCTTTTTTGACTGTTCGTAAAAACTTTGCATCTTTAATATCTCAGAGTTTGAGGAAGTAATAAAAGCGGGACTATATTTAGACATGCATGGATTGTCTAGTTCATCCAAAGGGTTTTGAAAAGGGTTTGTGCTTTTGAAGTTTTCACATGACAACAGCAGTCAGATGATGGTGAAAGTGCTGTCATTTACCGTACTGAGACGTTTCTCACTCACACCGAGCCATCTGGAGTTTACGGTTGAAGGATTCCTCAAAGCCCTTTTACTTTTTACATTATATGACACCGACAGTCACTGTGCGATCGCATTTTATGGAACCTCTGCTTCATTATTTAGCAGCGTGTGGAGCGTCAAGAGAGGCAAAATAGCGAGTACATGGCTTTTCTGGAACAGAAATGAAAGAACACCATGGTGCTATCTGCTTCACGGTGCAGCAAATCAGTCCTTCACATTTATAATCCATATTAATTTGTGTGCTGTATTGTGTTGCTGATCTGACTGCCTGGTACCAGATGCAGAGGCGATGTCGTGAGCAGGAGTGTAGTAGCCTCCTGTCTTTATATATACTCAGTCCAATGTTTCTCTATTAAATCTGAGGTATTTCTGGGTTATTATGTGGCACAGATGTTACACGCTTTAAGAATAGCAACAAAACAATCGGTTGATGCTGTTGGGAAGCGATCTGACATGCTAAGAACGTGGGCTGCTTTGTAACAAGTGACAGTGTGATAATTACAGCCACTAGACTTTTCTCTCTTCCTCGTTCCAGCCCCGTCCAAGATTTTAATGAGTCCTCATCGTTAGCTGCTCTGTATGTTTATCTGAATATGACTTTTAACTTCATGTTGACTTATTATGTTATTATAGTTGCCTCCCACTTGAAGCTATAATCAGAAACTTTAATTGGCACTCTAAGCACCTCCCTCACACACAGAGAGAGACCAAAAGCATGGCAGGAAATCACAACCAAAGAAACTACTGCAGAGAGTGGACATGTGCTGGTTGAGAGGCTAAAAGTGCATTGTGACTTAGTAATAATAATAATCTTTGTGTGACATCTTTTGTAAAAGCCATCAAAGCAATACAACCTACATAAACCCAGAACTAAGCTGTGTAAAAGGCCATCTTACAATGAAAGTAGTGCAGAAAAGCTCTTCTATAAAGATGGGTGAGCAAAATTAACTGTTTCAGAGTTGAGCCAGTACAGTAAAATCTTGATCGCCTTTAGTTTTTATTATGGACATTATGGAAAAGTTCGAAGACCCAAACTGGCAAATCTGAGAGGCCTGTCAGGACACTAGAGGTGGGGCGAGCCATTCTGGAGAAAGACTGTTGATATTTAAACTCAAACACAGACTGCTGGAACACCAGAAGGAGATTTTTAATGAATTTGTGTATAGAATTTGATTGGCTGACCCCACCTTAAGGGGCCAGAAGTTGAGTTATGTACCCGGGCACCAGCCCATCCAAGGCCTTGTATGTGACTAACAGTAGTTTCAGAGGATTTAAAAGATGATGGCTGCCAGACCAATAAAGCCATAATTGGGTGATGTGTGAAAAATGCATTTTTTTTCTGGTCAGTAGTCTGAATTTTTTTTTCTGTCTTGAAAATTTGCTGTAAGGAAGTAAGGAAGACATGGCAATAATTTAGTTGTGACGGTATAAAATCTTCCTCTCTGTAGTACTAAATGCCATAATTTACCTGGTTTTCTTCTAATATTTGTTATTCCTTTGTTGATAAAACATGATTGGACTGATCAGGACGTCTGTTTGTCAAAAAAATGGTTTAAAAAGTTATGGTACACCGAGTTTTTTAAGTCAGAGAAGCAGCTATGAAAGCCCACTTGCAGATGTCAGTAGGTTTGACTGAGAGATATATCTCTGCATCGTCTGCATATACAGCATGTAGAGAGCCGTTGTGGTCGTGGATGACCTGTAGGGGTAGCATGTAGAGAGTAAAAAGAATGGATCCCAAAATTGTTTTTGTGGTATTTCTTGTTTGATTTCAGCATTTTGACATTAAGAAAATCAATCCAGTGGTACAGGAATAGTCAATCCACTGGCTTAGTCTGTTAAAGGAGTAGTTCAACAATTTTGAAAATGTTCTTATCTGCTTTCTTGCTGAGATTTCTTTAAAAAAGATAGATACAGCTCTTGTGTTTGTATGAAGCAAGGGCCAGCAGGCTGTTAGGTTAGCTTATCTGGTAGCAAAATCAAAAATCATCAAAATCATCCAGCAATCAACTCTTTGTAAAAGCACAACTTGTCGTGTAGCCTCTTAATTAGTAAAATTTAGAAGTGTTGGTATCAGTATTTTTTAACTTTAGCAGCAGCAGGTTGGCTGTTTCCCCTTGCTTTCCAGTTTTTGTGCGAAGCTAAGCTAATCATCTGCTGTTATGAGACTGGTATTGATCTTCTCATCCAACTCTGGAAAGGAAAAAATCATTTTTCCAAAATGTCAAACGATCCCTTTAATAAGAACGATGTGATTGATGGTATCAAACAGAAGTAACACCAGCAGTAAAAAGTACCGATTCGGCTAATTCATTTATCTCGCAATGACTCACAACTCATGGAACTAAATGAAGGCAGAAAATATCTTTCAGAGATGTAGTTCCTCATAAAACAGATCATTTGACATTTTTCAGAGCTCCATCAGACCCCAATTCATCTTATTTGACACAAAAAATTGACTTTTTAATTCGCGCCTCTGGGGGAATCACACGTCCTAGCTTTTCTCTCTGCAGGGACCACCTGCATTGAGCGCTGAGACTCTAAAGCAATAAAGCAGACTTGAACAAGCTCAGCATGAATCTAATATCACTTGAGCCGACGTGGGGAGCCGCTCGAGTCCCCGAGCCGCCGTTTCTGCCAGTTTTATTTCCCTCGCTCCCCCTTATAAGCTCATCAGCTACGAGATGCCCGCATGCTGAAATAGGCGGTGATGAGTAATGGAATAAGGAATAGTGTGTAAAATTTTGATGACGTGCACCTCAAAAAGCCCGCAGCCAGCACACAAACCGACACAAACCCTGCAGAAGGCGGCGTCTGTCCACTCGACTCAGAAAGTACAGCGATAGAAACGTCCTGGCAAGTACAAGGCATCGTCTTAGGATGAATATGAAACATCTCTCCTGCTATTCTTAGAACCGACCAGGGTAGCGTTGCTAAATATAACCAGATCGTTTTGCGCCAGCCATTCTATTTTTGCACAAGCTGAGGCCTTCCTGGGCTGCTGTGGTTTTTTCTTAGACTATTATGTAATAAATAAATCTTCAGGGGTGATGCAATAATGCAGACTCAGACCCAGAATGAAGTGTTCCATCATCTGAGGCTGAGAAATCTGTGCTGCAATGTACAGGATTTAAAAGGTTTTGATGGTATCAATTTCCATTCCCTGTGCTAGTTATGTGATTTACTGTTGTTGTTGTTGCATTCTGTCATTATGTGCATCCTCGCTGCACAACAGTTTTCCGTCGCGGGACAATAAAGATAACCTCGAACCGTGATTTGAAAGGTTTCGATGTGTTGTAGGATTTCTGTGAGACTAGTGTGCGCTGTGATCTGGACAGAGTTAAACAGCCGACAGGACAGTTTGTCAGCTTGCTGTTAGCTCGGACGGCTGACAGGGAGGGAAAGGTAATGAGTTGGTCTTGGGGGAGGCACGTCATCTGGAGTGTGCAGAAGTAACAGCATTAAAGAGGAAAAACGCTGATTTTCAGCGTTGAAACATGAGCCTTCGGACAGTTCACACTCAGTGTTCTCATACAGTGCGAAACAAGGCAGCAGAGCCTCTCCACTCTCTGCATCTGTGATGTCACACAGATGTGCAGCTCCATCAACACGCAATTGGCCGAAATGGAAAATGTAAATGTGACAACGCCACAGAGGAGACGCGGCTCTGTTTCAGGGCTTACATAATCTTTATACAGATCAGTGTAAACGCCTGGATGCATATTTTTAACAAAGTCGATATGAATGGAAAATACTGTCAACAAAGCAGCATAATGAAAAATGGAATGTCGAGGTCTGAATTCATTCATTCATTGCCGATGTTTAGAAATAATGAGCCTGCATTTTGAAGCACTTTAAGCAGCCTTTAAACTGAATGAAGTAATATTCACTCAGTGTTTTTACGTTAACATTAAATCAAATGATGTTTCATGTTTAAAATAAAAAGAGTCACTATTAGAGTTCTGCATGGGCCTAAAACCAAAAACCTCGCCTGACTGAGCCTCCAGGTTTATACCTGGCAGAGATAAATAACTAGTCTGACAACAATAATTGACCAACACAAGTTGCACGCTGGAATAACATCATATATAACCGACAAGCCACAGGTTCAGTGTCATCTATCAGCCTGTTACGCTGTGGCATCTGGAAATAACCTGCTGCACCGGTTAGGAGATGAACTTTGGATTTGGCCAGCACTCACAGGATGAACGTGGATGGTTAATTAAAGCAGTGGGTCGCAGTGGGTGCCAGAACAGGTTCAGGCCAGTTCGCCAAATCGCTTGTCTGAGGTGCGTTATTTTCTGCTAGCCGAGTTTTTCTGCCAGAAAATCCAAAAAGGCGGCTTTGAAACGCCACAAAGTTTTGACTTTGATGTGAACATTTTATCAAATGATGTTTTGTTAAGTGAAAGGGATGTTAGCACGGCCGAAACAAACTGAAAACAACACCAAATATTTAAACTCTACCCTGATTTAAGCCTCTCTGAGCTCAAGACTTGGTTCTTGACACGAGTGGCTGGTGAAGATAGTAAGATGACTGCCAACTGAAGAGGCAGATTTTTGTCTCAGGGGCTGGTGGAGCGTAACAGAGATAAAACAAAAGTGAATATTGGACATTTATTCTTCACGTGGCCCGAAACACCACTGGGATGTTGCTCTGTGTCTGATGTGTGCGTAAACACTTTAACTGTAACCAGTGGCGTGCACAGACTTTTTGAAGGGCAGGGGCGGAAAGGAAAAAAAGGGCACACATAGCATGTCCTCGCCACTGAAGAGGGCACTTTAGCAAGCATTTTGGCGTCCAAGAGGGCACTTTAACACGCGTTTTGGCTCCCAGGGGGCACTTTAGAGCGCGTTTTGGCGTCCCAGAGGGCACTTTAGCGTGTGTTTTGGCTCCCAAGGGGCACTTTAGAGCACGTTTGGAGTCCAAGAGGGCACTTTAACACGCGTTTTGGCTCCCAGAGGGCACTTTAGAGCGCGTTTTGGCGTCCAAGAGGGCACTTTAGCGTGTGTTTTGGCTCCCAGGGGGCACTTTAGAGCGCGTTTTGGCGTCCAAGAGGGCACTTTAGCGTGTGTTTTGGCTCCCAGGGGGCACTTTAGAGCGCGTTTTGGAGTCCAAGAGGGCACTTTAGCATGTGTTTTGGCTCCCAGGGGTCACTTTAGTACGCGTTTTGGTGTCCAAGAGGGCACTTTAGCGCGCGTTTTTCAAAAACTGGGCCACGAGGGGGGGCCATAGCCCTGACTATAACAACATGATAAGCCGATGGTATGTCAGGACTGTTTTGTATTCCTCCAAATGACCAGAAACACTGTCACCAGCATGTATCATGTATTTATGGGTCCATGTTGCTGTATTTTACTCATTCATGTTGATAAATGGATACATATAAATATGAGATATTGCCTGATACAATGTCTACAAAATATCAACACTATGTGTTTTCTTTCTGCCCTCAGCAGCATCAACCAATATTTAGTATTCAATACGAGAGGCAGGGACAGCATTTGTGGGATAAATAGATTGGAAAGTTCAGCCGCATGTCACGGCGCATTTTAAATCAGATGTCTGACTCTTACGTTTTCACCAGCAGAGAAACTGTCACTTTTCTCGCTCTCAAGCTGCTCTCATTATGTCTTGTTATTCTGCTGTAGACGAAGCAGGATGAGGGGAAAAAACGGCACACCGTCCAATGAGGGAACTGCGCTCTCGCAAAAGAAACGCGCCGGACATCATCGGCTGACGTTTAGCAGGGTAATGGAATCGGGGGAAAGATTTTTCCTAACAAAGGGAGTCACAGGTGACCGACTTCTCCTCGCCTCTGTCATCTGACCGCCAGACTGGCCAGAGGGAGGAATCACAGGACTGAGACGTGCTCAGGTGACCAACATCACCCATCATGCACTCTGGAAGAAAACGGGCGCAAAGTCATCTTTAATCTCTTGCACTGACAGAAAACGTCCAAAAATACAGATCAAAAAGACAGACGGCGTTTTGGCAAATATAAATTATAAAACAAATTGTTTCTAAGCATGTATGCTATGTGCAAAACGAGACGAACAAGTGAGCAATAAATGATTAATGGTCAATTTACTGGTGGGCCTCTGAAATATTGAGAGAGAGCTCAGCCATGAAATGCAATGTAAATGGATCTATTTATAGAGCAGCAGAGGAAGTCATGTGGAGCAGGCTAGTCGGGGGCGCCTTGTTCGTATAGCTTTTAGAGGCAAATGACAGGGGAGGAAAGAGGGAGGAAAACACACACTACACCCACATTTGCATGTAAAGCCACTTTTCACGGGGACATTAAACTTTTAGACACACACACAGCAAGAATAGCAATAAATGATTTCCACGCTGAGAAAGATGGAAAGCCCCAGTTCAACTCCCACGCCTATTAAACCCTCCCCGCCCTCCCACTTTGTCTCATGGGATTGTTTGGCAGTGAAAAGGAAAGGAAGTGACATGTTAAAACCCTCTTTTTATTAATTCTGAGAGGGTTTGGCCGGGTGTCGCAGCAGCTGAGGGGAGCAGGGAGGCTGTGGGAGCACGTTCTGCTGCGAACCAGCGGATATCAGGATGAAAACCTGAACCCTCTGCTGACAGAGATCAGATCTGATTGTGTTTGCACCACTGGGGGAAGATAATCGGGGTCTTACGGCTTTTTCAGTGCGTTGTCAAGTACTTGAAGTCGGTGTAGTGGTCACTTCTTTGCAACTTGGTTATTACAAGAACTGTGTGATTTACACCATGTATATATGGTTGACTGGGTGCTCAGGTGTTGGGTTTGAAAATGTCAAGTTAATGTCTAAAGTCTGCCATTTTGAGTTGTTGTTAACTTTAATGATATCACACAGAGTGCTGCAACAAACAGTTGTTTTCATTATTGATTAATCTGCCTATCATTTTCTTTTTTTGTCCATGAAATTTCGGACTAGTGGAAAAATAGTGAAGAATGCCCAGTTTCTCAAGGTGCTGTTTTCAGATGTTTCGTCTGATTCACAGCCCAAAAACCCAAAGATATGAAATGATGCTAAACAAAGAAAAGCAACACACTCACCTTTAAGAAGCTGCCACCAGCAAATGTTTCATATTTTTACTTTAAAGTGACTCAAGTGATTAATCAAAATAGTCGTCAATTAATTCTCTGTTGGTCAACTAATCATTTAATTGACTAATCCTTTCAGCTCTAGTCATGTCATGTGCATTTTTGTAAGTAGCTCAGCTCTCACTCATACTCACCAACTCTAATAATGACACTGATCAAGATGAAAACCTCACTGGGTGATCAATAATTTAAGACTCAGGGTAATTCCAGCCTGCTTAATATGATGTCACTCACTGTAGCCATAAATGGGACGTATTATTACCGTATGTTGCCCTATAATAGAAGTTTGGTAGCGCACTGCCATCTACTGGCTACTGTGTCCACATGCAAGTGTTTGTAAATCTCTCAGAGTGATTTGACCTCAAAAGGTGTGAGAACACCTGAACATTACACCAGTACATAATTATTGAACAGCTCAGCCCAGGACCATGGGCATAAATCTGCTGCTATAACAGCCTCCACTCCTCTGGTTTCAGGCTTTCCACCACATGTTGGAACCAGCTTGCAGGGATTTGCTCCCATTCAGCCAGGAGAGCCTCAGTGAGGTTCAACACTGATGTTGGGCGATGAGGTCTGGCTCACAGTCTGTGTTCCAGTTCATCCAGAACCATGTCTTTCCAGAGGGCTCTCAGGATAAATCTGAGTGGTTGCAATATAATTTACAAGTTTGGAAAGAAGAAAAATTCTATTTCTCTTTAATAATAACAATAAGTTCTACTTCTTTGTGGTGTCTCTTGTCAAATCTTTGCTGTTTTCTAACCTCAGGAGAGTTAAAGCTGTTAAAATCAGACAATCTGTGAGTATAACTTCTTGATTGAACTGCTCACGCCTCGTAGACACAGGCGACCTGCGATATGGGCTCATGAGTCGGCATTGCTTGGCTATAAAAGTTCAGTGATGAGCTCAAATCTAAGGATGCTTTTGCATATCATCAACGGTTTCTGTAGAGTCTAGTGGATTGTGAACGCTTGATGTTTCTCCCACGTAAACAGCGTGTAAGATCATGCACGGTTTGTTCATCTAACCATCCTAAGTCCATGGGCTTCCATCCGCCTCACCACTGCAGCCCTGTACAAACTGTGACGATAGTGATGAATCACATTGATTTTCACGGCATAAATGGTTAACTGAATAAAGAAAAAAAGTAGTGCTGGACAGATAAGATATAACATAATCTGCAAGTTTTTCACTCAAAATAACTTTTTCTGTAGACAGGAGAGCTGGTTATCAGCAGGGTGAGGTAACTCTCCTGCATGGGAACGGTCCACCTGTCACCTGATGATAGGGAGAGACTAGAAAAACTGATGCCCGGCACAGTTGTGGCTCTGAAACGGTCTGGACACACAGACGAGATGAAAGGCGTCTGGCTGCTGTTGGTGCTTGTGGCTGCGGCCAAAGCTGAGAAGGTCTTCACTGGGTGAGTCAGCCTGTGCACACTGTGCTGTTTGATCGTCCCCTGAGCTTTGCGTTTGCCGTGGCTACCTCTGAAGCCGGCCAGTTTTACTCTGCAGAGCGTTTTCTAAGCAGTAACCTGTCCTTTTTTTACCTATCGCAACAATAACAGTATGGTATTGGTATGATAAAGGTTCCTCTAATCAACATTTGTGGCACCTAACAACCGTCTCCAATAGTCAGAAAACAGAAATAAACCACCTAACAACCGTCTCCAATAGTCAGAAAACAGAAATAAACCAAAAAATAAACCAAAAGTTGCTGTGATGCTGGGGGGTAAACTGTGCTGCTGCACCATAGAAATTCGTAAGAAAACGTGTTGAAGGTGAACACAGTTTTCTCTCAAAATAAATAACTGTCATACCAGGATACGCTTCATTTGGACGGACAAAGAAGGTGCAGGCTTAGTTATTAAATACAAACATTCAGAGACTCCCTTAGATGCCTCATATTCACCCTGTCAAATAACTGCAAGTTGAACATCACTAGGCTTTATCCTTAGAGAAAGATTAATTCAGAAATACTGTCATTGGTCTGAGCACCAGCTGTTGTTGCTCTATGATTAATTGCTTGTCATACGTTTTGGTAAGCAGTGAATTAAAACCGTCTTCTGTTGCTGAACACACTGCACGGTAGACTGTCGGGAATAAAAAAAAAACTGGAATGTAAATAACAATGTTCAGGAAATGAATTTCTTCCAGAGATCAGGTCATCAGGATCAGTGCGCAGTCTGAGGAGCAGATCCAACTCCTGCAGGCTCTGCAGGCTCAGGAGGAGTGGGAGGTACACACACACTCACACACACACACACACACACACACTCTCACACACACACTGCATCGTGCATACAGCACAAACTCCTACGTTCAAGTTCACGTGGCTGCTTGTGCCAAACAATTTCTCATGAACGTCCAAGAAGTACAAAAGGCAAATAGTTCAACTCAAAAAATGATCCGCTTGAGAGTTCATGTGGGCTGAAGGTTAACAGTCATCTCCACCTGTCAGGAGGTCAGAAGCTCTCTGCTGCAGCCGTTAATACAGAAAAAATGCAGAGATTAACCTTTCCTCTTATTTTATTCGATTTATTCTGAGATTCTACGATGTAAAATAATGCAGATTTTGCAATGAATAAGCAGACCGTCATTTGAGAAAACGTTTATTTTTGTTGACTTGAACTTTGATTAGATTAATTAGATTAAAGGTCATTTAAATTTTGTGACTCAGTTGGAATGCTTTTCACATTTCTTAAAGTCAAAAAGCAAAGAAAGGGGTTTTGGACTAACAAGTGAGTTAAAAAGAAACACAGAGAACACATCTGGGTACCAACGTTACTGTTTAGAATCATAATCAGCTGTATTTATACCTTATAGCAAGGTGACAAAGGATCTAAGGACACGTACAGATGCAGATCAGAATCAGAACGACTTTAATATGCACATACATGGAACTTGACTTGCATTGGAAAAAAGACATACAGCTCAACTGAACTGTATAACTGACTGAACAATGACTTAGGTAGTGCAAATATATAAAATAATATATGCAAAGATGTGGTTCAGAGATCAACATTTACAATCTCGTTGATTGATCTGATGGGAACACTGGTGCGACGGGTTCACGCTTGATCTATCTGAGGACACAACACTGAGAAATAATTAAAGAAGGGACCATATTTTCAGTATAATACCTCATGAGTGTTCATGCTTTCTGATCCCAGCTGGACTTCTGGCTGGATCCGGTCTCCGCTGAGCTCCCCGTCGACATCCGAGTGCCCCGCTCCAGTTTGAGCCATGTGACCGAGTACCTGGGTGCCCACAGCATCCCCTACTCTGTCACTATAAACAACCTGCAGGTACGCCGTCCTCCTGTTCCCTCATGACCTGATCAGTGTTGTAATGTCCCTGACTGCGCTGAGTTTTAACTCGATGCTGAAAATCGCATGATGATAGCACTGAATTCTAGCTGCCCTGCATGTCACGTTCAGGAGCTTCTCGATGCAGAGAAAACTGAGATGAAGAGGAACCAGATGAGGGAGCGCAGAACCTCGAGCTTCAACTTTGGAGCCTTTCATTCCCTGGAGACAGTAGGCTATTCATACAAACACATACAGGACATCACTCAGGAGATACGACTGGCTTCACTCCTCTGAGCTCCATGTCTAAGAGTCTGAGCTTCAGATAGATGTCTAAATTCATCTGTTCCACAAAGCTGTCCAGTTCTTCACTATCTCAAGCAGAAGTAATTTGCCATAAATTCTGGGTGAATTAAGACTTTTCTCAAACTGAAAAACATGGCTGCTGCTCAGCTCTTTTCACTACAGCAGAAAACAGGAGCAGAAAGTCATTTTACTGTGAAAATTTAACAATAATAGTAATAAAAAAAAACTATAAACTTCAAGATGTATAAAACTTAACTTTAGGCCAGAGCTGCAGCAGAGCTGAGCTGCTGTGGCCTCTTAACGTGGCAGAGCTCAGCGCTTCTGCTAAGTCAGGCTCGGGATGGCGTCCAGGCGAATGTCCTCGCTGCTGCATATTTCCAGCAAGCAGGTCACCGCAGTTTAGGCTTCAAATAAGCCAGTTTATATATTTGTGAAAATGTCCAACTTGCTTTAGACTCTAAGAGCCAAATTAAGGCTGTCCTAACTACAAACCAGTTTAAAACCAGTCTAACCAGTCTAAAATCAAACTGGGCACTGGCTGAGAAGTAAGTATTAGTATTAGTATTTCCATTGTATGATACTTTCTACTTACATTCCAACACATTTTGGAGACATAGACTATACTATACTTTTTACTCCACTACATTTACTTGACCACTTTAGTTACTGTTACTTTGTAGAGTAAAATTATGAATACAAAATATAAATTAACTAATAAATTCTGATGTACACACACATTTAACAGACGCATGTATTTTCATTATAATTCTGATTCTTTGGAGTGCTATCTGCTGCATAGTCTCATGTAAATACAGACCTTTCTGGAACGAGTCGGTCTTGTTCAGAGTTGTTGAGCAGTTCTGTTCAGTAGCAGACACGCCACATTTGTCTGTGTTGTAATGCTTCGACTTGTCTCTGGTACAGATCTACAGCTGGATGGACACTCTGGTGGCTCAGCACCCTAACCTGGTCACCAAGCAGGAAATCGGGAGATCGTATGAGAACAGGCCCATGTATGTGCTCAAGGTAGGACACAGCACCTCATGCAAGACAACAGCATGCCTCTACCTGCCCGTACTGTATGTGCACGAGTGTGTTTTCCGTTAACAGTTAAACCTGTACGTTTCATATAGTGCCCTCACATTTCCTTTTCACAAGTACCTCTAAAGCAGGGATGTCAAAGTCAAATACACAGAGGGCCAAAGAAATTGGCTACCAGCCGAGGGCCGGACTGGTTCAATGTTTATTAAAACATATTTTAATAATTGCACATAGCCTATTTAACTAAGATCTAACACAATGTATATTATTTAATGATTAAATGAACAATCCAATATTCTTTTTGGCTCTGTCAGTAATTTCAAGTGTTAACATTTTTCAACAGGCACACAGACAAAAACAAACTTCCTTCAAAGAAAAATCACATGTCCTGTGCATTAAATGAATAAAGCAATATTTTCTTATGGCTCTGTCAGTAATTAAGGGAAAACATTTTCAACAGGCAAACAGCAAAACAATAAATGTCCTTCAAAAACAATAGTAAAATTAGAAAATAGAAATAAAAAATCAAATCTGTTGTATTCCTTCTCATGGCTCTTATCTGCAATTTTCCCTGAGTTCAACTGAAAAATAAATCTAAATAAATAAAATCAATTAAAATACAAAAATCTATAGGACACAGACAAAACAATACTTTCCTTTTTGGGGAGTGGGTAACTGAAAGTTAACATCTGTTCTGGCTGCTGATGAATAATGAAGCCGAGGCCCGTTTGCCGCGCTGCAGTGAGTTCGCGGGCTACCGTTGCATTGTGGGGAATGTAGTATTGGTCCGTGCAAAACACCAGCGGGCGGCTGTGGCCAGTTCTAATATTAATCAAATATCATCCGGGGGGCCACATATAAATCATTTGCGGGCCGCATCCGGCCCGCGAGCCTTGACTTTGACATATGTGCTCTAAAGGATAGATGAAAGCTTTAGGCTGCACTGTTACATCATAACACTTATATTCTATCGTTTCAGCCATTTTTATACCAGTTTGAGTTTTCCTCCTGTTGACGTTGTGTTTAGTTCAGCACCGGAGGAAAGAACCGTCCTGCTATCTGGATCGAC
Source organism: Chelmon rostratus (assembly GCF_017976325.1). Lineage (NCBI taxonomy): Eukaryota > Metazoa > Chordata > Actinopteri > Chaetodontiformes > Chaetodontidae > Chelmon > Chelmon rostratus. The sequence continues at coordinate 27,260,068 of NC_055663.1, forward strand.
ACAGGTATCCACGCCAGAGAATGGGTGTCTCAGGCTACCGGAGTGTGGACAGCCAACAAGGTACAACACTTCAACGAGACATCAGAGTCATTTGAACTGTGCTAGATCTCCTCTAGAGGCGGGACAAAATGTGGTTCCCAAAAATGTTCTGGGGAGGTTACTTTCTAGATTCAACAAAATGTGTTAAGCTGTCCGCCTAAGTGCATCGAGCCTCACATTCCTTCCCTGCTTGTGAAGAATCTTAGAGTTTCCCCTGCACAAGATAGGAAAGATCTCATTCTTTTTTTGAGAATCACAACAATTTGTACAAAACCAATGCCTTGTGTTCTTGCTTAGATCGCCACTGATTACGGTGTCGACGGTTCCGTGACCTCCCTTCTGAACAAGATGGACATTTACATGCTGATCCTGGCCAACCCCGACGGCTACGTTTACTCCCACACCAACGTATGTCGCCATCATTCAGTGGAAAACCTGCTGTATATTAGCTTTTATTGTTATGGTTTTACTATGACAACGTTATTTTCACATTGTGGCTAACAGAACATTTTTTTTTAACATTTTACATGTAAAGTCAGTATTTTAGAGGAAAACATGGCAGATGTGAATTGCTGGCCCCCAGGGTCTTAAACTCATCCACCACATACAGTAAACACACATGTACAGTTTAGGTCAAACAAATTAAAGTGCCCATGCTTGCAGTTGCGTGCATTTTGCCTGAATTGCAGCGCTTGACTGACTGTCTTAACTGTGCGATGTATAGAACCGTATGTGGCGTAAGACCCGCTCCAAGAACCCGGGCTCTGCGTGCCGTGGAGTCGATCCCAACAGGAACTGGGATGCAGGCTTTGGTGGTCAGTATAGAAAAGACAGTATGAACTTTATTTTGTTTTTGTTATGTTTATTCTATTCTAGTTGTAGTGAATGCCACCTCAATGGAGGTTATAGTGTCCTTGTTTTTTATTTAACTTTATGGAGGCTGCAGTTTGAGGTGCTGTTGAACTGTATTGATTTATTCTGAGGAGTGTTTCCACTATTCTGTCCACCACATGGTCAGAATGGAGTAGGTAGACATATTAGAAACACCTGCCAATATAGCACAATACAATTCAGCAGCACCACAAATGAGCATGAAGTAATTTTGTCATTAAAATGCATTAATTTTAGCTCATTGTATCTGGTTAACTGGCAGCCGAGTTCACGTGTGCGTATAAGTTCATGCACGTGATGCCACTTCCATTGTCCTGTCGTGTTTCACACGTGGTTTCATTATAATGTCTTCCTCCAGGCGTGGGTTCCAGTAGTAACCCCTGCTCTGATTCCTACCACGGCCCCGTGGTTCACTCTGAGATTGAGGTGAAAAACGTGGTGAACCTGATACAGAGCCACCGCAACTTCAGGTCCTTTATCTCCGTCCACGCCTACTCCCAGCTGCTCATGTACCCCTACGGCTACCACTGCGGGAACGTGTCCGATCAGCCTGAGCTGGTAAGGAAGGAGGAAAGGCACATGACAAAACAAATCTTCCACCTTTTTCGACAGTCTCATGAAACTGACTGCAAAGTAGTTATCACATAGCAGAGACAAATGCATATTTTTAATAAATTTTTCCTACATATTTTTTCTTTCATATAGTTGCTTGTATAGTATGTACATATATATAGTCAACTTTTATTTTGTATTTTGTTTTTTTAATTTCTCTGACTCTGTTGCTATTTTTCTTTCCAACTGCTATTACATGTTACTGTAATACCCAAATTTCCCCTGCTGGGGATTAATAAAGTTTTATCTTATCTTACCTTAATGATCTCCCTGCTTCGAGTTAAAATCGTGCATGTTAACCGTGAAGCTGCCTGATGGACCAACAGTCCTGTAGTTACTCATATGTAACTGTATGTGGTTGTGCACTATGTAAATAATATTGGCTTGACTTGTAAACTCTGCAAAAGGTTGTGTCGGTCCTTGAATGCTGCTGTATTCATCACCACCCCTTTCAAGATTGTCAATACTGTATCCTTTTTGTTGTTCCCTATAGGACTCTCTTGCCAGAGCAGCAGTGCAGAAACTCACTTCCCTCTATGGTACCACATACAAGGTTGGAAGCATCTGCAACATCATCTGTAAGTAACTTTTAGTACAATGTGACTTCACTGCAACGAGAATTCGCCTCAAATTTACACACATGATAAGCTGCAAACAATAAATAAATTCATTTGAAAATGATTCATTCATTTCATTAATATCATTCGGAATTATTCTTAATATCTGTGTATGTGTGGGCCAATGAGTAATAAGAAAACAGAGGCCCGATGTGCCAAAGTTTATTTTCCAACTGTAAAAAGTCCTGCTCAGTTTAACTCTTCAACAAATTCATGGAATCATTGTTAAAACTTTTTTGCATTTTCTTGAGCTTTTGTTCAACATTGAAAAACAGTTGATATATTGTATTAGTAGGGCTGCTGCTAACACTACTAGTGTTTCTTCTCACCTCTTCCTCTTCCTCTCAGATCCAGCCACTGGTGGCAGCATTGACTGGACCTACAACCAGGGCATCAAGTACTCCTTTGCCTTCGAGCTGAGGGACACCGGTCGCTATGGTTTCATTTTGCCAGCCAATCAGATCATCCCCACCGCCTCCGAGACCTGGCTCGCTCTGAAACACATCATGGAGCATGTCCGTGACCACAGTTATTGATGGCGTTAACCACGGATGGAGGAAAAGGAATTGACTCAGTTGGCAGAACAACTTTCTCATCACTCTTTGCTGATGTATGGCATTTTATGTCAATACTGACCAATAAAGTCATGAAGATCCTGTTTGTCTGCGTTTCAGGACTCCTTTTTGCCTTCCTTTATTCTTGTTGCACACAGAAGGTCAACCTGTGGGTGAAGGGGTTTGTGGCAGAGAAGTTGGGCACTTGAATCACATTTGACTTCAAGGTAAATCTGACATCAGATACAGTCTTGCAGAGAAATACTGTATTAGACGTTCATTTTTTTTTTTATGTTAAAACTGACAGTATTTTTTCCAATAAAATATTCTTTGGAAAAAAAGCTGGACATATTTTATTTCAGTTAATAATTCAGTTCTGTTATTTGATCAGACTTGGAAAAAGTGGTAAGCAAAATGTCTTACTTTCAACAGACTTAAATGGACCTTTTAGTAAGCCTGGACATGGACTTGACATTCCACATTTAAGTTCAGGACTTGACCGTACATTTGGATATAAACATTTCTCTCCATTTCTGTAAAAAGTGATTAACAAACAATGCTTTGCCTTGTAATTAGCAAAAACCAGTCTGTCAGATAGTCAGAACAAGGATTTGAGGCTGTAGTTAGGCCTTAAACTGAATACAAAGGCTCATTAAAAATAAAAAACGTTATTAGCTGGAGTGCTGGACTACATATTTTTTCAGGGGATGGTTTAGTGTGATACAGACATTGGCCCCGTATAAAACTACACATCGAGTTTCACCTCGGGAACAAGAAAACAATACAAATGAAATTTTGTTTTGAGTCTCGCGCTTCCCGCCTCTCAACATCCGGCTTGTTCTAGTTCAGTAAGTGCATCTTACACGTAAATTAGCAATACTTGACTCGCCATAGCCGCAGATTATAATGGTGTATCTGAAAGAACTTCACGTACAAAACTTCAAGTCATGGCGAGGGAATCAAGTTATCGGTCCGTTCTTGCCATTTACCTGTATAATTGGCACAAATGGCTCTGGTGAGTGTTGTTTTTTACTCTCAACTTTACAAGCTTTGCATCGAGCTAATGTTAATTTAGCTGTCTATGCTAATAGCCTAGTTGAATCAATATTAGCTAGCTTTAACGTTCTTGGAAAAGGTTTTGCTAGGTTGATTTTATTTCTTGTATATACCTCTTCTGAAGAGAATGAAATACATATAAATCACTTAATGAAATGCTAGAGATAGATAAAACTACAGTGCGTCGTTACCTTATCCAGAAAATCTTAGAGAATGGGTTAACTATTAATGCCGATATTACACGACTGTTAGCTTAACTGACGTTAAATGTTGAAGCCAATGCCTGAAACCTATCGCTGGAATCAAGAGTTGTTCAGAGTTATGCTGAAGATGTTGGGTTAAATCACACCAGGCAAGTCCAATGTGATGGATGCCCTGAGCTTTGCCATGGGGGAGCGGGCTGCCTCTCTCCGGGTGAAGCACCTCAGGGACCTGATACACGGAGCCCACATTGGGCAGCCGGTGCGCGACACCGCCAGCGTTGCCATGCTGTTCTGCGGCTTCGATGCCGTGGAGACTGTCTTCTCCCGGACCATCACAGGTCAGTTTAATGAATGCACTTCGTACATATCATTCATAGTTTTACAGTTAGGTTAACTGTTGAAGAAGCCACTCTTTTTTGTCAAGAGAGTTTGAATGGAGCGCGGGATAACGGTAATAAGGTTGTCCACAATAACCTCCCAGTAGCCTGTTTTACTTGAGACAGTAACGGTAACGTTAGGCCTTTACCATGATAGTGGTTGTTGTTTTGGCCCTGACTAGTGACATTGATAACCGTTAATCATGGTAATGTCGTCATAATAATTAAATGACACAGGTGGTGGCTTGTCGTGTGTTTGTATTAACGTCAGTCAGTTAGATTTGCTCATTGTTTTTGGTTCACAAAGAACTTCTATCTGGAGGGTGCAACAATAAGTATGTTATAAATAATGCTACTTAAATTACATGGCTGTACAGTTCTGTTAAATTGCATTTTTTATATTCAAAGATCTTTAAGAAATAAAACCATATTTTCCCAGGTGCCCCTAGTAGTATCAAGTACAAACAAGTACAGTAGTTTTATTCTCAAAGTTTTGAGGTATCAGCTGCCGTTAAAACTGACATTCATTGCATTTTTTAGGTGACTCCTCTGCATATCACATCAATAATAGACTTGTCACTTTCACCAAATACATGGAGGAGCTGGAGAAGATTGGCATTGTGACCAAAGCCCAAAACTGTCTGGTGTTCCAGGTAAACACTGTCAAGAAATGACTGTAGATATGCTTAAAAACATATTGTTGTATAGAATATTCATGGAGATGTGTGGGAGATACTAAGATCAGAACTACATATCCCCATTATATTGATACATAAAACATACAAATACATTGTAGAGAGATAACAAGACAGGATGACGGAGAGCACAGCACATATGTTGTACGTTGGAGAATATATGTGGCATTCTCAAGACTTGAAATTACATGATGAAGTTCATAAAACGTGTGGTCATATCCCAAACACACTCATTTCCTACTTTTAATAATGTTTCTGTAACATGGTTACTGTATGTGGGGACTTGCTTGTAGCACCTTGTTGAGCCATTACAATGGCTGGAAATAATAATACCTTACAACCAAGTCTGTTACTCATTATGCCCTTCACCAGGGTGCAGTGGAGTCCATAGCTTTGATGGACCCAAAGGAGAGGACCAAGATGTTTGAGTGCATCAGTCAGTCGAGAGAGTGTGCTGCAGAGTATGATAAGAAGAAAGGGGCCATGCTGAAGGCCAAAGAGGACACGCAGTTTCACTTCAACAAGAAGAAATCTGCTACTGTCGAGAAGAAAGAGGTGTCTCAGGAAAAAATAGAGGTAAGGTCATACAAACCTGGCCACCCATCTACAGTGGCTTGTTCAGCACAGTCCCCAAAGTCACACACAGTTGTAGTTATGTAACCTGCAAACTATGTTCATAATCACTCACAGACAAATAAAGCTGCAAATCCCAAGATGTAACGTGTTCCCTAAAAAAATAAAAGTAACAGCAAAAACAGCTTGCACAAACATCAAAATTTCTCACGGAATGACTTGTCAGTTTTGCAAGAGGTTCACACTGACTTACTGACTTTTTGACAAAGGCAAAAGTGTCTATAGCTGTGCTGACATACTGAGATGGGGACTGTTAATGTCAGCATGGACTGTTAAGCATCAACTGGACTGTAATTTAGTGGCCTTAGTTTCTCTTGAGCTTTCCTGTTCATTGATTGACTGGTCCCCCTGCCTCCCACTTTTCCAGGCCCAGAGGTACCAGGCGCTGGTGGACGACCTTCACAAAAACCGCCTGCAGCTGAGCTTGGCTGAGCTCTACCAAAATGAGAAGGGCATCAACACCCTCAGCAACACCCTGAGGGAGAAACAGCAGACTGCTGCTGCGAAGAACAATGAACTGGTGAACGGGGAGCAGCTGGTCAAAACCTGCAAGAAAGAACATGGACGCCTCACCAGAGAGCAGCAGCATGTAGAAAAGGAGATCCGGTGTGTGTGTGTGTGTGTGTGTGTGTGTGCCCTGTGTATATTTAGTTTTTTAGGGGAAGTTTTAATGGAATGTGATACAGTATAAAGTATTTGTTTTTCACATCTGGGAATAAGCTATCAGCATGATTTGAAACTTAGAACTGTGGAAATAAAATATGTTATACAAATATTAAGCAGTACAATAGAAAATACACTAAAGTATAGCTAATGGAGTAGTAAAAACCCATTAAATTTGTCCCTCACCAGCCCTTAAGTTTCTCCATGTAGGTATGTTTAAAAGGCAAGCCTCAGATGACTGCATGTATTTGGCTGGATGGAACTGGCATGTAATATAAATGTGCCAGTAAGTCTGCAGTTAACTAGAATTCACCTACGCCTCCTCTCACTCTGTCACTTAGTGCCCAGGAGCATGTCCACTCCCAGTGCAGGTCCCAGTACATCAAAGCCAAGGTAAACACTTCCCATCACATGAAGAAGGCAGAGGAAGTCCATGGTTCACTTAGGAAGAGTCAGAAGCTGATGGCTATTAAAGAGCATGAGCTGGCAGAGGCACGACAGGAGATCACTGAACTAGAGAGAACCTGGAGCAACTATGAGAAGCAGGTGCAGGAGAAGGGAGCCTCCTGGGGAAGAGACATTCAACTGGATGAGGATCAGGTGAGTGTGTGTCAAACAACGCCATCTTTCCCTTTCAGACAAACCAAAAGTCAGTTAATATTGTGCAGGCGATGGGAGCTTGTAGTCCAGCCCTTAATGTTTGTTTCGTGCAGCACGTATTCTTTAAATAATGAAAAACCCAGTGCAGTGTATGTGACGGTCTACAGTACATTACATACATACACTGTGTACAGTACATCAATGTATGTATGTGGCATTTTCTTTTCAAAAAGCAGGAGTTAGTCCTGTCCTGGAGTAACTTTACATGAGACATTAAAATTGTGAGTAAAATGACCGTAGACAAATTTCATTGAAATTAACAGACAACAAAAGTCTTATGTTTTTCTCAATTTTGGTTGTTACTTGTTATTAACAACCATGCTACCTGCTAACTGCATAGACCTCTAAATCACAAGGGACAAAGTGAAAGTGAGTTTGTTTTCGCATGTGTTTCTGCTACAGCTACAGCGATACAAAGAGCTGAAGGAGCTGGCTCGAAAGCAGGGGGCCATCTTAAGACAGCAGGCAGAGAAGCTGCACTGGGAGGTTAGAGCGGACTGCGAGAAGATGGCTTTTGATAAGCACAAAAAGAAGGAAGTGAAGGTACTGTCAATGACACACTACTGGATTTGTGATTAATATATCCTTAAATCAGCAATAACTGATTTCTTTGGCAACTTAGGGCCAGTAGAAATAAGTTGTGGTCATAACATTGACATATCATAACCTTTTCATATGATGGTGAACTTGTTAGGTGACAGTTTAGCCTATTTACTTATTCAAGAGTTACAGAGCTACATTAGCATTCATTTGGAGTCATGTCTCTGGCTACCTGATGAATGCTGGTCCAATATTCAGCTAAGCTATGTTTTTGGTCTCTACCAACTGAACTTGCTGAAACAGCTGAAACTTGTGATACATTGTTACTATAAAAACTTTAGTTACTGTATATAGCTACTGCATTGGAACATCATCTGTTGTAGGCCGCTATCAGGAACAACCAGACTCAGCTGGGAAATTTGACAAGCAGGGTAGAGAAGCTAGAGGAGTACACCAAGAACTGCAGGTGTGTTATGTGCACTCCTTATTCTACATAGCTTTACAATGTAATGCTAGCCAGTAAAAAACTGAATCGTTAATGTTTCAGCTCATCCCTTGAAGAGTTCCGTCAGCGAGAAGAGAGCCTGGGTGCAGAGCTGCAGCGTGGCTGCCAGCGCACCGAGGAGGTGAACCAGGAGCTTGGACAGGTGGTGGAGGAGCTGAGGAATGCACGTTTGGACACCCAGGAGAGCAGACGCCAGCTGCAGCGCAAAGAGATGCTCGAGAAGCTCCGCAGACTAAACCCTGAGAATGTGGTAAGAGATAGATAACCATAATGAGTGGGGTGAACTGTAAGAATGCAGTGAGAGGCAGAAGATGTGTTAAAGGAATTTAAACTCCTGTCAATCAAAAAATACTACAGCCAACAAAGCTATCTAACTTATCTTAATCAGTGACCCTCAAACTGTGGTGCTGAAAACAACAGAAAGACCTAAAACACATCTTCTGTGATAAAAGCACAAAGGCAAACTTAAGACTCAGAAACCAGCAAACACTAACAGGCTGTGTGTGCTTGCCTGTTGGGATGTGTATTACAAGTTGTGGGGGCATAAATCTGTTTATATATATGTGTTTGGAAGAGTTGAAGTCAATGAGTAGGTAAGATATGGTAAGTTGTTAATTTTATAAAAGGTAAAAACTTGTGAATTATATAATTTTTTGTAAATGTCACTTGATCTGTAGTAATTATTCATTAGCCTTTTTTTCTTTTCATTTATTTTTCTTTCCTGTCCCAGTATGGTCGTTTGTCTGACTTGTGCAGCCCCATCCATAAGAAGTACCAGATAGCTGTCACCAGGGTGTTTGGCCGCTACATGAATGCCTTAGTAGTGACCTCGGAGAAAGTGGCCCAAGACTGTATCTGTTTCTTAAAGGAGGAGCAAGCTGAACCTGAGACCTTCTTGCCCATTGAGTACTTGGATGTGAGTTCAAACTAAAGCAAGCCATGACTTTTTCGGATGGTTAAAGGATTAATGCAAATAGATAAAGAAGGTGAAGTTGTGTCAGTGATAACCAACTCTGCTGTGTGCCCAGGTGAGACCTCTGAATGAGCGACTGAGGGAGGTGCCAGGTGCCAAGATGGTTGTTGATGTTGTACAGGTTAACGCTGCCGCAGGTGCTGCCCAGCTGAGGAGAGTGGTGCAGTTTGTCTGTGGCAACGCCATGGTGTGTGAAACCATGAAAGAAGCAAGGAGTGTGGCTTTTGACAGGCAGGAACGCATTAAGGTAAACCACAGACGCTGGAGTTGCTATCAGTTAAGTCCAAAAAGCACAAATGAACAAGATTCTTGGGTTCACTAATGTTGCATTGCCTTGTGTTTGTTTTGCCATCTTATGGTTACTGCTCCATTATTTATGTATATTGCCTGACAAAAATTTGAAATAGTAATTGAAATAACAACATTACTTACTACTGTTAGCATGGCTTAGGTGAGGGCGACATAATTGATTTTTTTTTTTCTTTAAATATGTGCATAGCCTTCTACTTGCATGTTATCACAACCACAGTAAAGCACTTAATTTTTTAGTATGCTACAGATTTATTATGGTAATGATGATAATGATATCAAGCACAGGCAGCATGTTGTACCTTTACCTCAAATTATTAAGAGGAGACATTGTTGAGAAAGGTTGCATACAGCTTCCTAAAAAAGTTTTTCTCATTAAGCGAAAGTGAAATTGTATCTCTCACTGACTGAAATCCATTTACATGTTTGGGGTAAAAATCTAAACAGTAAATAGGACTGTCACCTAACTGAAAAACACTATAATCTTGTGAGCTCAACAGGCTAGTATTACAACCTACTGTTTTTAACTTGCTTACTGACTGACATGTTGTCCTTTACTGCCAGCAAACATGTAATCAGATTTCTTTTCTGCAGACAGTATCTCTGGACGGGACGCTGTTTGCACAGTCAGGTGTGATCTCTGGAGGCTCCAGTGACCTGCGGACCAAAGCTCATTGCTGGGACAAGAAGGCCATGACGCTGCTGATGGAACGCAAGGACCAGCTGACTGCAGAGCTGCGTGTGAGTAAAACACAAAATGTAAAATATTTTGCAAAACCATACGATGTAAAATTAAAAGTAAATGAAAGTTTCTTCACAAGTAAATCCTCAATTTCTTCAATTTCTCTTTAATTTTGTGAATTTCCTTCCCTCTCTACATGTTTGTGGTTTTAACAAACATTATGTGTTGTCATATACAGTACATACTGTATACTTATTGCTATCCTTGGCAAGTACACAAATAAATGGGCTGAAATTACTATTCAAGATTGCATATTAATTCTCACTCTCACTCTCTGTTATGGTTGTGTGACAGGATTTGATTAGACTGAAGAGGAAGGAGTCAGACCTGAAACAGATCATTGCTCAGACTCAGGGTGCAAAGACCCGCCTTAAATACTCCAAAATTGAGCTGCAAAATCTTCGGAAGGAAAGCATCCTGAAATGCCAAGCGGTAGGGCACAGAACAGAACTTTGACTTTCTCGAATGGAAAGGAATGTTGACTCTGTGCTTTGATTATTTTAATCCCAGATGATATTAGAAGAACAGATATATTGCGTTGTGGTGACACAGACACGTACAGACAATTCACAGTTTTCGAGTACTTACTCTGTCCTGTCATGTCCTGCTAATTGTTTTCAGGAGATTTCTCGAATGGAGAGTGAATTAGCAAACCTGTCCTCTCAAATCCAGATGCAGCAGGAGGGTGTTGAGGTAAAGGATGCAGAGATGAAGAAGATCAGAGACAGGATTGACCAGGTACTGTCTGCACACCATCCTCAAAGCCAGTCAGTTTCAACTGACCGACTGCAGTTTTAACCCTAGTGCTGAGGTTACCAGTGAATTCATATTTGTATCTTTTGCTGAACTGCCATTAGTGTTTCAGTTAAAAGCTCTTCATTTCCAGGGGTTTTGGGCCAGAACCACTGAAATACATTATGGCTGTCATGGCTGACAGGTTCAAAAAAGCCAAATGGAATTTTTCAAGAGCTAAACAACGTATTTGACTGGCATCTGCTTAAGTTAACTTATTTACTAAAACATCTATCAGCCATTGCCAGATGTCTGGTTGCATGTTCTTAACAGTGTTGATGGTCTGTGTATTTAGATTGAAGACTTGGTGTTTTCTGACTTCTGTGCTGACATCGGTGTGGACAGCATTCGAGAATATGAGCAGGATCATCTGAAACAGCAAACAGAGCTTGAGAAGAAGCGGTACGACAACCACACATCAGTATCTTCAGTACTATATGTGCTAAGCTTAACCAGCAAAATTAGTGATGAACGCATGATAAAGATGATAGTTCTATGGGATTTTATGAGGTACTTATCCATAGTTAATTTAAGCGTACACTGTATTTTGAATATTTTCACCACTATAGTTTCACCATCAGACGGTGCTATCCAATAGAAAACTGAAGCTGTTATATCGCTCTCTCCAAAGCCACCAGACTTCGCCCAAACCACAAATATTCTTTGCTGTTTCACTGTAGATCAGCAACCAGAGAGTGTGATGGCCTCGGACCGGTAGTGCACACAATATGTGTGTGTGTGTGTATGCAGATTATCCTATAAAACAACATGCATAACCATTGACACCCCAAATTTGTATGCATGTTAAGTTGTTGATATGTCTCTCCTTTAAGGCTGGAGTTTGAGAGTCAGTATGCTCGCTTGAATGTGCAGTTGGAGTATGAACAAAACCAACTGGAGCAGGAGAAGAAGAAGCTCCACAAGATGGAGCAAACCATCAACAATGAGGAGAGAATCATAGCTGAGCAGAGGAAGGTAGTCATCTCTGGCATTCGTTCAGATATAGTTCATGACCATCAAACGTAATATGTGTAAAAGGTGTCCAGAATGACTGGTTTAGTATGGTATGTATGTCTGGTTTACCAGACATACATACCATTCCGTGACATTTAAACCAGACATGGTAAATATTTATCACTCATTCTCTCTGGAATATTGTTTTATTCCAATTGAGTTTTAAGAATATGTCTGTATTTAAGGCTTTTTCTGGACACATTATAGCTGATGTGAAATGAAACCTTTCAGCGATTGCAGACATTTTCAGTCTGATGTTTGTATTCCCCCTGAGGATGAGGAGAAGCTGCTGGTGGCGATGGAGGAGGATCAGAAGAAACTGCTGGAGCTGAAGAACCAGCTGCTGTCAAAGAAGAGCCATGTTGCCGCTGCCAAATCTGAGCTGGACCAGAAAACCCAAAGCGTCCAAGAGATCAACAAGTAATGCTACCGCCAATACTCCAGTGTAGTTGTCACTGTTGCTGTACTGTTGTGCTTTTATTACTGCCAACCATGCAGATGCTGGTACAGATGGTTTCACGTGTCATGGTTTTCAAAATGGTTCCACTCCATGTGTCTTGGAAGATCTGGACTAATATTATAGTCTAATATTATCAGTGCTTATGGATGCATTTTTCATGTTTTTTTGTCCAAGTGACTAAGAGGGAGAACAACTTTTGGAATTGGTCCAGTATTGTTTGATCTGAAACAGTCGCTATGTCTCTCATGCCAAAGCCACCAGACTCCATTGACAGAAACAGTAATTCAACTCTGGTCAAAGTAAACCCTTAATTCACAAAGTGTGATGTGAAAATATTGATGGGGATGAGTGAGAGGGAGCATGAACTTCAGAGAAGCATGGGCTGGAAAACAGCATGTAGAACCAGAATGTTTTCACATCTAACTAAATTATTTTCACCAGACATTATGACTTAAGAGATTTAAATATGTGAGATTTTCCCAGTTAAAAAATGGTAATTACTGGATAACAAAAACCCTCTTCACATAACAACATTAAAACTACCTTTCACTGTTTAATTGATTGACAGGTCTCTTAATACACAGCCTAACACTTGATACTAAAATGACGGTATTAATTTTTTCTGATCCTTGTTTTCATCTGTGGTGTTTGTAGAATCATCGGTTAAGCAGTCAGTTTCAAGCATTTATTATTTACTATTGGAGCTTGACACTGCAATGTGATGAATTAGTGGTTAGAAGTGGACGTTTTTTTTCTGGTGTTTCATGAACCAACTGTCAAAATATCATACTTTTTAAGAATGTCTAGATTTCTTATGACAAAAATGATGAAATACAACAAGAAAACTTGCCCAAATTTTCTCCTTCTCTCAGAGAGTTGGCGAAGCTTCAGCGGGAGGTGATGACTGCAGAGACGGCGTTGGAGCAGCAACGCTTGGCCAGGCACAACTTGCTGCTGGCCTGCAAGATCCAGAATCTGCCCATCCCTCTGCTGTCAGGAAGCCTGGATGAAATCAGTGAGGTGCAGGTAGGACATAGAGACATGCAGATTTCAGGTTTGACAGTTGACTGTTCTTTGTCTCATGTGAATTACCATTTCAGAACTAGTCCTGCGCAATTTTGGAAAATTACTGGATAATACTTTGAGCTCAAATTATCAGATTTTGAAAAATTGAAGAAGAATATAACAAAAGAAGCTGTAGAAACCCTCACATTATTATGAGTAATGAAGACTGAGAACCTCTACTGAATTTTGAGAAACTAAAGAAGGAACGAAGCAGCTTGAAGCAATTTCGGTGTCAGTCAAACGTGATGATTGATTGTTCTGGTTTGTGCAGCTGGACGCAGAATCTGAAAGCACTTCAGCCACCATGGACGTCTATGAGAGAGAGGCACAGCTAGTCATTGACTACTCTGGAGTGGAGGCAGAACTGAGGGTGAGACATGAAGCCTCCTCAGTGCCCTAATTTTCTCTTAGTGCTGTCCATTTATATTCATGTTCATTTGTGTGAGTCTGCAGGCAGAGGAGGAGGTGGGGGCCTACTTGGAAAGGCTGGAGGAGTCAATTTCTTCCACAGAGGGAATGCTGCATCGCACCACTGCCCCCAACCTGAAAGCTCTGGAGAAGATGAGGGAGGTGAAGGCCAAGTTAGAAGGAGTAACAGAAGGTATTTTGTTGGTCAGTGTATCTGTCAAGATCCATACCACCAACTCTCGATTGGATGTGCTGTAATAAACCACAGTTTATATATTTGGCATCTTATTTACAAGATCTGTACATGTTTTCTGTAATTAATAAGTGCTCAAGAGACAGGGTTCACATTTTCGTCAGTGGTCAGCTGTTGAAATTCTGCAGTGTTTCATTCCCTCGTGGGATTTCTACCCATATTTGTAGTTGAATGTTTTGATATGAGTTGTAATGATGACTAAGGTATGTGGACTGCTGTTCAACTTTGATTCCTGTCCCTCACTCAGCCTTTGATGCCAGCACCAGAGTGGCCAGAAAATGCAGCCAAGAGTTTGAGCAGGTCAAATCCCAACGCTTCTGCCTCTTCAGCCAGTGCTTTGACCATGTGTCTGCCCTGATTGATCCGACCTATAAAAGACTGTGCAGGAACAGCAGTGCCCAGGTGAAGCAACAAAGCCTCAACCATTGAAACACACTGACAAGTTTGTGTTTTTTTGTTCCATTACTCCCTGCAGTATTTCAAACTCATCTGCTGTCATAAAATGCTGATATGATCGTTGTTTTGATGAACAATGGCAGGAGTGGGAGTTCACTGACAAACACGTTGCATTTCCTGTGACGTCTTCATGATCAAAGTCGAGTTGTGTTTTGCCAGTTAAATGCTTTTAATGTGAAGCTGCAGCGGTTGGAGTTGTTCGCAGTAGCGTTTAGCATTAAGCATTAGCTGTAATTTAATACAGCATCTTTTCAGGGATTGTTGCCATAGACTCTCGGTATGTAATACTGCAAATATATAAATATTCCAATACTTTCATCAGTGGGCTGTAGGCCAAATTACCATTGTGTTAGCTTCTTCAGCAATGGTGACTTACAAGACATTTAGTAGCATCTCGCAGCGAGGTTGCACATTGCAACCAACTAACAAGAACAAGATGCCTTCAATGACAAAATCCAATAAATGAAATCAAAACAGACTTATATGTGCTCCAGGCCATTCTGAGTGCAGAGAATCCGGAAGAGCCGTACCTCAGTGGCATCAACTACAGCTGTGTGGCACCAGGGAAGCGCTTCATGTCCATAGACAATCTGTCGGGTGGAGAAAAGGCCATCGCTGCCCTGGCGCTGGTGTTTGCCATCCAAAGGTACCACTGGGCTGACACTCAAACCCTGAAATAGACTAGAGTACAATACATCAGACTATAACAAGGGTAACAGGGTATAAAAGTAGATTTTGGCGATGAATGAATCACTCCGAATAATAAAAATTGCATGAAATGAACGCAGTGGCACCAGATAACAAGTACAATAGACATGATGCTTCTTCAATTGACAGATTAAACATACATCCTATTTCCAAAGTCAGTGTTTGTTAGACATAAATTCAGCTGGACAGCTGGATCCCTCATAGCTATAAAAACAAAACCCAACTCATAAAAAAGTGAATTGCTGTAATAACACAGCTGTTGACACACCATGAAATATCTTTCAGAGGGGGAGAAAAAAGCAGCTGGCTGGGGGTACTTGGCTTGTAAAGATCATTGCTTTATAAACTGATGAGTGGACTAATAAAGTAAAGGCTATGTTTGAAGAGCCTGTTGATCCTCTTGTCTTTCACAACAGCAAATTAATCGCAAGAACTTTCTTCTAAAGAGATATTTGATTCCCATCCATCGTTGCTGCGTTCTTTTTTTCTTTTGCACTGAAACTATGGTTATTAAATCGAAGACTTTTTTTCCTCTTTTGTCTGATACGCCTTTCTTTCTGAAGCACTTTACATCATTTCGTCATTTTTAATGGCTGCGGCTTTGGCATTTCACCCACATTGTTGCTTCACTGTGTCTGTGCTGTTTGCCACAATGATGTTTGTGTCATTTCTCTCAGCTTCCAACCTGCTCCCTTCCTCATCCTGGATGAGGTGGATGCATCCCTGGACAACTCTAACATTGGCAAGGTAAGATTCCAGCTGCATGAAGGGTTTAGACTTATATCTGCAGCAGTGCTGAAACAGTTTTAATTTATCAGTCAAAAATGACACCTCAGTTCCTGCATACAGAAGACTTTTATGGCCATTTTTAAAGTTTGTGTGTGTTCAACTGTGCACTATAATCTTACTTTTATGCATTATATTTGTGCAATTTGTTTTGTTTGTATCTAGGTGACCAGTTTCATCAGAGAGGAGACGAGGCAGAACGCGCAGATCATTGTCATCTCCCTGAAGGAGCAGTTTTACTCTAAGAGCGACGCCTTGCTGGGAGTCTACTCAGATGTAACGAACTTTTGGAACATGTTTCAGTTGGAGAAGAACTCTTCATTTATGTCGTGACAGTGCAGTCACTGTGGCATTTTGTTCTTCACAGTTTGCTGAATGCATGTTCAGCCGCATGCTGACCCTGGACCTGCGGTCCTACCCTCTGGTTGAAGAAGACAGTGAGAAAGAGCCGGACACGGAGAGGACAGGACCTATGTATCATAGAATCATCTGAATGAAGCCCTCCCATCTGCTGCTCTGGCATTTTTGTTCTTTGGCTACATCAGTAGTTCTCAGTGTTTTCAACCTTTGACTGGGTGTGCAGGCAAAGCAGCTACCTTAAACACCAAATGTTGATTTCTCTGTTCCATTTTAGGCTGTTTAATGTCTAAATAGATTTTACTCAAAAGATTTTTGTAATTCTTGGGAGTAGTTTCTGGGGTAACAGGTCAAGCCTCCAGGTATTTAGCATTTGACTGGATTTATATCTATCTACATGGGAAAATTCTTGCAAGTTTGTCAGTAGCAAGACCCACAGAGATGGTGTTCAATACAGCGATGCTGCTCCTCAAATGGTTAAATGACAAATACAACAGCATTAGAACAGAACTGTTCAGGATCCTAAAATGTTGCTTCTTGTTTGTATCTCTCAGGTAATCTGTGTTATTTATGATGATGAATGTTGTTTTATTACTAACTTGTTTATATTTGTTATTTTAATTGTTTGGTTCTTAAGTGAGGCGTTTTAGTGTGACTAATGTCCTGTTCATTAAATTTACAGTTTAGAATCCTGTGTGTGTTTTTTTTGTGTGTGTGTTTGTGTGTATTATTTCTGGAGGTCTCCGTTGGCCACAAGGGGGCACAATTACTCCAGAAATGTCAAGGTTTTACCCATCTAAAGGCCATGATTCACACCTGCTTAGTCTATTTTATAGTTTCAGGGTTCACGTTATTATTATAAGTGCTGTTATTACCCATTCAAGTTGTTGTTATTTTTTCTCATTAACGAAAAAACTATAAGAATAACAGGAAAAATAGAGGTAGAAGTTAAACGTTACTGATGCAGTGTCCTGCTTATGTTAGACCTCGGCAGCAGTAGGGGGCGGTAATGAGCCCTCGAGACAATGAAGAACAACCCCGTGATCAATATTTACGGAAGTGTTGCCTCAATGAAGTCGCCGTATCGAGTCATTTATGTAGCATGTTATGTTGGTGTTAAAGCACGTTAACTCATCGACCTACGCTCGTTATCACTTACTGTCAAGTTAACACGCGGGACTAAGCCTGAAAGGAACGTCTGGTAGTCTGTTGGCCAAACAAAAAGGGACGTTTGAGACGTCGCTCACTTAGCTAACCAACGTTAGCCTTTAGTCAGTGACATTGCAGAGCTAACAACGTTCACACAAATTTTGAATTCTCTTCTTGTGGACATGGTCGTGCGGTTGTCAGCTTGGGTGTGTGCCATATGAAGTCTCTGTGGGTGGTGTATCCGGCATTTAAATTCTATGGCTGCAATTTCTGGAAGCATTGACAAAAGCTAATCGTTAGCCAGCAAACCAGACGTTAGCACTATGGGAGCCGAGCAGAGTGGAGATGCGGATCACAAACACTCCGATTACACCTCATCGGGTGAGTAAGACTGCGTACCGTTGTGGATTTATGAGTTTGTATTTGTTTGAAGCAGTTTTCACTATCGTAAACAAAACCAACATTAGATTTTTTGTGTTTCAGTAGGCATCTGCTTGTAAAGTATGATCATTTTCAAATACAGTGTTGAAGGAAGTACTCGCATCCTTCAATTAAAGTACCAGTACCAAGACCACAATGTACAAATGTTGAAGTACAAGTCCTACAGTCAAGTTTAATAAGAGCAGAGGTGTTATCAGCAAAATATATTTAATGCTAGGAGTATTACTATTAGTTATGCATTAACATCATAAACATAAAGTTGTAGATGACGTCATTTTATATAATTCTGTTTTATCAAATATCTTAATCTGTTAAAAAATCTCATAAATATGAAGTATATATTAAGTAACGTACAGCGGGTACTTGAAGTGTCCAATGGCATGTGTTTAATTGGAGAAGGTACAGTTGGATTTAGTTTAACATGTTCACTGAAAGTGATCTTGAAACATCTATAAAAGCGAATATCTGAGTTCACAGACTCTGGGATTTGATGTCTTCGTGGTGTGAACTAACGACTGTCTGTTGATTTTATGGTAATTGTTTATGCTTTGCAGTGGTGCCTTCTCCAGCGAAGCAGAAGGCAAAGATGGATGATATCGTGGTTGTGGCCCAGGGGACCCAGTCAATGCGAAATATCCACAATGACCCAGATGTCATAAAGCTTCAAGAAATACCCACCTTTCAGCCGCTTTTGAAAGGTAATTCTTATGTGTCTCGGCTGTTGAAATGGATTTTGTGAGTCTCTGGATATGTGCGACTATTAATAATATTAATGATGATGATGGTAATGATAATGAACAGTGTAGATTGCACACATCTAAAAAAAACAACTATCACAGGTGTAAGATTAAAAAACATATAAAATGATAAAATGTCCGCACACTGCACTGATAGCTTCCAATAAATGAAAAATCCATCCATCCATTATCTATACACCGCCGAATCCTTTGCAGGGTCACGGGGGGGGCTGGAGCCTATCCCAGCCGTCTCTCGGGCGAAGGCAGGGGACACCCTGGGCAGGTCGCCAGCCTACCGCAGGGCTACATATACAGACAAACAACCACACGCTCATTCACACCTATGGACAATTTAGAGTTATCAATTAACCTCAGCATGTTTTTGGACTGTGGGAGGAAGCCAGAGAACCCGGTGAGAACCCACGCTGCACAGGGAGAACATGCAAACTCCACACAGAAAGACCCCAGGCAGGATCAAACCGGGGATCTTCTAGCTGTGAGGCGATGCTGCTAACCACCGAGCCACCGTGCAGCCCTAAATGAAAAATGATTTCACAATTTTGACCTCTATGATCTCCGCAGTAAGTGTTGACGTCCGACAAAGATTTTTCTGAGATTGAAATGTGGCTCGGTTAAATTATATATATTCAGAGGAATCAGTACAGAGTGCAGATATTTTATCTGACCTTTACCTTTTCAGTTTCCGCATGAAGATAACGAAATCCATTTTCAACCAGTCCGTTTTCAAATTCTGTGCACTCAGGCTGATCGCTGCAACCCATTAGCGCTGTATTAGAAGGTGGATAATGAGCCAAGTTTCCTGTGTAGGCGCACTTCTGAAATAGCAGGAGGGGTACTTCTGTCAGATCCTGTGCAAAGCTAATTACAATAATTACCAAGTGTTACGCTGTTGTCAAGTGTTACTCTGTTCCAACATGTCCGTGTAAGTCATTCGCTCGTCACTCTCCGCAGGAGTGCTGAGTGGCCAGACGTCACCCAGCAGTGTGTGTCTGGAAAGACTGGATGCTGCCCAGGTTCTGCAGCTCTGCATCCGGTACCAGGACCACCTACACCAGTGTGCCGAGGCCGTGGCCTTCGACCAGAACGCCCTGGTCAAGAGGATCCAAGAGGTAAAAACGGCATGCATGAGGCATTTAGCATACAGAGTGTCTTATTTTTCAGCTCCAAAACAACCATGTTAAAAATGTGAGTGTGTTTTTGTTAGCAGCTGGCAGGTACCCAATAGCAGATTAAATACTGCTGAAATTATGTTGATTGATAGAAAATCAGTGTACTACATCTTATTTTTTCAAACAAAAAGTACCATTTATCAAGCAAAAACACCAAACATTTGCTGGTTTCAGTTCTCAGATTTGAGAGGTTGAGAATTTTTTCTCTGTTTTCTATCACTGTACATTTAATATCTCAGTCATTAATAGTCATTAATAAGTCATTAATAGAATGATGAATAATGAAAGTCATATATAGTTGCAGCCATATTCCAAAGACAAAAAACGCTTACAAATGTGCAAGACTTCATAGAGTCCAAGTTATAGTGACTTAATTTTTAACACATGTGAAAATATTTTTCTGGTTCTGCTTATTTAATAAAGACTCTGCCCAAATGTTTCACATTGATGGGGCAGTTGGGATTGTCCCAATTGTTTAATGTTAGAATCTTACTTAAATTGCAAACTTGTGCTTGTCCTGTCCTGCTCTTTTAAATGCTATTCATTAATTAGTGGTGAGGCAGAGTTTTTTAAATCTTCCCTGCTGTTTTTCTCTGTTTTACTTTGAGATGATCATCAAAAGTCAAACACTGTGCCTCTTTCTCTTAACTGCATGTTTCTTTCCAGATGGACTTGTCAGTGGAAACCCTGTTCAGCATAATGCAGGAGCGCCAGAAACGCTACGCCAAGTACGCAGAGCAGATCCAGAAAGTCAACGAGATGTCCATCATCCTGAGACGCATCCAGATGGGCATCGACCAGACGGTGCCGCTGATGGAGCGCCTCAACAACATGCTGCCTGAGAGCGAGCGCCTGGAGCCCTTCAGCATGAGGCCTGACGGGGATTCTGCCACCAAGTAGCCTCCTTTAAGCCAACACAGCTGCTTCGTACCTGAGTCTCCATCCAGTCCTCTGTCCAGGAGGAGGTGCAGGTCTGTCCAGCTGTAGGGATACTTAGTCTTTGTGGGTAGAAAACGTCTTAACCCCTTAATGTTTTGTTTTCGTAGCAGAGCTAAGGTTTAAATGTGTGAGACTGCTCTCGTCAGGTCTCCAGGTCATGATTTTTATTCTTTGATAAAAAGAATAATTATAATTAATTAGAATACTTAATGCAGGAAGTTTTACTGAGCACTCATGCTCTTAATCAGAAACATCGTACTTACTGCATAGCACTGCTCAGCACACACACATTCATACCTGAGTTTAACCACAACCCTCTGCTGTGGGCCACTGAGCAGCTTTGCTGGAGCCAACTCATGAAGTGCTGCGATCAAATGCACCCCGACTGCAGAGGGCCCAGACATTATTACTTATTCTTTCCCTGCTGGGAATCAAACTGGCAATCTTCCCGGGACAGGCCTTCCTTACTAATCTATAGGCAGGGGAAGAACAAGCTATTTTGATTGAGTCGGAGTGAACTCCTCATGCTCAAAACCTTTTCCTGCAGATGTGTTGCAGGTTTTAGAGACTGAAAGGACGGCGAGCGACATAAGAAATATCTCCAAATCCAGCTGCTCTGGACGTTTACATACACCTCCCAAAATATCAAAGCAGCTCAAGAGCTAGCAGTGGACTAGTTTTGGATCTTGCACTTTACAAATATGTGCTTGTGTTTATGTTATTCATCTCGCTCACCGCCTGGAGATCCCTTCCATGAACCGCTCGTATGCAGATTTACAGCTTTTAATTGTTCGAACAATATCAGCGTACCATTATGGAACATTATGATGAAGAGACTCGCAGGGAGGACCGAGGATTATTGCCGCTGGATTACACAAAAAGAATGGATGCACTGCACATCGGAAGTAAAATGAGAAACTTCTTTGTGGACGGAAGACGGCCTCAATATTCTCATGAACTTGTGAACTTCGGTTTTGTGATGAGAGAACTTTAATTTATTTGGATGTTTGCTCCAGCAGTTGTGCCAAACCTATTTGCATGCAAAAGAGCAAAGAAAGCGACACAAAGGACCGAAGAGCGACCCAGATGCTTCAGTTTTTCAGAAGATCGATACAGAAGATGGTTGCAGAGGTTGACAGGAAATGTTCTAGCGAGTTGCTCATTTGTCAGAAATCTCTGAACAAACCAAACTGTCTGATCACAGCTCTGCAGCATTAACTCAGCTTGTCACAGCGATAGCCAACCAACACACATGCCAAAGATGTTCCTCAAAGCTGTTGAATAATAAGTGGCACTTTAGAAAAGGTCACATCTTTGGTCCCTTTGAGGAGAGTGATCAAGTCAATTTCACTGCTTCGTCCGCTGAATATTTGTGTCTGCGTCGTACGCTCAGCTCTTTACTCTTAAAAGGTCAGTTCACTCAAATGATAAAAAGAAATACCTCTCGAGATATCTGTCTGCGCGGATAGTTTTGGTTTTATTTGTTCAGGCCTCGACAAATCTGTCAATCCACCACCATTCATTTTCATTTCTAATGCTCAAAGCGATAAAGAATTACATTAATCAACAGCATCATGTTTGGATAATCCACAAAGCACCCTGTCAACAATAATGTAGACTATTGATGATGGAAAACACTGGTCTGTTTTCAGTGTGGCAATAAAAGCTCAGACAAAAAAACGGGAAAGATTGTCATTATTTGAGCAGTGTGTCACTGTGGGTTTGTGCGTATCCACAAGGTGGCGCCAGAGAAAGCTCAACAAAGGTTTTAAAGTCCCAAAGCAGAGTGTTTCAGAGAGAGTGGAAGAAGTTGAGTATCATGCTGAAGGACACGGGCCGTAGGGCTCGAAGGAATCAAACCTTAAAGATATAAAACCATCCTATCAACAACCAGGCCGACTCGTTTCTGTTTCCATCACTTCTACTAAAGCCTCAGGACGCCTCATCTCATCTGAGCCTGACGTTTTATTTACATCAGCCATCCTCGTCCACCAAAGACATCACAGTGGTTTCCAGACTCAATAGAAAATGTTTTTTGTCCGTGTCAAACCTCTGCATTGCTTTAGAGCTGCAACGATTGAAAGAACATTAATTGAATGGCAAATAGCTGCTGGTTTCAACTTCTTAATGTGCGAGCATTTGCTGTTTGTCATATGTGATGATAAATTATGTTTTAATTTTGGACTGTTGGTCAAGCCGAGTAGATTTAAGGACGCGACTTTGGGCTCTTAAGTTTTTGTACATTTCATATAAGACATTGCTCTAGAACATAATCAGCAGATTTACTAATAGGGAAGGTAATTGCTAGTTGCAGCCCTGTATCGCTTGCTTACAAGCTAGAAAATGTTTCTATGGAAACCAGCAACTGTGAGCTGTTGTGTCGTGAACTGGGAGGAAAAATGCATATTTAACAAGGTTTTAATGTGGTCATTTTGATGTTTAAACGTTATATTCTGGTGTGTTCGGCCCGTCATCAGAGCATCCGAGGGTGCTCCAGGTGAGTCCAGGTGCATCGCTTGCTGATTACAACGCACGTATCAAACAAAGCAGAATTAGGCGTTAAAGGCATTAAAAAGAAAGAGCTTACTGCTAATGGAGAGTGTCTCCTCTCTGGATTCAGCAGTGGATAACGTTTTCTCCCATGAGGCATTGCAGTCTGATTAGAACGGTTGTGTACGTCGTTGAATTTTTCATCAGTATATAAATACGTTGAACTCAATTACACCTTGGATCGTCCTCCGGCTGGCGCGCTTTGAGGTGCAGAATTAGCCGGATTCGTTGACATAAGGGACACAAGCAGAGACAAGTTTTCCGTGAATTTAAAGCAGAGCTCCTTTGATATGTTATTGCCTTTCATGTGTAAATTAAAACTGCTGAAAAATGTCTTAAATGGCCTTGGGGGTATTGTTTGAACACTGGAGCAGAAATTGAAATTGTCATTGCATTCTGTGGCGAGGAGGTGTAAAAGTTCCTCCAAGTCTTTGTAATGAAGAAGAGCTCCTGATGCTCCGAGCGGGATATTAACGCCACGAGATGATACAATACGATCTGCCACCAGGAAATTCATTCTCTGAAATGAAAGAGAAATCCAATTTCCCTTGTATACTTCTCATTTGAATATAAATCAAAGGCTGGTTTGCTCCCTTCTCCCTTCCTGTTTTGCCCACTCAAAATTGGAAACATGAAAGTAAGTCTGGGCTTCTTATCCCTGTCATCTTTCAGGGAGAAACTCGAACCAGCACGGGTCGTTTGGCTGCGATAAAAGTCGGATTTCACATCAACACACACACACACACACCACTGTGAAAATGTGAAAAGCATCTTATGTAATGATAATTATTAGTTACATGATTCAAAGGGTTAAATGGTACCTCTCCATCTGTCAGAGGTCATAAAAGGTGATATAATTCATAGTGTGAATTTTAAGTCGTTTGGATCTTTAGCCCATAAGTGGACTGAAAGAAAAGTATTTTGATCATTGATTGTTGGTCAATCTTCAGGGAAAATGTCAAACATTCGTTAGCTTCAGATTTTCTTGTCTTACGTGATCAGTTAATCTGTAAGATGCTCTTCATAGTAATCAATGATGAATATAAGTTAGAATTTACTCCATTACAGTAATTCCCCACATCGATAGTTGCCGTGTGTTTTTTGTGGGCTTCTTTGCTTTTCCTGCTGAGACTGATACTTGTGCACTAAGTATGAAGCTACAGCCGGCAGCCGCTTAGCTTAGCTTAGTTTAGCTTAGCATAAAAACTGGAAGCAGGGGGAAACAGCTAGCCTATGAGCACCTCTAAGGCTAATTAACACGTCGTATCTCGTTTGTTGAATCTGTACAAAAATACGGTGAAAATGAAAAGTTGCTGTTTCCTGGGGGGGGTCATGTGCGGGCAACTTAGTGCATCCGGCAAGAGATATCAGAAGGAACCTGCTCATTAAGACTGGTTCAGGTCAAGGATTGATGAGGGCTTAATTTGTTTCTGGGCTCATTTATTTTTTGAAATGTTTTAAAATGTTTTTTATCTGCAGTTTTTTTCCATTAATAACCTTTTAAATAATGAATCACTTAGAAACACGACCGTTTTCCTGCATGAAAACAGATTTAAAAATCTAATTGTTCCTCTAACTCGACTGAATTTCATTTTTTAAACCTCACAACGCTCTTTGTGCCAAATCTCTCTTCCCTCCGCACAGGTGAAAGCCATTTGGCACGGGACTGTGGTGTCAGTGTACTCACTGTAGCAGCGAGTCGCTCGAGGAAAGGCGAGAGGCGTCCCTTAGACGATTGTCTGCATCGACTGTATTGACTTTCATCCTGTAAAATTACCCAGCACTGCTTTTTTATTTGACACTCAGTCACCCCCGGTGACAGATACCCCGTGGACCGTCCCTCTTGAGTTGCAGCCAAACATCATTGCTCTTACTGGAGACGAGGCTTCTACCTCGGACCAGATCCATCAGGGGACATCTAATAAAGCACTTTGTTGCTTCATTGCACAGTTGTGCTCTCAAGGACACCGAGACGCCACGGCGGAGTGTCCTTCCTCTGAAATACCACGGCTCCACAGTCACATTGAGGAACATCAACCGCCTGCCTGTCAGGACGTCTGGAAGGAGCTGATCCAATCAGATGCTGTTTGGTCTCGACATCACGCATGTAAAGTGTAGTGACAAATATCCAGGAGGACCAGCTGTGGCTGATTTGCCTGAGGACACTTCAACACCTTGACTAGTGAGTGGTGGAAATTTAGTATTTAGTATAGTCCTCCCTCCCCCTTGACATTGTACAAACAACAGGTAAGGTCAGACATCTGTAGCTCTCCTCTCAGTTGGTGCTCTGACCTTTGACCTCTGCTCCAATGGTTGTAAGAGGACCTTTGACCTTAGATTCTCTGTATACAGTGAAACAGGAAAAGACACAAAGGTCTGACTTGAGATGTATATCTGTATGAATACAGGTGCGTCTAAGCTGGATGTACTCGTACCTTTCAGACTGTGTTCAGCTGTTTACCACACAGGTGTTAATGCAGGTACAGTTAAGTGCTTCCAGAGGCGCTCGGTCACCGAGAAGTAGGGCAAAACTGTGTGGGCAGCAGAGTGGAAAGCTAATAATGAGGCTTTTTACCTGAATATTTTTGTAGTAACGTTTAAAAAAAATCTATATAAGCCACAATAACATGTTTACACCTAAAAAAAAAAAAAAAAAACATAGTCAGGTTGCTGCATCACGTGTCAGGATGTTGCTGCAAACCTAAATGTTCAGCTTTTAATCGAACACATCGGCTCTCTGTTGTGCAGCTCCAGTGCGTCTGGTTGAGCGTCAGAAGCTGCGATGTGTGTGCCCTTGAGCACGGCACTTAGCCCCCAACCGCTCCAGCAAAGCGGCCAACAGCACATAACGATTGTCCGTGTGGGTATTGGCAAATGAATAATGTGTAGCGCGTCCTCCCCCGCAGTTAACCTCCCCAGTCACTGGTGTAAATAAGAACATGTTCTGGGCTTAAACACTTAACAACAGTAATAAAAAGGAGGAATAAACCCAGGATGCGGACATTTTACGCCGGAATTGTCTGAGAACTTGCCTTTGATCACACGTGGAGCGTGGAGACACTCAGATGGTGATTCAGCGCCAGCGGGGCTGCTGCCATGAAATATGAGTGACAGCATCATGTCTCATCCGAGACAGCCTGTAGCCAAACAAACAGCAGCTCGTTACGGCATCGGTGTGGAGGAGAGGTGACATTGGCTCATAATGTGTGGGAGGGACGTGCGTGGAGGGGAGGGGGCGGCGCCGTCCCATAAATTGCTTAACGTTTCTTTACGTCTCAGCGGTCACAATGTCGAATGAAAGGTGCGTGAACTGTGGATGCACCGGCTTCCAGGTCGACCCTCATGAGAAGCTGCAGCCGAGCAGCGTGTTCGGTTAGAGGTGTGATCCAGTCAGAAGCTGCACTTCAACGCATTTCCAGACTGTTCACCCTTCATCTGTCCAAATTTACTGACGGTAAATGATCAAGCTTTAACCATACCTGACCGCACATCATTACTTATTTTCATGAATTACTCAGTCCCTAGAAATAAATAAAATAAATAAACAAACTTCGTGTGCTGACAACAGTTTGACAAAGTGTTCCTGAGTCCATGTGTTGGAGCTATTTATTTATTGATATTTAGTGTTGTTTAGTTTAGTATTTAGTTTTGTTAGTATTTAGATTTGATTATTCTGAATCAATTTATTTGATTTCATTATGATTAGATTTTTGTTAGTATTCTGTTCATTTGTTTAGTATAGGTGTTTTCTTGTTTGTCATTTGTGGTTTTCTTTCATTTGGGCTTGTTAGGGGTGCACCTGATGACATAAGTAGGGCTACGGTAAGGGACCAGCATGCACCTGGGTGGGGAAATGGTTTTTTACCGGAGCGGGAGAAGCACTGTGGAATGTCTTTGTTCTTTGTTTGCTCGCTGTTTGGTTAAATAAACCACGTTTTTTGTTGAAATTGAACATTTGTTTGAACATTACGTTTTTCCCACCCGCGTACACCACAAACCCATGGTGCAGCAGTGGCCCTTTGATTTTTTATGATTTTTGAAGTTTAGTTTGAAATTTTTTGTTGCTTGGACAAACGGCTACTACACATGTATTAATCTCCTTTATCCGATCATGTGTTCACAAAGTGTTGAACCTCGCTCCATCCTCGCTGTGAACCACTGAGCCTTCCAATCATGATGCTATCACCTGTTACCAATCAACCTGTTTACCTGTGGAACGATCCAAACAGGTGTTTTTGGAGCTTTCCCAGTCTTTAGTTGCTCCTGTCCCAACGTGTTTGACACGTGTCGCTGCATCAGATTCAGATATTTAAATATTATTTTTATAGCATTTTAACTGGTTAAGGTTTGTTTAGGCTAAATCAAAGATCGTGGTTGTGGTTAATAAAAAGGTGAATGTTACATTTCACAGCTTAATTCTTTTAGATTCTGTGCTGATATATCCGGACACTTTGTTCATATTTTTCCAGACTTCACTGAAGGAAACTTTTTTATTTTTAAAGGTGGCGTGATTGCATACAAAACGAATGGAAGGAGTGAGAGCGATTAGGTGCGACTTTGCCCAGGGTGGCGAGAACTGAAGCGTAGACACATCCATGCGAGATGAAAATGTTCCAACTGAAGCCAAATGTTGGCACCGATCCCTCGGCGTTATGAGAGACTGGGAGGAAAAGGCAGAAAGAACTGGAGGTCCCGGTCAGTTCAGAGACCAGATACAGGCCGAGCTGTATAATCCCACACTGGCTGTTCGTGGGGAATAAACACTGCCTGCACAGGCGGTCCAGTCGTCCAATTTGTGCGAACAATGCAAGGCGAAGGTCTGATTTGTTTTCATCTGAACACACCTCGAGGCCAAAAGTGTTCATAGCTGTTCCAACCGCCGCGCCAAATATAGAGTCACAAAGAGGGACCAGGCAGAATGAATCACACGGAAGGGCGAAAGCGATGCCTCTCACCTCCACACACCTGCTCAGTCACTGCATAAAGTGTAGACGAGTGTTTAGTAAAAGACGCACACGCACTCCCTGCCATCTTTCCGCTGCTTTCAGATGTCTCACTCGGTTCGGGCCACGCTGAGGCCTTTACACTGCGGACACGTGGTTAAAGCGACGTCATCCATAATTCATAGAAGAGCGAGTGGAGGAAACCCGGTGAGACGGGCGCCGCGTCCGTCGCTGCTCTGCTCTGAGCGAGTCAAACAGGCCGCTGGGACTCCTGCTCCCTCTCAGCTCGGTGTTACGAATCATCGTTTCCCCAAACTCTGATGTTTCGACGTCTGCGTTCAACTGTCGGATTACAAATGTGGCTTTCTGTTTACATCGTGCTTCTTCTCTGTTTCTCATCTTATTGGGTGCTTTAAATGTGGACAATATGCATGAAATATTCATTACTGTCAGTGCTGTACACAAGTAGAAAACCCAATTATCTTTTTGTGAATAAAGACCAAGTATTACAATAGGCCTTAATGTTTTACAGTGCGTTTACTCAGAAACACTCATCTGTCCTTCATGTATCACAATGGTGATGCATCTCAGACAATGGCAGTGAGCCCCACACTGTTCATTATGACTTCATTTAAGAGGGAACACATGTACTGCTTCACTTGGAACAATAGCAAGTAGGAGGAATTCATTATTCGCTGTTATTCACATGCAAATGAAAACTTATCCTCCGCAGCGACGCCCTCCTCTTCTGTCTCCACTTAGCCGGGCGCTTCAGCCTGGTGCATGTATGCGTGCTTGAGTCAAGAAAAGAGGAAAAAGCATCATCACATCCTATATCAATTATGTTGAGTGGTCTCTTCACATTGATTATCAGATAAGAGGTTGAGCCAAATGCTTTGTTCCAGAGGCGCGCTGTGGGCAGATGGGTTGGTGTGTGTCAGTGAAAAGGCTCTGGAGGACCCTCGAGCGTGGAACGTCCTCTGTTCGCCTGTTTCCTAAATGTGGACAAATGCTCAAACCGTTTAACAAATCCTTACCAGCGTCTGCCTAACGCCACATAATCTGCAGCCTCACGTTTCCTGTCGCGGCTCCCTGCAGCTGTTTGCATCACCGGACAGTAATGTGACCAGAGAGAGTTTGTCCGTCAAGGATGCTTTCAAGGGCCGTATTTCCACATTGCAGCCTATTTACCACAAATTGTATACTTGAAGGGTGAGTCTAGTGGTATTCTATCTCTAACAAATCTCAGAAAAAGACCAAACCCAACCATGAATTGATCCTGTCGCCAAGCATCATCGGTGTATCCAGCCCTTTGTGACTTACTCCTCTGTGCCGTGGAGCTCCATTGTTGTTGCTACGAACGCATCAGTGTGGCACGCTGTCGCACTGGATTTCATGCTCCTGCATCAACGTGAGCATTCACTTTATTTTGAATCAACCTGACATGAACTGCTGCTGGAAATGCTCCACAGAAAGTAGTCCTCAGCGAATGCACTATTTATTCCTGTTTGAGAAGCCTTTGCTGAAAACTACAGGGCCCAGCTGTTACAGTAAATTATTCAGCCTTTTTCAAAAAACGAAACTATGTAATTGTGACCCATTTTTAAGGATTTGGGTCTTCAGTTGGAATGATTTGGCAGGGTAGAGAAGTCAGAAAGTATTGAGAGACACACTAATGCATTGATGTGTTTGTCTTTTATTTTGAAAATCAGAAAAATATAGAATATTACCAGCTTTACCCTTTAAATTAGTTTAATAAGGGTTCATTATTGCTTTTTTCCTTAAAGTTTAGAGTTTTCAGGTGTTTATTTTGATTCCAGAAAACATGAAAATGTGATTTTATTCATATTATTATTGTACTTTTCTCTTATCAAGAGTATTTTTTGAGTCTCAGTTCGCTGCAACCTGCACTAATCAGGAAACATAATTTTCTGTTGTGGGGAAATCCACATGTAAATGAGCTTCTATCTGAATAACTTGCTAAAAAGCCTTATGTAGAGCCTTATGTAACAATGACGAAATGATAAAACACACTGGGTGGTACAGTAATGATGTTTAAACCTGGTTTGAACCACAGAGAAATTAATTGTACTGTACTGCAACACAACAGTAGAAGCAAGCCTGCTTTAGAAAGTGGCGTCAAAAGTATGTGATTCGTAGCAAAAAGGCTAAAACACGAAGCTGGAAGTGGAACCATGAACAATGCACAATAACGAACAGAAGCAAAGTGCTGCATGCTTTGCCAGTGAAGGACACTGTGAGCCTAAATTCAGCAGCAGCCAGGTTGAGTTTGTCATCTTTTCGCTTCGTGAGGGAAGCCTCGAATAAATGAGTCACTCCACACAGAGAGAGCTGGCATCAGGGTGAGGAAACATGATATTTTTCTATTTGATTAAAGTTATTACACCGGAGTCAAGTACGACTGGAGTGTCAGATGCTGCACAGGCATCATGGATTATCCTTAAAGCGAGAGTGCAGCATTGCCTACCGTTCATTGACTGGTCCCAGTCAGTTACAGATGGACGGACACGGCGGGGGCAAATTTCATCAAAGTCACATGACCAGCCCAAGTAGCTGGAGTCTCTGGGTTGATCGTCTTGATGGTTCAATCACATTGCTGTACAGTAGTCAGAGCTGAAGCTAGAAATGGTTCAGATTCGGTTTTGACGTGGGTTGTGAGCCCCTGACGTTATGTTTGCTGGCCATTTGCTTGTCCCTGTGGGCTTTTCTGCGTGCAGCATGTAAACTGTTGGGACAGCGTGCTAACCACTAGGCTGCTGTTCCAGTAGTATAATAATATGAGACTTCATTGGTATCTACTTGCCTTGAAGTCAAAGTGAAGGGTGAACCCGAACCCTCTAGCTGGGTCTTGAACCCTTCGGTTACACACAAGCTGCAGGACTTCTCCACCTGTTCTGGCCTTCATTTCTTTTTTTCAAGTCATTTTTAATTGTAGTGTAGAAACGCCATGCTTCAACGCAAGGAGCTTAACAAGCAGCAGCGAGGTTTGTGGACTCTTGCCCTCAGTTTTGCCTCACAGGCTACATACAGGCTGCCTTACGTTGACAGTGAAGGTTTGTGGGGCTTTATTCAGCCGGGCTGAAAAGAGTTACCTCAATCTGAAAAACCGGAACAGTTTTATTTGTTGTTAGTATCCTCCTAAAACACGCTTGAATTGAATGTGACCCAGGGGTAAAACAGTAAAGCACCGCTCTCTGTAGCAAAGAAGCAAATACAACATTATCTGTCAGATGAGACACGCAAAGCCTCTATAAAGGGAACAGTGATATAATGGTTTTAAGATGGGTTACAATACGGAGGTTTGCATAACATTTTATTTTTTTTGTTGTTCTGCTACCACTATTATGGAAAGCACAACAACCAATTATATCAGAACTTGTTATTTGCTCAATTGATTTGAATCCAAAAACCAAACCTACGCCTTAGTCATGTGTGTTTGGCTTTGTGCTCGGGGTTTTATTTGGATTTTATATCCTGCTTTCAAAACAGGGACAGTCAGGAGCTCCATGTTGAGTTTATTGAACTGATTGTATTAAATGTGTAGCAAACAAATATGGATTGTGGTTCAAATGAATGACTTCGATCAACAGGTGGTCTCATCTTAAACGATGTTCAAACAGTGAGAACATGCACTTCGCTGCTTCCCTGAGCTCAGGTTGATGCTTTCATATTGACAGCAGATGTTATAAAGCAGAAGCACGGCTTGATAAATGACTTAAAAGATTAATTAATGCTGCATTGACCAACTGATCCATTGATTAAAGTGTCTCAGCATTAAAGCAAAGAAAATCTTCTCTCTTCTGCAAAACGCTGCATATCAAGTTCACCTTCCCCGAATGTGTAGCGACTTAAATAAAATGTTGACCGCTGCTATTAGCATCCATTTCTAATATTTTAGATTCATTGCTGAATAATTGATCTGGTTTCAGAAACTCTGACCCTGGGAATGAGCGGAGAGGGAGCTCGGGCCTCCAGGTGATGAGGAGCGGCTCACGTCTCCACGCCGCCTTTCATCCTGCTCCGCCGGGTTAAAATGTGAGTAGCCGTTCACTGAATATTTAGTCACACTGGGAGCTCCTGCAACCCTTCAAATGATCGGTTATGAAATATTCAGACTCCTTCTCCATGGGGACGAAGCAGAAACACAGCGGGAGCGCCGACAGCTGATTGGGTGACAGAGTTTCCCTTTGGCTCGCTGCAACTCTGCATTCACCTTTTATACCAGCAAGCTGACATTAATGGATACCCTTCACGCCTTTCAAGCATGTAATTATGGTGCAGGCAGTCAGAAAATAGAGCAATTAGTAGTTTAGAGAGGGGGGAGCATTGTAACTGAGTGAACTGTTATCCATTACCTGCGATGAAAAATAACATGGGAATGACTGGGAGCTTGAATTACACGGCTCTATCTGACCTTTTAATCAAATTGGAGTTATTCATGATGTCTGAATGTCAGCCTCTGCTTTCTTCATCTTTTAGATTTGTTTTTAAAAGCAACGAGTGGGGATTGAACATTTCAAAAAGATAAATAAAGCACACAGAGCAGCAGCTTTGCCAGCCGCGAAGCGAATCTTAGCAGCTCAGCACTGCTGTTAAGACATCAAATGTTGTTAGTGATCTATAATTAAACATACAAACAGCCGTTAAATTCGACACTTTTTGAGGGGAGTTCGACGTGTAAATACAAAGTCGGTTCTTTGTGACGTTCTTAACCCACTTTAGCCCCTGAAGCAGGAGCACACGGCTCCAGTCTCAGTGTGCAGAAAGCTCGAAACCGGTTTGGGGTTTTCTCATATCATCCGACTCTGCAACAAGATCAGATCACACGTTTTGGCTTGCACCCCCTTAAACAGCGTCCATTTACAGCTACTGTCACCGTACTGTCAACCTAGGAGTGACGCTTTCCCCTGCTTTTCTATTTTCCGCTTCATTTTTAGTTTTCAGAGGCCTGAATTAGCAAGCCCATCCGTGAATTCACCAGGGAGCAAAGCAAATATTGGAGGAAAACATGAAAATTAAATATATTCCTTTGGAGAATATTTCTTTCTGCTCTCCTATCCTGGTAATTTCCTCGCCGAAACCCTCAGACTCATCTCGCGACTCTCGTGTAAACAAAGCCGCCGACAGATTGATTCTTTTTCTTTTTTTTAAACAGAATCACAAACTGCGTGCACGCACTTAACCACAGCTGACATCCTCTATCTGCACTGTGTTTTAATTCAAACAAAGCAATTAACAGCGACTGTCGCTTGTAAATGTGGCTCTCGGTGAACATCAGCACAACGCTGCCTGTCCACCTGGACAACAGAGCCGTCTTTATCAAATTACCACGCAGACCGACATGTAGCGTAGCTTCACATTTACTGCATGCTCATATTGAATTTAAATATGTATAATTAGCAACGTAATGCTGGAGTCAGGCAGAGCAGTGACAGTTAACAACATCCAATCTGTTGCATTAGTTTAGACTGTGAAAATTCCCTTTTAGTGAGGCCTGAAGGCTAAAACAAAGAAGGAAACAGGCTTCCTAAAGCCTGTTTCAGACATAACACTGCATGTATCTGACATTTTGTCGTTAGTGTGCTTCACTCAGCACATTAAAAAGAGCGACGATGCTTTTAATTCCGTGTTTGCTCTCATGATGTATGTAAATGTTTTGCTGGATATTCATTTATTCATCCTCGTAGAGCCGGTTAGTCAGATCATTACTGCGGGTCGTCTCAGGTGCTTCTCAGCTTATTCTGCCCCAGTCGCACCTGCAAGGGGAAATGTTTTTTAACAGGCCGATCTGATACGAGAAGAATCTCTGCAACAGCTTTCGCGGTGTTCATTAAACCGAGCTTGTGCATGAGAGGTGATGACTGAGGTGGCATCGCAGTGATCGTGAAGGCCTGCACGTTATGCACATTTCTCTCGGCTTGTTTCTGACCCGAAACCAGCACGTTACATTGCAGTCAAATTGACGCAAAGGTGGGTGCGACCCTGACGGTTTCGAGCCCGCCTACGAGCATCTCTCTGGACTTCCTGGTTTCCGGACTTCCAGCAGGGTTTTTGGTTTGCTTTCACTGCAGCAGTAGTCGAGAGCTTTGGCTGTCAGCGCGGCCTGCTAACGTTGGAAAGAGGGAGCAGTCGGGTTGCCAGCATTTAAAATAACATCCTTGTGTGTTTTGGACGCCAAAGCATCTCTTGCATCCAACGAGTAGCTCGCCGAGATTCTCATTCATTCATTTATCCACCCGTTCGTTCAGTCAGGGAGTCGCAGTGAGGAGGCAGACGGGTTAGGATACCTGCTGTGGCATTGTCTGCAGACATCATTCATCCAGCATCATTCACTTCTCCTCCTCCTCTGCTGCAGTGCTGTCAGATGCTTCACCTCCAGACACCGTGTCCTTGTTTGCTTTTGTGCCTTTTAGATTTTTTGCTTAGCGTGAGATATTAAAGCTCATTATCCTCCATTCAGAAGCAGCCGTTTGCCGCCACTCATACTTCCCCTGAGCGACATAATCCATCAGAGTAAACATGTGCTGTTTTGGTTGGACTTTGTGTTTTCATCAATTTTTTGGTGAGTGTTTTCATAATCAGCGCTGCATTTTATTCCCTGTTAATCACCTGTCGCCCACATGAGCAACCGCGAGTCTCCTCCAGGAACTAACGCCTCAAGACTGAGATGTGCACCGACACCACAAATACCTACATTTGGGTGCTTGCTGATACCGATACATGTTGTCAGTAATACCATTATTCTAACATGCTCAGCACACACACACACACACACACACACATTTGAACTCTGATCAAATGCATTTGCAACGACTGTTTTTTCCTTTCCGACTTCATCTGATTCTTTGGTCAGAAGTCTAATAACTGAAGTTCAGTCACAGGAATCTGATGCTGCAGCGTCTGAGGAGCTCGCGCTTTGTGGATTTACTCCTCAAACGGAGCCAGAACAGAGAATCTCTTGCAGAAGTGTCCACTGGTGAGCGCTGAGATATTCCCAGAGCAGCTTCGGCTCGATGTCTGGTGACACGGTTTGTGCGACGTGACGGCTGGGAGGCTCGTACCTCGGCTCCAGTACGCTGAGAGGACGACGTGTTATCAGGTGACAGCAGGCGGTCATCAGGAGCGACGCACTGGGCCAGAGCTTCTCCTACTTTTACCGCCTTCTCCTGTCGCGTCTCCAGCGTTTGCTGCAGTCTTGGTTGCTGCTGTTTCCCGCTGATAACACGAGCAAACTCCTTAAACTCTGCGCTGTGTTGTTTCTTTAGATGTTTTATCAAACTGGCTGTTAAAGGAGCTACTTTTCAGCCCTCCTGTTGACAGTTTAGCAGAGCAGAAATCGCAGTCTGCTCCACTTTTGTCACCATCACTTATCCTGAAATACCTCCATGCTGCTGACATTGTTCCTCCTCCTCCTCCTCTCTGCTCAGCTGATGAGAGGTTGACGCCATGTTGTCTTGAAGTGGTATCAGGTGCCTTTGTGTTGGAGTAGTTTTATGATTACAGTGCTGAGTACATGAGCACAGTATCAACATGCCGCCTTAAAACTTCTCTTTTCACATCCTTGTTTTATTTAAGTTGTCTTTCTTAGCTGGAACAGCTGCAACAGTGACAAACTAAATATCTAATAAAATCTAGCGCATTGTGAATCAGTTTGGGGAAATGCAAACCCAGACACAGTAAATCACTGATATAAATGCATTTTTAACTGGCTGACTGTTCCCCAGCTGTTGCTCCGGACAGATCTGTATTCAGCGGTTTGGTGGCCTTGCACGTCTTTGTCTGAATCCTAATTCGGCTCCCAAAAATCAAACCAAACACCCTCCACAAAACCACCAACTCTAGTGTCACAACAATAAATAACCGAGACAGATGAATAATTACGGCAAGGGGAATCAATTCCAATTCAAAGTTTCTGACAAGCTAATGGATGGAGTTCAAGTTCGGCCACGCTGGTGATGTAAAGTGCTGCCGGCCGGAGATGAAGGGAAATTCTCAACGCTGCCGCTATGATCCACTACATTCCCTCTGTGATTGGAAATCTGATGATATATGGAGGAGATGGAGGGAAAGTATTGACTTTTTTACCTCGCACAATCATCGCTGTCATTGCATACCTCAAGGTCCCATATTAATCATTCATTGCATCAGGAATTAATGCTATTTTCAGAGGTGGAAGAAGTGCTCACATCCTCTACTTAAACAATAGCACACTGTAGAGAAAGAAGAACAACAAGAAGTATTTGACAAGAGGTATTTGCTAAATGTACTTCAAATATTAAAAGAGAAAGTACTCATTCTGCAAAAAACTGTCCTCTGTAGCTGATGTATTACTTCATATTACTGTAGTAGATTGTGAATCCTGATGCAACAATGTGTAAGCAGCACATTTACTGTTGTAGCTGGTCAAGGTTGAGCTGCTTTTAGCTGCTTTGTAGTTCAGTCAGTGGCTCTCGCTGGTGGTCGAGCCCCTCCGAAGATCACAGGGAAAATCTGAGGGGTGGGGAGATGAAGAGCGAGGTTGTACTGAAGAAAAAAACTGCTGGTTTCTTCAGTTCTGATGCACAAATCTGTATTTATTTCTTTGAACATTTTGTTTTGATAATCTATATAATAGCATGTTTAACAGTTACTAGTTTTTGGTGAGGGGTCACACAAGCTAAAAACAATCAGGAATCACTGGTTGAATCTTTAATAGATTCAACATTCAAGATTCTTTATTGTCATTGAGCATGACATGTCAATGAAATTTGCATTGCAACCCCCATGTTAGAAACAAGATAATAAGAAAGATTAGAAAGAATAAAAGATAACTAGAATAAAATAAACCAACATGCAATAAAAATATTCGTAAATGCAATTAAAAATATACCAGAATGAAAATATGCAATAGTGCAAGCTGCATAAAAATACTTAAGTAAAGCACAAGTAGCTCAAAATTGAACTGCAGTGCAGCACATGAATAAATGCACATACTTACTTCCCACCTCTGGCTGTTTTTACATGTGAAAGAAAGAGAGCAAACTGGGAACAAAATGCTTCGGAAATGAGGCTCAAAAACTCTGAACTTCAGTCAGCGATGACACGAATCAGACGGAAACATTACAACAACATTAGACTTTGTCGCTTGTGTGTCTGTAACTGTGGCTGTTACTCATTCTCTATCTGGCTGCGAGGCTTCGCTGTGCACCAAGTTGTCATAGTTCTAACTTTGTTTGGCAGCTAAACATGATAAGATCTTCTGTTTAATGCATTCCAGATGGAGGAAATAGTAATTTGCATCCGTTATCAGCGAGACGAGTCGAGGCCGTGTCAAACGGCTTGAGAAAATTCAATCTCTCTCTCTCTCCTCGCCCTCCTCCCCCACTCCTGTGTTTGCGATGGTCTGAAGTGTCATCTGTCGACCTAAAACGCTCTCAGAGCGACTTGAACTTTTAAAACAGTTAATTAAGACTTGTTCTGACACATTCGGTGTTGATTTCTCGGGCAGGAAATCCATATTCATATATCAGAGAGAAGAAGGTCATGCAGCACAACGCCAAGAGACCAGTCACCCGTAGATGTCTTTGAGCAGGACTTTGCATCGCCTCATCAATTTTTAATTGATTTATTCATCTATTCATGAATTAGCTTAGCTTGTCTCCAAAGCACACATGAATATCTAAAGTACACACCAGGCCCCTGATGTGTAATTGCATTCCCTTGTTGTATCAATAGTCAGCTGACTGTCACTCATCATCATGGCCGCTAATGGTTCCAGCTTGTTTGCCGCTCAGAGAGGCTGACGAGGAACTTTTTCACTTAATGAAGTCGCCCCCAAGAGAAGATTGTTGAAATTAGAATTAACAGATAAGTTCCCAAGACAAAATACGGCAAATAACGTCTTTAATCAGGCGTGTGGAGGATGCGGAGGCGCTGACGGGTCTGCTGGGCGCTGAAGCCTGTTTTCTGTTTGACTGGACTTAATGCTGACAGTTGCTTCAAGGCGCCTGCTGTCACCACCACGTTGACTCTCGCTGTAATGTTACAGCGCTGCCTAAAGAAGACTCATTTATACCTGAACTTACCTTCAAGAGAAACCTGTCGCACTGCAAAGTCCCCCTTCTTGTCGTTTCATTTTTCTTTATTTTTGAGAAACACGTCGCTTCTGTGAGCGTGCCAGTGTTAGCCAGCCGGCTAATTTTCACCTGCAGTCATTTGGCAAGATGCTCTGAAAACAATGAGGTGATAAGACACAATTGTATAAATATAATAATACCACATTAAAAAAATCTATATATATGAGTAAATGCACCCATACATACCCAAGCCATGCAAAACAGACCTGGCAACAGATGTAGTGCACCGGACAAGTTAGCAGATCTATAGCAGAATAATAATAATAATAATGGAAATATGTATAAAATATATATATTTCATGCATTAGGAGTCATTAAAATTATAACACTTTAATGTTTTTTTTCCACATCAGAACATTTCAAAGCATTCGGGCTTGTGTGAATGCAAAATATGTAATATAGGATATTTTTAAAACGTTATTAACTTGCTGAGGCATTTTCACTTCACAGGTTCTGACTATATCACATCACAGTTAAAAACTACTGTTTAATAATGTGTTAAAGGGCCATGAAGAGCATTTAGCTCATTAACTACAAACATTTTTCCATACATACCGTTGCTCATTGATTTTTATCACTGCCAGACAGACACAGCTCATTTCACAGCTGTATGAAAATCAACTAGCAGTGACCAGAATGTGCTTTAGATACATAATCCATCTCAGTGAACATTTACGGGCCTCATTTGTTGTCGAAGTTACACATTCTTGCAGACTAATTGTGTGGAGGAGGATGATCTAAAAACTCTCCATGTTGACATCTCACAGAACCCTGTCCCACCTGAGATTTGAGTCGGCAGCTGCTAAACAGCATTATTTTTAACGTGCATGGGAAATGACTGCATTTACACTGTGCTTTTCACAGCATCTATCTTATAGGTTTGAATTTGTAACACGACAGCCCAGGAATGCAATGCAACTGCTGCTAGTAACTCAAATATTAGATGGCGGTGTGTCCTTGACTGGATTACAGTTTTCAAATAGGTCAGAGTTATCAAAAAGAAAAGACCTAACAGGGACTGATTGTTAGTACTGCAAATTAATAGAAGCAAGTGGCTGCTTAGAAGGTAGGAAATACATCTAAAAACACAAAGTGTCCTTTGGGAAAGAAACGTAAAGGCTGGATGCAGTAATGAATGTGATGAGTTCCAACGTGACCTCAAAAATAACTGTACAATAATGTTTTCATTACAACATCAGCTTCCTCCGACACTGACGATGTTTATTTGATATCTGACGTCTGTCCTCCAGGTTTTATTTGCAGAGAAAAAGTGGTGCACGGATAAAAACCTCAAAGAACAACAAAGAAGCCCTGCATGCCGAACCGTTCCACCAGAGCGTGAATGCATCTCACGACTGAAAAACACACAACTCCTCGAGCCAACTCTGAGTCTCCAGCAGGGAAGTCTGTGCACCAAATCTCAACCAAGTTCAACTGTATGTTCTTGAGGCTGTTAATCAGACCGGCAGACAGAGAGCCGTATAAAACCCACAAATAAAAACTAACAAGAAGGACAATAACATGACTCCTGATTACGACAGACGCTCTAGTTTCCAATAAGAGCAGGGCAGATGTTCCAGCATCCCTCTTCAATTTCCTGTTCATTTGAAAGCTGCTGCGCTTGAATTAGTCCAACGCTGACAGGAGTATTGTAACAGCGGGGACTCTGTGTTGGCGCGTGGTGTTACATGGTGTGATCTAAATGATTTAGGACGCTTACATTTCAAAACAGCTGCAGCGCATTTTCAGATACACAAACAGGACAACATGGAGAGCACTTCACGCTCGCACATCTGCGATGCTGCCATTAATCTGTTTTTCACGCCGAATTAGGACGGATATCACACGAGGACATGGCAGCATGGAGAATATATGTAATCTACATTTGAAGGGGCTTGCAAGCTAATTATAATTGCAAATTGGCAACTTGACTCCTGGCCCTCTTTCGGCGCAGACCCGGTTTGAACTGCTCATTAAAGGCTGCATCCACTCAAAATTCACAAGAGCAGATGTTCTGCTGTCCAAATTTATATTGATTATCATTTACATTTCATACATCCCAAAGTTATATGACATTGTGGTGATAATAGGCAAGAAACAGGGTCATCACAGGCCTTTTTTTTTTACCTCTATGTTGCTTGGACCCTCGCATCACAAGACTTTTGGAGGGTCAGGTTTCAAACACTTGATTCAGTATACGTTATAGCCGCCACCGGTGCGATTTGTAACAGCCATTCCCTCAAAGCCTTCTGAAATTGCATCTGGAAGAGCTGCTCTAAAATACATTTCGGGGTTAAAATCTCCTCTTTCCCCTGGCTGGAGTTAAGGCTGCTGCATGCTGCCTGAAACAAACTAGTTAATGTTAACATGTCTGACCACGTCCATGGGAGTATAGCAGTTAGCAATGTGGGGTGCAAAGCCGGCGCCGTAGCGAGGGGCTGGTCATGATAACTGCACAAAGGGATTACTGGAAGACACTTTTGACCAGTCGCTCGTCAAAACTGATGGAAGTAAATGTGAAGAATGAACAAAAAAACAATTGAGAGAGAGAAACTGAAATCCCGTCGATGTTCTCACCTCTGCACGCCCGACTGATCGCTGCTTAAAGTGAGCGTTCTCGTCAGATTGTCGTTTCCGCTTAAACACTTTTTTACAGCACGCTGGTAGTTTTTTCACACCCAAACACCAAAATGGAAACAGGACAACTTTCCCCAGAGTGAGTAAATGTGAATTCCTCGTGTTTCAGAGTGGATGGGAAAACTGAACTTCGGGGGAAATGAAGCCTGCTCAGACCAGATAGATAGAGAGATATACTTTATTTATCCCAAGCTGGGAAATTGCAGTGCAGCAGCAGCATTACACACAGTGAAATAAGTGAAAATAAGACTATAAAGAACAAACTATACATAATAAAATATAAAAATAGCGAGCAGTAAAAAGATTATATACATAACAATAATAATAAAATAGCCAAATAGTAAACAGTAGTAAAAAGTATTGCACAAAAAGAATATCAAATGCAAATGAATATCAAAATAAGAATATCAAAAGCAAATAGCAGTGAAAATAAAGTGTACCGTGACCAGGTTGAGGTTCAGAGCGCAGTTTTCTGTTATCGCTCCATTAAACTGTATTCATGTTTGTTGTGTTGTGATCATGTAGTAGTGATCTTATCGTGTTTCACAGACGTGATCTGCGAGCTCTGCCTGCACGGATGCTGGACGGATCCTGTTTCACAAACGGTTGCCGCTCATTAATTGCTGATAAAGTTGCGAGCGCTGCCCGGCTTTGGTTTTGATCAGCAGAACTTGACAAAATCAGAGGTTAGCAGGTCGCATATATGACCTGCAGCTGGATCACATTCAGTGTGTCAACAGGAACATGTCTAAATTGTGAGTTTGAGGAAGAAGAAGAGCAGATTCCTGTTCCTCATGTGTCGTTTTCCCTACATGACCACTGTTTTTAAATGCAACCTGCTCTGGACGTAGTCTGAATTGTGCAGCTGTGGTGTGATGCATTGCCTCTTTAAGGCAGACAATCCAAAGAGAGAGAGAGAGTGAGGGAGAGGAGGTGGTGGTGGTGGTGGTGGTGGTGGTGGTGGTGGGGGTGTTGGGGATAGAGAGAGGAAGAGAGAGAGAGAGAGAAGTGAGAGCCAATAAGAGGCAGCGGGTGCAGACACACTCTGTTTGTGACACCTTGTGGTGGAGAGTGTGGGGGTGGCAGAGATGGAGAGAGAGGGGGGCACCACTGGATAGAGAGAGAGAGAGAGAGAGAGATCAAAGCAAAGAAAGAGACAGAGGAGGAGAAATGAGGATGAGAGATAGCAGCGCTGCAGCGAGAGCGAGCGCCCTGCCTGCCTTTGCTGTTTACTCCACTTTTGCTGAGAGCCGGTTATCTTCCCTCTGCGTGAGTCATGGAAGTGATTTAGGTGAGTGGAGCGTTGCCGGGCGGCAGCGGAAAGCCTCAGATCAGTTTGTGTGTCTGCGCCGTGGGCAGGTAAGCTCGCTCTGCGGCTCTCTCCGCCTGTGATTTCCACTGTTTCCTCCCGTTATCTGCTTTTCCTTTCCTGTCCTCCCTGCGACGGGGAGCAAACAACTTCTGCAGAGTTTGGTCCTCAGTTTTCCTCTCTCGACCCCTCTAATAGACCTCTTTATCTAAATTTCTCCTCTCGGCTGAAGCTTGTTTTGTGCCTGTGCAGGCTGTGCAGTGGGACTGTGTAAAGTGTGAAAGGCATGCTGCAGTTTCTCTCTGACAGCCTGAGCAGCATTTAGTGCCTCTGTATTGACAGGCGGCTCTGTGGGACTGAGGGTTGGAAGAGGATGAGAGGGAGATGAGTCAAATCTCTGCTGGAGGGACCAGGAGAGGAGCAGCATCAGCGATGATCATCCTGATCTGTTCGAGAGCAGAGAAAGAAAAAAAAAAAAAGATAATCCTTCGCACATAAGCCCTGGCTGCTTGTCAAATTTTACACTGCTTCTTTTTTTTGTTGGTTTTATTTTTTCGGTTCCGTAACGCAGCCGATGTAAAAATGTGTGTGTCTGGATTCTGTGTGTGATGGAAAAACCACACTGGCCCAAGAGCTGGATGCTTCCCCGGGCGCCCCGCGGCGTCCACGCTGGCCGAGGCGTTTTCGGAGGTGGGGAGAGCAGGTGATGTGTGGCTCGGCCCTCCTGAACGACAGCCGGGCTCTGTCACGGCTTTCGTGGTGACTCGAGCTGGTAAACTGCAGCTCAGCTTGTGACACAAATCCGCGTCCCCTCAGCGATGTGGGAATAACCTGCCATCATCTCATGGTTGGATTAGAGTGATTTACTGTTGCTCCCCGCCAGCCCGGGTGTGTTTGTGTGGGATTTGACCTATAATGGTGCCTAATGGCATCATATGTTATTCCTGAGAGGACACTGTCAAACGGGACACTGTCGCCAGCCACATCTAGTTGTAATATGGCAGATGTTATTAATGTTAGCTCTCCTCGTGACCCCCATCAAAACTACTACTGGCAGAGGTGCTGGACAAGAATTAATGGACCTCTTAAAATTAGAAATTACATTTATTGCGGGCTGGATTTACCGTCAGCGAGGACCTCCATCACTCTCTCCATAAAGGACAACTCCAGAGGATATTTTTATCTTTGCTGGCTGGCCCACAAAACAGCCCTCAACACAGGCCATGATTGAATGTGCAAAAAAATGAGGGTCGTCTCCCGCGTATCGCTCTTCAGACCCTTCGTCCACATCCCTGTTATCCTGTAGCGTAAAAATCCTCGTCATTGATTTGGCTGCTTCTCCTCACCTGCATCCCTGCTGTTGTGATTGGTATAGATTTTATACGGGGAATCAATAAAGGAACACAGCTCTTACCTGGACTGACCTCATTCGTGTGCTTTGTGGAAAGAAAGAGCGTCCCTGACGTGTTTTTAGATTTAGATGTTTTTCTCGCTCTGTGTGAGCTGCCTTGGACTTTTCAAAGCTTTAACCGCCTCCCTTTAAATCCGAGACATCAAATTAAAGTTTCAGCATCGCAGCTGGGTGAAATAGCTCACGCTCAAGGATCGATAAACAGGCAGCAGCAATGTGAGGGCGAAGCAATGCGGCTTGTAAACAAATTTAACAACTTGTGCCGAGGCAGGTAGACTTACAAATCTGTGCCATTTTGTTAATGTCAAAACTATAGAAGGAGCACAAAACTAAATTGGAGGAAGAGAGATTTCGGAGCGTGCTGGGACCGTTTTTAAGACCCAAACTAATTCTGAGTGTGCAGTTCTGGTTTCTTCAGCACTCACCCTAAAACCTGCTCTCACTGTTTTCTCCATAGACCAGAGAGAAGCCGTGTTACTCGCTCAGATACGGGGCCGTAAATCCTCTCGTGGGGGCTAAATCTGCATTGCGAACAGGAGTCCGGCCTCACATGCTCTCAGATGCCCCCTGTGCGTTTTCAAACCTCGTGCTTTGTTGCACCTGCAACCACATCCAACGATGGTGTCACACTGTGCCAACACACCCCAGAGTACACGTCCACATCGCTGCAGCAAGGTGACACGTCAAACCAGTGGGGGTCAACAAAAGCAAGCTTTTCAATCGATGTCAAAATGGAGAGGAAGCACGAAGCAGGATGTGTTTACTTTTTCACATTTTAGCCACAATTCTAATCTTTTGCCAAAACTCTGAACTTCGCCCTTTGGTGTCCAGAGCTTTGCAGGCCCAGCGTCCACCTCCACCAGCTCTCCACGGATGTT
Source organism: Chelmon rostratus (assembly GCF_017976325.1). Classification (NCBI taxonomy): domain Eukaryota; kingdom Metazoa; phylum Chordata; class Actinopteri; order Chaetodontiformes; family Chaetodontidae; genus Chelmon; species Chelmon rostratus. Next base: position 27,304,756 of record NC_055663.1, read on the forward strand.
CTCAAATATATTTGCACGCCTGTATCGGAAAAATCGCTGCCAGTAAACAAATGTCAGGCAGCGGTTCTGTTTCTCTAGCAAAAACAAATTAGTAAGATATATTCTTATGAGGAGACAGGGTTGCACATCGAGTGCTTATTGACTATGTTGTTAGTGAACCTCCAGACAAATTATGATTCAGGTCTGACTCATTTAATATCAACAAATTTACTTTCCATCTGGCAAAGCCATTATGCACCTCCTAGTTAGCGATGCTTCTCATCACTCACACAACCCAAAAAAACAAGAAGAAACCAACATTCAAAGGTCAAGTTTAATATGAAAATAGCCAAAAACAGCCTCACAGCTCAGCGGCGTCGCTCCACGTTGGAACAATGGAGAGTGTGTTTGCTTGTTTTCTCGGCCTTCAGTAGTCTGTCCCCCCTTTTCAGCTTTCCCTTCGACAAAGTGAAGTGTGAAAAATGTGGAAGGTGGGTGGGCTGCCTACTTTTAAACAAGCAAGCAAAGTCTACGCAGCCATCTGCTCGCACCAGAATCTCGTTTTTAATCAAGGCTGCAGCCTCACAAGAACCAGTCTCTCCCTCTCACTCTTCCAGTTTAGCATCTTGTACTGAGAGCGAGCAGAACCCGCAGCATAACATGTTAGGTGCATCAAATCCAAGCCGAAATCCGACCGTGGCTCCGGTGCCTTAAACAGATGCCGTGTTTGGCAAATTAGGCTGAGATTTGCTGCAGGTTGTTTAGTGTCGGCGCTTCCCGAGCGACTTATTTCCTCTTTTATTATTAGAATTTCTCTAACTTTGTCGCAAAGAGGGTGGTTAGACGTTACTGAATTACAAAAGAAGGGTTTGTGCATTAAAAGAGTGAAATTACTATTACACTTTTTGTCTTTGGAAATGTGCAGAAATGATGTAAAAGTCAAAGATTTTTGAGTGTTTTTCCGGACTTGCTGTACTGTGCAGCTGCTTTTCTTATGCTTTTTGATGAAAGAGACATTTCTGAAGCAGAAGCAGAGTTATTTAAAGTCTTCAGAATGAAATATTGGACTCACACTTTATTAAAGGGCAATGACTGACAGCACCAAAGTCTCTCAAACTTGGCGAATGCTTGTACAACCTGTGCAGTGAAATGCAGGGTGAAACTGCAGGCTAAGAAGACAATAAACACGGACAATTAGAACAAGACTGAAAAGTTGAATTACACAAGGTCATATAAATGGATAAAAATTCAAAATATACGTAATGAAGTATTAAAATGTTGAGGAGGGCAGTGCACAAAAATAACAAACTATACCATAACATTTTGAGTTCTGAGTGCAAACACAGAAACGTCCATGTTTTTAGATGATAGAAAGTGGCTCAGATTTGCAGCCAACAAAACCAAGCTGTCACGGAGATGGTCGATAATGAGCCTGTGTTTTTTCTGTCTAAACACAGATGTGGTGTTTTGGAAAAGAGCGCTTTCAGCGGAGGACGCTCTGTTTATGAGAGTCTGCCGCTGAAGTCTGACTGAACATGCACTCCTCTGGATCGAATGGCCACATAGTTCATTAGAGGGTGTGTGGGTGAAAATGCATTACAGTCCTTTGAGTTATGAAGCAGAGTGTGTCACCGCATTTTGTTTTTCTCTTTCTCTTTCTGCGTCTTTTCTTTCGCAGGCTGTCTCGTTTTACCATTAAGGATCCATGCCGGTCCACAGAAGCCTCCCAGAGACAACATACAACCTGACTCCATCGGCAGGCAGGTAAGAGTTTCAGGAAGTCGCAGGTTCAGATTGTGAAGCATTCCCTCACGTTGTTTTCATATTAATTGTGATGGCACATTTTAATTGTCGCCATGCATGCGACTCCGGTCACCAGAACAACAGCAGCGGCACATCAGCCTGTGTGTCATCCAGATGTTAGTTCTCAGCTTTAATTGCATGCAAAATCTACAAACACCCTTTGTGATTCACGCGAAAGAACAGCAGGGATCTATTTACTGGTTCGGCTGCTCGATCGAAACTTTCACATGTGATTCAGACGTCACAGGAGGAAGTTGAACATTAGTTCAGAAGGCAGCAGCTTTAACAATGAAAAAGTTTCCCATGGTTGGGGTACACTGATCTGTGGAAAGACCCCAGCGTACCCGCGCATTAAAGATTCATCTAAACAGCTGCTCCTGGATCAGGACAGCATGTGTTCAGAAACACGCCTGGCTATTCTCACTGCGAGAAAGGGGAGAAATCTGAACATCAGTAAACTCAAATTGATCCTGAGATGGTCAAATATGATGCTGCTGCTGCTGCTGATATTCACGGATTCCAGCCTGTTGTAGTTTTGTTTCTGGTGCTGTAAATCCAATCTCTGACCTGTGGGATCAACTTTATATCAGAGATGCGTATGAATTGTTTAGTCTGCAAAATGAGAGAAAACAGTGAAAAGTAGCCATCACACTTTCCTAGAGACAGCTGATGTCTTTGAATTGCTCGTGTTGTCAGTCAAACAGGATATAAAGCTGAGAAATCACACAATCACATCCTCACATGACTGAGTCAACAATCGCTCAGTCAGCAAAATTGCACTTAATTGATTTCCTGTCGTTAAGAACAGGATTAATTGACTAACTAGGGCCCGTGTTGTGATGGGATCATCATCAACGCTCAGCACGGTGACGTTCTGACCCATGAACACTCATGGTGCTCATCGGTCGGGCCGCGGCCATCTTCGATCTCGGCTGCTTTGATCTCAACCACACACGTGGAAATAGCCCGAGCTATGAAGCGGCTTGGCTTTGATCAGTGCATCAAAGAAGCAACAGTGGAGCTCTCATTGATCGCATCCATCACGACAGAGCGTGTCCTGAAGTCCTCACAGATGTTGTTGTGGACACCTATTGCTCTGACAGCAGCGACGGCTCCTCGGGACACGTGAACAGTTTTCAGTCAGACATTCAAACAGCTCATGGTTTTTAATGTAAATATGTCAGTGCAACTGATGATTAAAAGTTTCTGTAGCTTCACCTGATGTCTCAGAGTGGACGTGAATGATTGAAACTGGGATACAGCGAGCCACATCTTAAAATGAATGCGGGCGAGGGGCACAAAGTCGGCAGCCAACAGCCCCTTCCCTAATTCCTACACCGGATCACATCCATCTTCAAACTCAACCTTAATTTTGATCTGGACTACACACCTGTGAGGTTTCATGACTCTGTGACGCCATCACACTGACAAAATAACATATAAACGGCGGGCAGGGAACGCAGAAGTGCCTCTGTGGTCGTTCCCGCTGCAGTAGGTGTCTTTTTAAATTGTGTGTCAGCATCAAACTCTAATGTGTCCTCCTGTTTGGTGTAAATTTGTTTAGAAGGCTGCGATTTCAAACTCTGCCCGGAGTTTGAGTGAACTTTGATCTTGAAGTGCAAGATGAGAGTCAAAGGAGAGCGGCGCATCCTCGGCGATGCGTCTGTTGTCTCTGCTAGATTAGCTTTTTATTTTCTCTTGTGTTTCAAAGGCGTTTGATCTGCCTCCTTCTAACTTTTGACAACTTAGAGGAGGAAAGCCTACAGCAGTCCCACAAGGCTTAATTATCCCTCAGACTGATAACAACCTGGTAAGAATGGAGGCCGAGAATAGGACAGGAACTAAGAGGAGATAGAGATGGTAGGATTAATGTAGATTGCCTGATATTACCTGGCCTCTGATCAAAAGACTGTGTTGGCAGGCGGAGTACATAATCCTCTCGATTTCTCCCGTCGAAGCCAAAAACCACTGGTGCTGTGTAGCTCAGTGGCCAGAGCAAGACATCCCTGACCGGCCTGCTCCCAACGGGAACACTCATCCGACTGTAAATACATATCTGAAGGCGTGAATCACATTAAAGCTTTCATCAAATAGCACAGGTCAGAGTGCCAACCTCACATTTTTGCAGCAGTGTTACATTTATGTTTTGTTTTTGCATTTTAATAACCGAGTCCATTCTTACATTTGCTGCATTTTAGTGATAATCTCTGTGGATGGTCCACAGAGGCAGCCATCCTGGACAGATTTTCCTCTTTCACCATCATATCTTTTTCTCCTCTGAAGTGCAGCTCAAAGTTCCCCGGATTGTTATTCAGGTATTTGCTGAAGGACATTTTAACATTTTGCATCAAAGAGAGAAGTGCTTGTAAGACAAACCTATGCCAGAAATTTAGAACATTTTTTTTAGAGTGTTAAACTAACGACTTGTCCAATATAACATCCAAAATCATGATATCTAGTCGTTTTTCAAAGAAACTGGTGTATTGATTTAGCAAAACATCACGTTTTCTTCTTTTGGATAAAATTAATTCAGATTTTCTATTTTATCTCTGTGTCACCAAAAAAGATGAATGAGAAAGAGACATATTGTATATTCAGAGAGGAGCAGACACATCGTCAACGATGAGGACTCCTACACCTTGTTGAAGGTCCAACGGGGCCAATCACGAACCCTTCTTCCCCGATAATACATCCTGCTCGCAAAAAAATGGGAAGCTCACTGTGCAATCAAACATGTCTTTATACCCTCTGTCGGAAATAAGATCACAAACTATGCTCCCCATCAGGTCCTATTGGCTGTTTTTTCTGGTTCTGCACAGATGTAGCCAAGAATAGAAAATGTGGTTTGCATCCTGTTTTTTTGGCTAGAACATGTAGATGTTTTAGTGTCTTTAAAGGCCTAATGGTCATATCTGACTCTTCTACTCTACAAGCAAAGTGCTTCAAACTCTGTGATGCTGGTTGCAGACTTAGAAAGCAGAGGAAATATCACAACACTACAAGGTCTGGCCTGAAAAACAGCAACCGTGTCCTTTAACAGAGATGTCATCATGCTAAGCGGCTTAACAGACAGAAAAAGCAGCTACGTGGTCGTGCACTTGACAGCACTAATCTGTTCCCAAAAAGAAATCCACTTAAAGTTTTGTGTTATTATCAAATAGTGATGATCCTCAGTTATTATATTGTCATCGCTGATATTCCTCGTGTTCGGATGAGAGTCTATTGTTGAATGGGTTCGCACCAGAAGAAACAGTCGTTTTCATGCCGTGATCCACCTCCACGCTGAAGGTTAACTTTTAGAGACGATACCAAATGATGATGTATGATGATATCAGGTATGAGAAGAGGTGAGCTGAGTGTCCGTGTCTAATGACTCAAATATCCACTTTCACCTCTGTTGGCGAAAGTAATTATGACAAAGTCATGTGGGGCTGGAGGAGGACGAGTAAGAAACGCACCATCCATCTGACTGAGGAGATCTTTTTATTATTATGACAATCAGTGATGTTTAATGTCGAAATAAAATGGTGGTGTAGAGCGTCCTGACTGGCTGATGCTGCTGAAACAGAACGTGGGAACAGCACAGGACGATCATTTAACCGTGTAAACTGATGGCATATTGGTTAGATGGGGAAATCTGCAGAAAAACATATTTCTGGCCCACTTTGTCTAAATCGTATATTCTGTTTGGAAATGGCAGAAAGTCTCAGTATCACTTTAACAACTTGCAATATTGCATAGATAATATAAAAAGTTCCAATAACACAATGTGAAACTGCATTAAAATACTACTTAAGTAAAAGTACAGACTTATAGCAGCAAAAGTCAAAAGGATAAAAAGTAAAAGTACTCATTAATGAAGGCAGGATGGTCAACATCAATGTTATAATAGATTATTATTAAAGTTGCATGCATTAGTTTGCATCTTAAAGTTGCAGCTGGTATTATTAAGTATTATTATTATTTCACTATAGCATTCAAATAAAGTAGTAGCTGGAGTTAAAAGCACAATATGTTCCTTTGAAATGTAGTGAATTAGAAATATACAGAAGCAGAAAATGGAAATACTAATGTGACACACAAGTACCACAAAATTGTACTTAAAAAAGTAGTACTAATAAAAATGATAATCATCATTACCTCATAATCTTAGTCTAGTTCAAGAAGCCATTCACAGCTTCCAGAAAAAAAAATCCCCACAAAGCAAAGTAACAGTCAAATTGCACCAACACAAATCCATATGAATAAATAATAAGCAGTAATATCATGGTACATAATGAGCAATAACCAAATCAGATGCTGAACAGTTCAGTAATCACTAAGTGTGTCATCAATTTGGAGCCAGAAGGACAATCAGATGGGAGCTTATCAATCTTCCACTTATATCAGCAAACTGGTGAACCATGAAGAGCACACGAGTCAAATTCCCAACACATGCCGTGTGCCGCGCTCATGGCAGCGACTCAGATCAGGGATTATTGCGCTAATTAGCGGGGATGTGCTCCTCTTCTTTGACACAAACTGAAGCCCGTCGGTGATTGGATCAGATAAGTGCTTGACATTCAGAGCTCGCTTTTACCTTGTTTTGCAAATCCCGGAGAGGATTTCATCACAGACGTCTGCATAGCGAGCTCTCAAATTCAATTTTCTTCCTTTCCATTTCCACCCTGCAGTTGCACCGCAGCAGCGTTGGTCCTGCTGTGATTGTGGTGTCCTCTGGCTTTTGTCTTCATTACAATACTGAGCAGAATAACATGGGCCTCATCTCCGTGCCTGCTCTTCAGCTGTGATGTAGCTGTAGCGCAGTGGATACCTCTGGATACCGGTCCAGAGGTATACACTGCGCTACAGCAGTGGAGGTTAGGGTTAGGGTTAGGGTTAGCGGTAGCCTGTTAGCTTTGGTCAGTCGCTAACGGAAAAATAACGTCACACAGTTTGTTCAAAAGTCATATTTGTACCCACGTTTCTTCTTCTTCACGACTGTCTGCCAACCATTGCTCTTTTGTGGATCAACACAGTTAATATCATGTTATTATTGTATATTATATACTATATACAGTATATGGTAGATTAGTGGACTGTATACAGTAGTATAGTGTAGAAAACTCTCGTACCTCTCGAACAACAAGCTAAATTGCAAGCAGCTGACCTTGTTTACCGAATTCAGGGAAGACGTTTTGACATTTAAGACTAACGAAGGCTGAATTCCATTTAGCTGCCTCAGTTTCGTGGTCCTGACATTGTGTGCAACAGACTGCTGTCATGGCTGATTGGGATTTAAACAACAGAAAACAGTCATTGACTCCAACTTTCTTCTTGTTACCAGCTCGGAAATCAAGTGCTCATCAAATGACGTTTTTTTGTCCACGCCCTCCCGAACGATACAGAGAAGTGTTTTCTGATCTGACGCCTCCTGACGGCAGGATCATTTATCTGTGTCTTTGGGTTGGTTTAGTTTGGGTTGGTTTAGAGCGACTGCTTTGCTAAGATTCGGGGATCTTAGGAAGGATTCACGGTTAGGGAACGATTATGGTCACAGTGAGAAAAAACAATGTTGACTTTCGGCAGCAGTCTCCCATGTTAAAGTCCCATGATGCTTTGTTGATCCATCCATCCCGACCTCCTCTACGTGGACATAACATCACCTGACTTCCTCCTTTGCCAACAGGGCAAAAGGGCACTTGAACATAAACATATGTACAAAGTGAATCTGGTCCTGTCGTTCAGTAGAGGCTGTAAGGACACACTGTACTCTGTTTAAAAGTTTACCGACATGTTGCAGTGAACCATCACAGCCTCCTCAGGTACTGTGAGACTGCTTCAGGGCCCCTTTCTGATCATGAATGTGGAAATGTTTGCTGTTGCAAGTCTTTGAGGGGAGCTTTAAGACATTTTAGTTTTGTTTTCTTTGAAGCCTTTGGAACTTGGAATTTGGCCTTCAGTTTCCACAAAAAAAAAGTAATAATAATATATATATATATATATATATATATATATATATATACAGCTTTCAAGGGCTGTGTCCTTCTGAGGACTCATACATTTTTCTCTGTACAGTTTCAGTGTGGTGATGACATTCTTCACAGCAGCCTTTGAAATTGGACTAAACATGCTGAGATTTCCCATCACTCCATCGCATAAAAAAGGTACAAATACAAGTAAACAGTACGATAAAGTTCCAAGTAGACATGGCTTAAGCAGCCATGCGTAATATAAAGTAGATTATACTGAAATTGACAGGGACTGTAGGTTTGGTAATTGCTCAGTGACTTTTTGCGAGCTTTGTTCAACATCTCTTTGAGTTATTCTGTGTAAGACGACGCGAGTTACGAGCTGCTGCTACGTTCAGAACGTCCCGGCAGGCAGCTACGCACAGCACACAGCCACTCAAGTCTTAATAAGCCGGGCTTGTCTCCTCCGACGGCGGCAGGCGTGCCAGGCGTCCCCACCTTTGGAGGACCCGGTTTCATCGTTTCCTGACAGAACCTTTTTGATCATCTTGGAAGGCGGCAACGTGCGACAAAAAGCGTCTTTTCCACCAGCGTAGACGCCAAACAAACAGCACATAGCTCTGAATTGTCTGCTGTGAGTGCTTCGGACCAGCTGATGGCTTCAAAAATATTAATCAACTTGTGTTGAAAATGTAATTCGACCTGACATTATATGCATAATATAGCCCATTACGCTTCAACTGTTGTTTTCTTTATTGATTTTGATATCATAGTATCAGTCGCTACGTGCATATTTCTGATTAGGCTTTTCTATTGATGTCTTATTGATGTTTAACTGGCTGTTGCTGTCACTTTGTTTGATGAAGTACTGGAATAAAACACTTCCTGCTCCTGCAAAGACCCACGTCTGAACTGGGTGGGAAGCCAGTGAGGGATTAATGTATTGATCTGAGGAAGGTTAGAGTCTCTTCATCGCTCCACACAGATCGGACGTTTAAGTATTTCATTTACATCGTGATTTAGTCGCTAAATCGGTTTCCGTCGCACTTTGTAGCATTTTCTTTCGATCGATGCACCAACTTTTCCACCTGGACCAAAAAGTTTTTGAAGTATTTAGCAGGGAGTATTTTTCTGCTGGGGTTTGTTAACTAAGTATGAGATTTCTCTACAGATAGTATCACAGTGGACCAGACCTTCAACAAGTGCGTCCACAGTCAGCTGACTGTCTTTGAACAGGAGATGTGTCGGCTCCAGTCCCACAATGGAAGTGAAAAGCTTCTTTTGTGAAACAGTGCACATCAGACATTCTGATCTCAGTCAGAAAATGGGATTCGGTCTGACCTTCTACATGCACGCAAGCTTCAGTAAATACTATAACTGAAGAATAAGGGATATGAGAAGGGTATTGACTTTAAGGAGCGAAATTAGAATTGATCTTGTGAGCACAGGGAAGATTGTTTACACTTCCTGCAGTGGATTGTTATGCTGGTAGTCGGTGTAAACCTCTGGCGGACTCAGCCTCTCATTACTCTTCCAGACAGACGTGCGGTCCTCAGATTGGGATTGAAAGCGACTTCAAAATCTTAACTGATGAAGCTGAGGTTGATGTGGAGGTCCTCCTCCGGTCCCGCCGTCTCTCCTCAGCAGAAAAGCTTCTCGGTAAAGAAAAACAGTCACGGAGAGAACTGCTGCTGCTGCTGCTGCTGCTGCATCTCAGTCAAGAGAGAGATCCAACAAACAAAAAAGAAAACGCTTTCTTCCAACACATCCGTATCTCTACTTTAAAGGCTGAAGGATGCACTGTGAGACTGAGCGCTGTCCTCAGTTAATCCTTTAAAAACACAAAAACAAAATCCCATCCAGAAAAATGCAGTTTTAATGTAGATGAAATTCTTTAACGGCGTCATTTTGTATTCCGCAGCAGGCAGGCGACGTGTTAACTCAGAGGTGATGTAATAAGTTGCACAAATTGAAATGTTCCTTTAAATAGTTTGCTGCAGTGTGAATAGAGTACACTCCAGATAATTGAACACCGCCTCATTACTAATACGTTATTAATTCCTTGATGGTGTTTTACGTTATCTGCCTGTTAATTAATTTAGCCAGCGCCTCGAATGTGCTGTGATCTTTTTACAGTGTTTGGTGCAGCATGTCGCGTTGTTTTTGTCTTTGAAGACCAAAGTGAAAAGAATGGAAGATTTCCAGTTTTATCCCCTCGGATTAAATCTGATTTTCCTTTTGTCTCTTTAGGTTTAAATCATATTGTTTCTTTTTTAGAATCTAATTTAACCTAATTTAGTCTAGTGCAATCTAATCCAGTCCAATCCGCTCCAGTTCTATCAAATGCAATGTAACCCAATTCACTCCAATACAAGTCAGTCAATTTCTGACCAAATCCTTTATGTGACATTTTCAATGTTCAGGCTCATTTTGTCCCATTTTTCACAAGTTGCGACATTATATAGCATAATTTGAAATGGTATTCATCGTTTAACTCAGTGGAATCCTTGTTTACTGATGATTTTCATGTCATTATAATGAGAGGGCCTCATGATGACAGTTCGAAACCATGACATTATTTCTACAGGGAGGCAGGAAAATGTCAGGTACAATGGGACTTAATGGTTTCATAAAGCAAAATGTTAAATTCAGAATGAATCATTGTTGACCTCAGAAAATGTCAACTCAGTGTCACCTTACAAGCGTTTTTCAGGGCCTTTAACTCACTGACAACTTAGCAAACTCCACCTGCTGAGAAATACAGAGAAATGTGTTCAAAAGCTTCGGAAAAAGCCAGTGAGTGAACCTAGTTAAGATTTCTGCAGACTTTCATGGTCAATTTAAACTAATACGTTTTTGCAAAAGGGAATTGCCTCTGATTTGCTCCTCAAACCAGAGAAAAAGTGTGTAAAAATGGAGACAACAGGCAATCATCGAGAAAAAGGTAATTCGTAACACGATTTGAGCTAAGTGCTAACATCAGCATGCTAACAAGCTCAGAGCTACCATGCTAAAATGCTGATGTTTAGCAGGAATAATGTTTACCTTGTTTATCTAAGTTTAGCACGTTAGCATGTTAACATTCGCTAATTAGCGTACACACAAAGCGCAGCTGAGGTTGATGAGAATGTCATTCGTTTTCTGGGTGTTTAAGGGCTAAGATAAGATAAGATAAGATAAACTTTATTAATCCCCAGCCAGGGAAATTTGGGTATTACAGCAGCAGTTGGAAAGAAAGTAGCCACGGAAATAGAGAAATTCAAAAAACAAAATACAAAACAAAATCAATTTGTGCCTGATGATGGCGCTCAATGAAAAGTTAAGGCGTGATCACAGTTATTGCAATTATTCCCGAGGGGGGCGTTACTGTGGACACCAAATGTCGTGACGATCCATCCAACGGTTGTCGATGAATTTCACTAAAAACCAAAGAAGATCTTTACGAAACTTCTTATAGGTCCAATCACTGACTGATTAATTGACGGTGACAGCCTTAGAGCCAATTATGGCTTGAATTGACCAATTAAAGATGTGCAAGAATAGCTCTGAAAACCCAAACCTGTACTTCTCAGGCACAACAAGACAAGGCAGAATCAGCTCAGTCAGAGACATGTTGGGGACAAGAAGTGCTGCTACTTTGAGTACCAGTGAAGCGGCAAAACACTGTAGCGTCAGTCATCAAATGACGATTATTTACATCAAACTGAGATATTAGAGGAAAACAGGAGCGTGGGTTGTACACGAGACGAAGCGAAGCCGTGCTGAAGCAGGACGCCATCCAAGAGCGAGTCAGCCTCTCGCTCGTCTGATTGATGAGTATTCTGGGAAACATCATTTCAACTCCTGGTGATCTCCAGAGGATTTATTAGCATCCTATTATGTTCATCTTACATTAGCAGCTTCTCTGGTACACTCTTGGCAGCCACCTGAGTAATGATGGTTTAGTTGCTCTGCACTCTCGGGCTACATTCACAGCATCGCTTTTCAGGCTCACTTCCAAATTTTTGCTCCTGCGTGATTTTTCTTTCTTTTCTTTTTTTTTTTGTTGGATCGCTGTTCACGTCTCTGCTTGGATGTAATGAAATAATCTTATGTCAATATGAGCTGACGGCAGTGCCAGGGAGCGTGCAGAGAGCAAGAAAAGCCTCCAGACTTTCACTTGCTGCCCAAATTTACACCCAAGTTGGCGATAACCAAAATGCTGACGGCGTGTCGAGTGAGAGGTGGATGAGTAACGGAGTGAAATGAACGTGAACTCTGGAGTGCAGACGACATGTTGTGGCTGCGTTTTTAAACACAGTTCGGGCGAAGTTTCATCAAACACCAAAATACTGCACTGTGATTTATTAATACTATGCGACTGGCTGTATTTGAGCTCTGGAAAGTTATTCCAGCTGCAGTCATTTTTATCCTCTGACGTTGCCAAAGTAGACAGCAGACTTACGCCGTTCAGGCTATGAAGTTAGCAGTTACCAGGAATATGCGCTTGCACATGTGCTGCTGGATGAAGTCTGCAGCAAAGCATGAGCCAACTCTTTTTCTGGAGCTCTCTGTGTCGATGTTAGAGAACTGCATTTTTCACGCTGTCGACAGTTTTCACCTGTTTTGTCTTCTGGAAAAGTTTATTTTGCTAACCGTGAAGTTTATCGTGTGCGCTGTGCAGTCACTCTGGGCTGTGGGTAATAAGTGGGCTAGTTTCTCTTTGAATATTCTCCTTTAATCAACATTAACATGGAAAGATGGTAACATGCTGTCTAATTACTCTGAGGCAGGGGGACATAACTGAGCAGCTTAAAGGTTAGACATAAACAATAACATTAGTTAAAGTCCTGATAGTGAAATATTGCTATTGGAGTAATGATATTATAAAACTTAACTCTGCAACACTTAATATAGAGGAATTATTTCTTCTAAACTGAAAAGTCTGACAGGGCAAGAAACAGAGGAAGATAATCTGACAAACCAATTAACCAATTAACAGTAAAATATCATCCAAACTGTCCGTTATTAACATCCATCACAGTTTACAGACTGAGTCCCTGGTTCATCTTACTGTAGTCCTGCACGCTAACAGTTTTCCTGGGCAGTTAGGGTTATTACTGACATTTTACATGTTTACTTTTGGTTTTATGCGGTGTATACAACCTGTCTAGTCGTCAGTCGGTGTCTCTCTGCTCAAGTTCTGACTTGTAACAATGCTGGTTCCCATGATCCCTCCATAACTTTAACCACATGCTTTTTGTGCTTAAACCCACTGCATGAAAATTGGCCACGTGTAATCTCAGTGGGCCACCAGACTTCCCTCCTCTGAACATACTTGTCACATGTAGACGACATGTTTCTTTCTACAACCCAGATTCCAGAAAAGCTGGGACGCTGTGGAAATGTAAATATCATCATTCACAAACAAACTGTGTTTACAGCCAACGGTTCACAAAGTGTTCCTGATGCATTAATCCTCGCTGTGAGCCACTGAGCCTTTCCAGGATGCTCCTTTCACACCCAATCATGATGCTATCACCTGTTACCAATCAACCTGTTTACCTGTGGAATGATCCAAACAGGTGTTTTTGGAGCGTTCCACTTCTTTCCCAGTCTTTTGTGGCTCCTGTCCCGACTCGTTTGAAACGTGTTGCTGCATCAGATTCAGAATAAGCAGATATTTACAAAAATCAATGAATCTGATGAGCTCAAACATTAAATATATTGACTTTGTGCTGTTTTCAGTTGAGTTTATGTCAACAAGGGTGAGCAAACGATCACATTCTGTGTGACGCAGCGTCCCAACTTTTTTGGAATCGGGGTTGAGTCACGTGCTGTCTCAAATCATCACTTTCTTTAACACTGATCAGGGGAATGAAAATCTGAATCGGGACACGCTGAGCTGTGGTGTGAATCTCTGCTTTACTTAATTATCGTATCTCTGAATCATCATCTCACGGAAGAAATTGAGGAAATTTTAAGCGGCTGATTGAGCTTCAGAGCAGAGCTTTGTGCGCTCTGACACCTCTCCCTCCTCCTCCTCCTCCTCCTCTCTCCAGAGCTGAGCCGTGGGATGATTTTACAGCGAGCGGTATCGCTTCAGAGTCACAAAGATTCTGGGTGTCTCAATGCCACTCTGCAACTGAGCTCACACTGATGTTTCCATTACACTCGTCGCCATGGAGACAACATCTTCTCCCCCATATTCCATTGCATCTCAACAGTAAATCCCTCTCTTCCCCGTATATGTACCTCCCAAACCAGTGGCAACGAGACTGTGCCCTTCTTAGCGCTGCCTGCTTCGAACATGGATCTCCCCTGCAGAGCTGAGAGAAAGTGACGGGCTTTGAGAATTCTTAATGACTTCTATATTTCCCTCTCAGGCAGTTTCATTTCAGATGTGAAATCTCCGTTCCCCCTGCGGGCGGATAGCACATATTTTGCATTTATGCAGCACACAATGTCATGCGTCCAAAGTGACAAATAGCACGCGTCTCACCTTGGGGGCATTGTTGACTTCTCACAGGAGGGCTGTTTGTTATTGAAAATGTGGTTCAGACTAGCCTGACACTTCCCAGTACCCCCTGGTGCTTTCTTGCTGATAGAGTTTTATTATTGGCAAGTCCTGGGTGATATCATATCCCTTGGCCCTATTGCCCCGCAGCGAGCGAAACGCAATAACAGGAGAATTGATTATATGTGGACCACAGAGCAGCACTCAGAAAATGTGTTTACTGTAGTCTCACTCTCGTCTAAATGCCAAGAATCAGCTCTCAGCAGACGCTCCTCTGCCCGATGAATGATTAATGAGTCAGAGTGCTTCCATAACTGGCCTCACAAACAAATTTCCACCCAGGTAGATCAGCAGCGTGTCAATTCTTTGGCAGCAAAAAGGGAAAAGCGGCAACTTATGTTTGCAGGATTGAGTCTGACATCTCGTGGCAGCGAACGTCGTATATCGAACCTTAAATTACTCGCAGTGAGCTCAATTTAAACTTATTGGTGTAGCTGATTAATAATTTACAATCAAGGTTTTGCTCAGTAAAGCTAATCAACGCAGATACGTGTTGTACATATGAAACATGCGAAAGCAACCGGAGAGGTCACAGCTGGTAGAATCTGTGAGTTAAAATTAGACTGGAATCGTCTTCGTCCTCCTCGTTCTTTGGTCAGCTGGTGGAGAGTGACATAAAAACCACACAATGTCCAGTCAGACAGGTCGGGCCTGCAGTCACAGATCAGGATGCATGTAGGACCTAAGAGATCAGATTCATTATTTCTGCTTATGCTGCAGTGTAAGAAGAAGGTCTGCGTGATGTAGCTAGAACAGAATGAGGAGTCTTTCTGCAGCGGTGGAACAGATAAACCCTCCAGTCCTTGAACCTAGCACAAAGACCTCACACCTACCCTGGTGAATGAGTCAGGGGCCAATAGTAAAAGACCTGACAGTGACGTTAAGCAGCGAGCCACTGCACTATACCAGCTCAGGCATATCATGTCATATCAGTACATATTTACTCGAATTCTGCTCTTAAGCGCAGTTTAAAGCTTTGGTGAGTATTTAAGGAGACTTCTTCCTTTTACTTCATTGCGTTTACTGCACTACTGATTCATGATAAGCAAAAACATCCCCAGTATTTCTTTTTAATTGTTTTCCCTCCTGTTCTTCCTCCTCTTCCGTCCCCTTTTCTGTGCTGCCTTGTTTCCTTCATTTGTTTCCTTCTATTCCTTTCTACTTTAACTTTTCTGAAAAAATAAAATCAATGCTGATGATTTTATTTTCAGTTCTTATCTCTAGTTTTGGGTATTTTCAGTATTTCACTGCACTATGTACGTATTAATGTGGCAATAATTTAACACTCTAGCATGATTCTTCATTATCAGTACATATATTTTTGACATTTTACCACTATAACGTCTATAATTCGGACTTTAAGTAAAGGATCCTTCTTCCATTGCATGCAGTGTGTCTGACACACCAACAGCCTTTTACCAACTGTCAGCGCACGCCAAGTGAAACCAGCACCACAAAGCTTAATGGAGCCGAAGCCTCTGTGTGAAGCCACAGAGAGAAACAACTCGTTTTTTTTCTCGCCATCTCTCAAGGCACCTGATTCAAGCTGCTGGTCGTTTTGAGCGGCTCTCAGAATACGTCTGTAGCCGGATGTTAATGAAAACTGCGTGCCAGCCAACTTTCCCCGGATGAGTCAAGACAAGATGAAAATCAAAGTTATTTAAGGTTATTAACGTTTCTGAGGTGATTCTCAAAATGTCCCCCTCACCACTATAACACCACCCACCTCCTGTCCAACGCTTCTCAACCAAACCAGTCATTTTTCCACCATACGTCACACAGCGGGACAAAAAAAGCTGACGGAGTTAGTCATCTTTGCCTACCACTGATCCCGAACACTACAAATGATCAGACGAGGTGCCTCAAATAGACAGAGCGACACTTGAAGTCAAACGCTGTGACAGTCGAGCCACTTTCTGCATCATTTTCAGCTTGTGAGTATCTTTAATATATTATCTTTAATGCAGACCAGTCTCCCGTATTTTTAGCCTCCTATGAAAACTAAAAATGATTGGCTGTAACGTTAACGGGAGGCGTAGCCGCCTGTTTGATGTTCAGCAGCTGGCGGCCTGTAGGACGTTAGTTGGACCATAGTGATGTGAGATGGGTGGAGTTCCTGCCAAAAAGGCTAAAAGTTTGTGGATCTCGCCACATGGGAGAAGGCTGACCCACACTTAATGAAGAGCATCGCCGGTCAAAGTGATGCTTTTTGTAAAATGTGCCACACAGATTGTAGTTTATCACACAGAGGGAAAAGCGACAAATCTGCCAAGCATGAGCGCGTCCAGGAGGTGCAGAAGCATGCTCAGCGAGGTCCACAAAGTGAACAGGGTATGGTGGGTGAATGGGTCAAGCACAGGACTTTAACCCAGGAGGCTGGGGTTCATGCCCTGTGTGGAACTTACTCTTATTTTGTTAATTTTAGACTCGGCTTATTTTTTAATTTTCAGTTTTCTGTCAGTTTAGTTTGGTTTAGGCAATTAAAACAAATAGACTCTTTCACAACTGTAATGTTTGTGTTTCTTTTTCCTGAGTTGCAAATGCTTTGACATCAAAACAGCGATTGGTCAGCTGTGCTGATGGTCCTGGAGCAACAGAGTAATGATGCTGTAAGAACAAGACCAACCAATTAACTCATCCATTTTCATAATGATTATAATGATAAATAAACTTTATTTGTAAAGCACCTTTCATACAAAAATTGCAGCTCAAACAACAAAGAAATCACATACTCTGACAGAACAAACATACAGCAGGGATTGAAAATTAAAGTAATAGTAAGCACTTACATGTAGGAACTAGTAAACCCAGTCCTCGTTGCTCTGATGTTTTAAAGCCTGGTGTTGAGTTCAGGATTCACTGTGCATCCCCTCGTCTAAATGAAAGGGGTATGTGGACAGTGGTAAGGGTGGTGGGACGGTCCAGGGCAGGGTGCGGGATCATTTCCTTCATTTTCAAATCCCAGTGTTGACAGGTATCCTTTGACATGTGAAAGATGGAAATAACAAAGCAGCTAATAAGCAACTCTTTTAAACCACATCCTATCAGACGCATTTCAGATGTCCTTTTCTGTGCTGCTCACCTGAAAGCCACGTTGTTCTGGCAGATGAGCGATCAAAGCAAATATACGGCAGTAAATTTGAACGATACAACAATGTTGAAACCAGTGTCATGTCTTCAGGAGGCTGATTAATTAATCTGGAAACCTTTCTCCTCCCGTCTGAGCTCCATTCGTGTCTAGGTTTAGACGCACATGTTCGGATGTTGTTGCAGTTTGTCAGCAATGAATAAAACAAGTCAAAGTTGCTGCAAACGATTTCTTTGAAATATGATATAATGATGTAAAAATAATGAGTGTGAAATGAGTCTTAGCCCGTGGCAGTGCAAACAGACACTGACAACCTCTGCTTCCAGTAACTTGACTGGTGTAAACACTTTCCAGACGAACATGAATATTTCATCTGTGTGATGATTTGATCAATGCTGCTGAGCATCTATCACAGTTACTGACGAGAGGCTGCATCAAATCAACCAAACCACTGTTTTGCAGTCTTCACAGTCTAGACGCTTGAGTTCGCTTGAGGCTTTTACACTTTGTGATTTTGGGCGGTCCTGAGGAAAAGTGGAAAATCACGAGAGAAACGTGGTGGAAGACAGGCTTCACCTAATTCAGACAGCTTCGATCAAATTCTCACAATGTGACTGCTGCCGCGGTCTGCGTCGACACATCAACCAGTCACATTCCTGCATGAAATGATTCCAGTACGCTGGCTGACGGTGACATTATGAACATCCACACTCACAGACACCACACTGCAGTGTATATTCTTTATTGTAAGCTACATTTTCATATTGAGTTGAAAAAAAAGAACAGCACTATGGCCAAAGCTTGTTTGAGTTGCACAGATGGATGATGGTAGCTGCTGATGTGTCACTGCTGTCATATATTTTTAGCCATGTTAGCGGCATGGATCTAAAGAGTGGCAAATTCTGTCTGCCGCTCAGTTTCAGGCTAAAATATTCACTGAATGAAGAATCGGGTTATTGCCGAGTAGATTTTAGTAGAAGTGCAAAAAAATTTCCCTCCGTGTTTCAGAGCGTAACAGGAACAATAAACATAATTAGAGAAGAGGGAAAAAGTTCTGCATGAGTCAGGAATCAGAAATAGAAATGTACAATAGGACGTGTCAAATATATCTGTTTTAAAATGAGGAGGAAATGTGCAAATGTGGACGTTTTGACATGATTTTGAAATTTTTTTTGCTTCTTCAAAGCTGCTTAAAATTAAGCCGGAAATAAACCCAAACCTGTGAAAGTGCAGTTTATTGACAGTTTGGGTCATGACAAAGACGTCTCAGTGGCGTTTAATGCAAATGACTCGCTCTTTCAGATTTATAATGAGAGAGTGAGAGTGTAATTATGATTTTAGATGAGAACATGCAGGTTACTGAGATGTTATGATCTGTTGATGTTATCGTCACAATGAACAGCTACCTATACTTATACATGATAAAATATACAGTAAAGTAAAAGATCAAGAGAGCCAGAACATGAAAATGGGACTTTGCCATTTGAACTTGTTAAATGATGACCTGGAAACACTTGTAATCACATTCACAGGTAATATCTCACATCTTTTCTCACACTGCTTTCAAAGAACCAATTTACCTGCATTAGAATAAACAGGATTATTTCAGCCTGAAAACAGCCTGAATTAGAGCCACATTTGAAGGACGGGGTGCTCGAGTAAACAAATCCTCCAGTAGCAAGTAAATAAACGGCAGGGACCTTGCAGAGCCACGCGCCCTCATATCGCTCATAAGGACTCTGCACTGAAAGCGTCACAGCTCATTTGTGTAAAAACGAAAACACTAAGTAGTAAAAAAACGAAGCTTTAAAAGGCACTCGAGAAACTTGTTTTTGACTTTTGCAGTTCGCTCACGAAGACCCAGAAGAGCTTCCACTGAAAGCAGTTCTGGTGGGCTGCATCGTCTTATATTCTGTGGATGAGGTCGGTGGATGTTTTAAGGTTTTCAGCATTTTCCAAGAAAATAAATTTTGCTGTTTATAACAGCAAAATGAAAAGCTCCACAAGCTGCAGGCTGAATCAAGGCTGCGTTATGCACACCATGGATGGGAGCTCAGACTAAGCAGGAAAATGCTGCAGACTGTTTCTGGAAGAGCTCATAAACCCAGGAGCAAGATCAACGAGCTGTCAGTGCATGTTGCTCCAGCGGCTAAACCTCTGCATCCCGCTGGATCACCCATGAACCTCTGAAGGCCCCTCACAGCTTTGGGGGTGAAACTCGATGGCTAACAACTCTTTTGGATGGTAGCAGTGAATTGTGAGTTGAGAGCTAGCTGCAGCTTCCCACCACTATGATGTATTTTCCACCTTCTTATACAAATCAGATCCCTGCAGCTCAACGTTTGTGTCGTGCGGGTTGTCAAGCGTTGTTTTGATCGCAGCTTTTCACTGATATCAAACGTTAGAACTGAAACTTGCATCATAGCTCCCCGCTGTGATTCTCTGTCTTCCCCCGGCTACAAAAGAAATCAATGCCGTCGCTGAAAAGACTCGTGACTTCAATTAACTGATTTCTTCCCTTCTCCTTACGGCCGCTCTCTGCTGCTTTATAATAGCAGTGTTGATGAGAGAGGAAATGCTCCTTTCATCTTTCCTTAAAGGACCATACCAGTCTGTTCCTTTGACTTTAAGCTCCTTCACTACAAACCACTCTTGTCTGTATTGTCGTTACAATGCAGTTCATTCGTACTGTTCTCTGTCACCACTGACCAAGAATGTAAGAAGACTTGATGTTCACAACTCAAGCAAATTGTCCAGAATCTGCTAGCTGGTGTTCACATTGCTTGGACATTAATGGGAAACCAGTGGATGCCTGAAACTGATGGAAATCAACACTCAGATTTTGGAAACATTGCCTTTTTTAAACCACCTCAGTCTGGTTTCTGTCAGTCTCAGAAATCCCAGTGATGTAAAAATGTCGTGCAGCTCATTCATGTTCCCTAGAGGAAGAATCCTGCAGACTTTGGTGACCCACTCACTTTTCCTCTTGTGTTTTTCTTTATTTAACACTTTGGTTTATGATCAAATGCTTTCAAAATGAGCGAGCTCCTCTTCAGCCCCAGCTGGACTTTGTGTTTGGTGCTAATTAGCAAATGTTAGCATGCCCAACTAAGATGGTGGACATTATTCCTTCTGCATTAACACGTTAACACTGTCGCTGTGGTCATGTTAGCATACTGACAGTAGTATATGTTGAACTTATTTTTATTTCATTCCTTTTGAAAATGTACCGGTTCCTTTTCTTTTGTGCATGTATAACCACTGGTATGTTTTTTTTAAAAAAACATTGTTTTTGGGAGAACGTTTGCAGCAAAGGCGAAATGCTGCATCGACTTCAAACCCGCCTCTGCTGAGAGAGACGCGTCAGCTCTGCATGCCGACAACCAAACATGCAGCGCAGGTGCATGAATATTTGGCACAGGACTTGCAGCCGTGCCTGTTTCCATGCATTTTTAATCAGGTCGGCCCCTCTTGTCCAACAGCAGGAAGAGGGTAAATGCGAGAGCCTGGAGTCTGAGGAACTAGCTGGCCCCCTCCACCTTGATGAATAAGTAAACACATCGCACCAGGCAGAGATGCAGTCGGTAAAACTCCCAGCTGGAAGCAAAAGATTTGCTTTCTTCTGGAAGAAATGCTGTTGATTCGCTGATGATTCCTCAGCTCGCTCCCTCTGAACTCTATTAACATTTTCCTCAGAGTCTGGATCTGTGCATCAACTTTAATTCTGGCCGGGAGATTGCATTTCAGCGCCTCAATCAAACTCGCAGCAACCCTGTTTAAAGTTAAAAACAATCTTGCGTCAGCTTTGATATCTGGCTGTTAACATTGTGGTTTAAAGGTTTTACTAAAGCGCCTTTTTAATTATCTTTTAGACATGAATTAATTTTTGTTTGAAACCCCTGAAAGCTGTTGTCTTACTCAGCGACATTATTACAGTATGTGACTGGATGTGAGATTTCTGGATTTGCTCTCTGGTCAAATGGTGATGTCAGTTTTTTTCACGGACCAATCAGAACGTAACAACCAAAGAATCTGATGACAGTTGTTGCGTATGTTGCCAAGGAGACCGGAGGGTGATGAAGCAGATTAGCTGAGAGTCTGCATTTTAAACAGATTAATTTTTTTCTGATTTTTACTTTGATGGTTGCTTTGTGAGTCAAAATTATTCAAAGCAGCTCTAATCAATATTTTTTATATTAACCACGAGTCTGATGACTGATGAGTCTGGGTGTAGTGTGAAAAGCGTCATTTGTAGTAACCAACCCACAGAGCATTTCCATTAACTCTGCAGTTCCTCTGAGCTCTGCAGAGCTTTACAGCATCCTTCATCCGGTGCTTTTGTGTTTTTCAGGGCGGCCGGCTGCTGTTTTAAGCAGAAAAGCTCAGATAAACCAACTGTGTGCAATCTGATCAGCACCAAACAGCAGACAGACTAGGTTAGCAGATAGCAGGTGGAGCATTCAACAGCTCAACAGCCAGATTTTGCCCACACTATGTTTCGGACAGAAGAAAAGCATAGCGGCACTGGCCTCTGTGGGTCTGTTGCGCCTTTGACTCCAGCCAACATCCCAGCGGGGTGTGGTCTGTTGGCTGGCCAGCTGTCATGCATCTTAGTAGCCAGTGCCAGAGTACATCACTGCTGCACAGCGGGGGGAAAAATATGTTGTTTCCACTAGTTGGCAGGAAGAGCTCGACTGGAGCCTGGCTGAAGTTACTCTTTGAGAGTTGTTATATATGTAAGTCGACTTTGACAACATCCTTTACATCCCGTATCTCTGCTGCTGTGTTTTTTCTGGCTCTGGCTCAGAAAGAGGACGTCCCTGTTCTGAGTCCGGCCTCCAAAACTCTGATTGCCTTTAATTAAGTTTTGTTGCTTTCACACCATTTTTCATGGTTTTCCCTTTTTTATCCCTTTTTTTTTCTTCGTTTTTGACAATATACACTGTAAATTATTACCCTAAAAATATGGCCAAATTCTAACAGTAATGTACCGTTATTTCTAAATATGGTAAAATACTGTACATTTATATACTTTTGGAGCCACAACCAAGAACAGACATTAACAGTAGACTACTGTAAGATTTAACGGTAAAATACAGTACAATGGGAATTATAACTGTAAAAATACAGGGTTTTTACGGCAATGTAACATTATTTTTAAATACAGTTTATTACTGTTTGAGGAACAAAAAATAACGGCAAGTGTAGAATTTTACGACATACTACAGTATTTTTCTCTTTGTCAAGTCAAACTTGAGCAGTCTGGTCACAATCAAAATCGCGTTGCACCATCTGACATCCGGCTCCATGATCCTGCCGTGTGGCTCACTAGCAAGGTAAATGCAATCTTACAAGATATTTTCCTGTTGAATATACATTTTATTTAGTTAAAAATTACTGCTTCATGTTATTTGTTGTGAACTAGGCTAGGCTACATGTTGCAAGCAATGAACTGATTTGAACTGATGAATGATCTGATTCAGCCTACCGTAGTCACTGAAATCCCACTGTTGATGTTAGCTTGCTCGGTCATCACATTTTGTATTTCTGTATTTGTAATCAAATCAGGGACTAGGCTATATTTTAGCATTTTTCTGTGTGACTATTTCAGGTAAAACGTTTACCTGAATACAGCAGGCAGATGTTCATGTTGAATTTTAAGATAGCACATCTTAGCATTTTGTTCTGTTCAGTTCACTTTTATCAGTTGTCTCAATGGGGAAATTCCTTCTCCACCGTAGCCTTTGTTCACTTCATTCTTCTATTGCACATGACCTTAAGTGAAGGAATATTCTATGGATACTAAAGGCAGGTTGTGTGCAAACAGTTTACAGTAGGAACTGTAAAATAATGGTAACAAATTACCTGTTAAATTACGGTAAACTACTGGCAGCTACAGTTGCCAGCATGATACTGTTTTTTTTTTTTTACAGTGTACCTACTGTAATATGCAACAACAGTTTATTATCGTAAAAAATATTACAGTATCATACTGTAAAGTAAATATATTCTCTACAGTACACTACTGTCATATCTTTTACGGTAATAAACTGTTGTTGTAGACTACATTAGGTACACTGTAGAATAACAGTATCATGCTGGCAAATGTAGCTGCCAGTATTTTACTGTAAATTAACGGGGAAATAATTTACAGTGTAGTCTTAACTAAAGGTGCCGGAGCTTGAGACTACATTTCACAGCCGTCATCAGGAATGGTGTTTAAGTTGTTGTGGAGTTGATTCAGCCTTTAGCACAAGACTTAGACCTTCGGTCATGTGATGACAGGTGCTCATATATGGGAGGGGGATCCATACCACCTGCTGTTATGTGGCCAAAGGCTCTGGAGAAGCTGTTCGACCTGAAGTTGTGTTTTTGTCTAACTGCTGTTCAGGTGAAGAATGAACTCTCAGGCTCGTATGTTTCTCTGAGCTTTAATCATCTGTTCAGTTTCATCTCTTCCTCATTTATATATATAGAGAGATTAATCAGATCATTCGGGCTGCAGTGTAAACAGACCTTACTGAAAATCAAGACTGAAGGTTAAAGATGTATCGCAGAAATGTGTGAATATTTTTCACGTCCGTTCCAGCAGAATGAAGCGTATTTTAAGAGCTCATTCAAATCAAATTAGTGACAAACACTGAAACCAACAGCAGCCAAACGTTCTGATCAGCGACACTTCATCAACATCATCAACAGCTTTCCTGCTGCCGGTTTCCCTGCCACACCCACACACTCCGACACACAAACACAAAGAGGCCCCAGCTCAGCAGCCTCCGTGTGGATTCGTACACTGCTCGGGCGTCAACAGGCAAATGAACAATGGTGTTTACCAAATGGCTTTGTTGTTCGACACACAGCCTTATTAAAATGGCATTTCATTAGAGGCCCTGAGTAGCCATTTTATGAGAGATTAATTGCATCTTTTGAAAGCATTTTCTCCTCATTATTATTCTGCGTTGCATATGGATTTGCTGTGACCGTAACAGCCCTACATATTCATATAACAGGAAGCTTAGAAACGGTTGGGAAATGAGCCAACAGGCGGAGCCGTGTTGGTGAGCAGACCGACGCTGAATTTCAAACACAAGCTTTTCAGCTCTGGATGTAAAACAGGCTCAGTGTGTTTCCTGCTAAATTAATGAAATGTCCAACAGTATATCTTCCACTGTCCATTGACCTGATGCAGTCAAACTCTGGAGTTTGCACATGCTGAGGTCCAAACTTCTTTCCTAACCTTGCAGACAACAATTGAGAAAGCTTCCGATCATGTCACATGAACTTCATATGAGTACAGGATATGTAACAAGTGTCGAACCAAAACCAGTTTGTTCTTCAGTGAAGTGCTGCAGTTTTGCATCCTGTCTAATTAAAATTAGATTCAACACCGCTTATGAAATACAACCCCAGCACTGATCTGGGATTGTCTCACCTGCTTATATTTGCACTCAGAACCAGACAGATGGATGCCAGCAGCTCTGTGAGGCTGTACTTGAGCTAAATGCTAACGTCAACATACCATACACCACAGTGAAAACGCTAACATGTTGATGTTTAGCAGGTGTGTTTACCTCCTCAGTTTAGCATATTAGCATGCTAGCATTTGATAATTGGTGATAAACACTGAGGCTGATGGCAATATCAGTTTTTCAGGTATTTAATCATAAATCAAAGTCATGGACAAATGACACCGTTGACCTGATGATGGCAGCAGAGGACAAATTAAGAAATTATCAAAATTAATCCCAAAAGCAACATGAATGTCTCTCCCAAATTTCATGGCAGTCAACCCAAACGTTGTTGAGATATTCTGCAGAATCCATCACATAGTTTTTGAGACCAAGGACGGGTTGAGCTGTACTGGCTTAAAATAATTAGAAACAAACTAAAGACCAACTAAACCGCATCAGTGTGCCAAATACTGTTTGTTCCTGTAAATTATTCAGTAAATAAAAATGATTTACTGCACAGAAAATCTGTCCCTAATCCTGATTTTTTTTGCTTGAAGTGCTTTAATAAAAAATAAAATGTAACAAAAATGAGTCATTAAGATCTCATTAAAACATCTGACTGCAAAACAAATGACCTGCTAAAAAAGGCTCCGGTTGTGTGAATTGCGAGTCCACTGAATTCGCTGTCATGGCCACATCTGCCCGGAGCAGGAGCAGTCTGGGCTGAGTGCTTGGCCCGAAGGCTCCACAGCAGTTGTGGAGTTTGGAGCATTTCTTCTTCACTGTCACTTTTCACCGTGTCCAGCTGTTGAGCCAGAAGCTGCTGTTAATCCGCTGGCTGTGACTTCGCCTCAGTTTCACAGCAGGGAGACGAGAGCTCGTCATTTAAATGTTTTCCCGCTTTTTAAACTGTAAAATAACATTTACAATCTGGGAACAGGATGGAAAAAAGAGTAGAAGACTGGTAAAGAACAGAGATCGCGCTTGTCAAAGATTATCAAAGCCTGAAGCCGTTGATCCTACAAGGAGATACATCTCTTGGTGCAACAATGATCTGTACTGGCAACATGCTGGTGAAAACACGCTTTTTGTAGGATCAATCAATCAATCAAGCTTTATTTATATAGCACTTTTCATCCATTTAAATGGCAAAGTGCTTCACAAAATAAAAGAATACAACAACAGAAAGAATAAAAGCATAGTATGACAGACAATATCCCGCTTCCAGTCTTTCCAGAAACACTGAAGCTAAAAAACTAAAAGACTAAAAATAAATAAATAAATAAATAAAAGCAGGTATAATGCATAAAAGTTAAAAGATTTAAGAAAGTTAGAAATGTAGAGATAAAATAGACAAATAATAAATAACAGTAATAAGATTTTAAGATCTAGTGGTGATAAAGTGCATAACTAAGAACAAGTCAAAATAAATATTAGAAATAAAAATAACATAATAGAAGAATTAAAAGTTTAAAAGAAATCAGTTAAAAGCCAAACTAAAAAAGAGTCTAAATGTAATATACACTGATAAAAACAAACAAAATGAGGTCAATCAAAAGAGTTAAAAACATATAATGAATAAAAACACGTGGCTACATACAAGTAACACAAAACACTCAAAATGAGATTAAATTCCAAACTATCAAAGCTTAAATAAAACTTGAGCTCTATTTTGGAAGGATAAATATTTTCTCTGATTATAATTGAAGTGCATCAGCATTACAAGCAGAAGAAAAACACTTGAGTAAGCTCCAGTTTTTCTTCCCACAAAATGTTGAAGTTGCACATTTTGATTTCTGTTCACGCTGGCATTTCTGTTGACTTTCGCTTTTATTGGTTTCATTAGTAGAGGCTGACTGTTACTGGATTTTTTTAAGACTAATATCTATATTTGAGAGTTTCAGAAACCTGGCGATGATACATGAATCTGCCATAAATATCCAACATAAACAACAACTTTGTTAAAAGAGGGCTGAGTCATTCTGGAGGCTGACTGTTGTTGGCTCTGCTCGCCGTCTGCTAGCTGTCCGTTCTGTGAGTTCGCTCGGTAAAATCTGGTCCTTGTACGCCGCCCTGGCTCTGTGAATGGGAAACAAACAGTGGCTCAACGCTGTCCCAGCCAATCAGCAACAGGTGGCGTTCATGCACGGGGACAGGGGGGAGAGGGGAGACGAGATCGGGCGTGTTAATGTGTAATGGCATTGAGAAGAATGAGAGACATCAGCAATCCTTCTTCCACCTTTGAATTGAATTATTCAGCAGTTGTGACCAAAACGTGCTGAGCAGGACGTTGCAGATGAAAAACACACTTGCTATGGCTCTTTGATGGAGGCTGCTATAAAGGGCAATTCCACCAAGTCTTTGTGAAAAAAAGTTCTCAAATGTGTAGCTGCAGACTGCAAGTTTGAAGATCAACAAAATGTGGAAGTGTGGAGTAAGAAAGAAGTGGGATTATCAGGCCTCTGCGGCTCGGGGCTACATTAGCTGCTACTAGAATAACCCAAAACCCCGACTGATCTGTCGGTGGTCGTGTTGCATTGTGGGTACTGCAGGTGCCAGGAATTGACAAGAAAGAATATGTGGAAGAAAAGAAGGTATCTCTGCTTCTGCTGCATCGATTCGACATCTGAGTAAAATCAAAAATCGGTAGAACACTCCTTTAAACACCTCAGCTGGTCATGTCAGCGTGGTTTATATATGAGTCAGGCTTTTTATTTCCTGTCAGCTAAAAAACTCTTAAAACTCAAATCTAAGCTCCAAATAGTTGCAATATTACCTTTATTCAAAATAATCAGACCTGTAATCCCTGATCTCGGTCGCCTGCAAAGTGCAGCGGCGCAGTGCTCGTGATTAAACGAGGCTTTAGCCCGAAGACATAATTCTGTTCTTCTGAAGCGTGACTCTTTGTGTGCTGCAGGCCTGCAGTACATGTAAATTGCATCTGGAGTGTATTTACCTTTCAGGTCAAAGACGAACATGAAAGGCTTTTGCAGTCCCAGTGGTGGCGACTGTAATGAGGATGGCTCTCCTCAGCAGTCAGTGCTTTGACCCACATTAGCTCTCTGCCCGGGGCCCGCTGAGGCAGGATGGAGATGGAGAATAATAGCTGGATATCGTGTCTAAGACGCGCATTGTATATTAAATTACATTCAGTGAGTTCCACAAGACTGTGTGAAGTTCATAAACTAGAGGGGATTTACAAAAAAAGCCATTAAAAGCCCTCGGCACAGATTCCAGAGCACATATCCCAACTCTAAACCTGACCTGAAAGGATGTTACTGCAGAAGCATTTTCATTATGATTGTTCAAGTTGCAGTGGACTCTGAACTCTAAAGAAATGCGAAAGGAGCATCATTTATTTTATTCTGCTTTTATTCCAACGGGGTAATGCGCTAAGACGAGACCTTCAATTTAAGGGTGTTTACACAGAATAAAAAAAGATAAAGCAGCAAAACACGAGTGTCAAAAGGCACAAAATTATTAAAACAGACTTGACGAAAGCACAAATAAAGTGATTCATTCGCCTTAAAATGTTAAAAGATATGACAGGCTGTTATATTCTGTAATTTTCTTCTTGTCAATAAATCCCATGAATAGACCAACACAACAATGAATTGATCCTACTAATAAATATTGTTTTTGTGGCCAAAGCCTCATATGTCTTATTCCTCTGTAGATAGACTGAGTCTTTCCAGGATGCTCTCACCTGTTACCAATCAACCTGTTTACCTGTGGAATGATCCAAACAGGTGTTTTTGGAGCGTTCCACATCTTTCCCAGTCTTATGTTGCTCCTGTCCCAACTTGTTTGAAACATGTTGCTGCATCAAATTCAGAATAAGCAGATATTTACAAAAATCAATGAAGCTGATGAGCTCAGACATTAAATATATTGTATTTGTACTGTTTTTAATTAAGTATAAGTGAAATTCTGTTTGAGGCGCAGGCCCTTGCAACTCGAGATTTGAGATGTGTGCACGCCTCCTACAGTTACCCATAACACCCTTCTCTGGGTCGAGAGCGAGGAAGAGGCTTCACAATCAAAGAGAGAAGATGGTCACTTGGGTTCGGATTCTGTTTTTGCACACTACAAAAAGATCCCACTTTAATGCAGTCTGATGCTTTTGCATTGGCTGCGTACACATCTTGCACACATACTCCATCTTTACGGAGCAAATAAAGTAAAACGCTACTTCAAATCATCTGAGTCCATTGAGCGATGATGCGAGCCAGCTGTCATATAGATACATCACTGTGGAGTCACGCGGCGTTTTGTCTCCGCAGCAACAAGTCTCACATCCATCTTTTTTATTTCCCAATTTATTCAGGGGCGTTTTTTCGCTGAGAAAGCAGACTGTTTTTCAGCATTTCATAGTTACATGCATTCCCAGTACAACCACCACAGTCTCCTTACTGGTGGAGAATTTGCTGCTGCTACTGACACAAATGGGGATTAAGTGCCTTGCTGAAGGGCACCTTGATGGAGGCTGTTGAATTTAAAGCATTACTCGTTCATTTTCCACAATCAGACTTTCACAGCCGGTCTAGTTATTGACTCTGAAACCCTCCAGCCACACGCTTGTCTCCTCTAACTTTCAATCAGCCTGCAGGCTGTCAATTTTCCAACTTACTGCTCAAATCAGACTTCTTTGGCAGTTAATCTTCATCGCAGGATGTTTCCAATATGAACTGACAGAGATACTGGAAAATCCATGAATGTGCAGAATCACACCAGAGATTTTCTAACACATCAGATGCTGCCCGGCTTGTTTTGACCACTGTGGGATTTTTGTCTATGTTGCATCTTGTTGCCGTCGCATCGTTTATCATAACGGGCTGAGAATGTTAATATTGGATGATCCTGGAAAACCCTGGATTACATCGAATGTGGAAGCCTTTAAAGGGGCACTCCATGTATTTTATAGTTTACTCATCACAAGCAGTACTGCTCAGCTCGTGAGAACAGGTGTATGATGAATATGGCTAAAGTCTTACAAAATAACCCTGATGATATTATCAAGGTTATGTCAGATGGGGCTTGGATACTACAAATTAATAACAGAAAGACTGTTTTGGGGGTTTGACCCATATTTGGGACTTATATTATGCTTATCCAAAGATACATGTCCCTGTAAACATATGCAAAGAGGGGTGTTATGGGTAACCGTGGGTTGCAGAAGGAACCGACACAAACACCAAATTTCAACATTGCTTCACGCAGACCTGCCTGTCAAGCAAGCTGATTGGTTGCATTAACTTGTGTTTGGAGGCAGATTTGAGACAGCCTCCGCAGCATCTCTGAACGACCACGATTCAAAAACCTTATCGTCTGTTGCTGCAGGCAGTAATGGAAATTTTTGCACACAAAAAAAGATGACACATGTTAGAACATTTCACACAGTAAAAATGCTGCATGCTAACAGGAGTAAAACTTAAGAGTGAGCATGCATTAGCATTTAGCTCACAGCACAGCCGTGCCCAAGTTAAACCCTTGTTTTGTTTGTCCTGTTTGTGGTTCAGTTCACGACGAATAACATCCCGCCACGTCTTGAGCGTTAGGTCTACATGTATGAACGGGCCATAAAAGTCAAGATAGCTCAGGCATCAATTCCCACCATCATTTTTCTTTAATCAGCCTCTCACAGGTCCTCCCGACTGTGCCCCCCACTGGTTATGGAAAACAGCCTATGGTTCAGGCAAGGTCAGACTGGACTTAATTCCTTTTGGAATTGAAAGAAACGTGGCCGTGCAGCTCTGTGCTCTTCAGACTGATCAGAAACAGAGCATGTGACCGCTGGCAGCCTGAATTTGTGCAATTTAAAAGTAGATGTCCATAATTTAATCAATTAATTGCTGCAGTACTCCAGTGTCGAAGGACAACTTAACCTGCACCTATAAATATAATTTGTCCTAAAACTGCCTGGATTTACATCCAGGAAATATTAATGTACTGAGAAATTACTTGTTTGAATCATCCAATTCAGTTTGCTTTAGTTTTCATCCAGAAGATTTATCTGTAATCCAAGAGAGCGAAGCTTGTACAACCATCAAGTACTGCTGTAATTCCCCTATTCTGTGGAGTTTACATGTTAAAACAAAAGATTAATGGGCAGGACGAATCTCCTCTCATTTTCTGTCCCGCAGAAACTGTTGTTAATGTGCACCAGTGAAGATAAACCCTCCAAAGGGACAGATAAGGTATTTTTTATACTGAACTCATTGGTATTCCCCTCTACCTGTTATTACTTTAATGGCTCTAATCTAAAATGACTTCAGTCGTAGAAATGAGCTCACCGGGCACACATACTGATAATTTGCTGAGGAGAAAAAAAAAAAACAACTTGGCAGAGAAGCATTGTAAACAAAAGTAAATAGACCCAACAAATGGTGCTTATTTATTCATAGACATACCTTCATTTCCATATAAATGTACGTGACCTATGGGAGGCTTGTTTGTTGTTTAGATTCACTCGGAGAGAGCAAACAAAAATCTAATTTCTTCGCAGTATTTTCTCTTGCAGAGAAAGCATGTGGCCATTATTTTGCCTTGTTAGATATTCTTTTGTCGTCTCAGTATCTGATTTTGCAGGCTGCTATCTCAAATAATAGTGTGTGTGTGTGTGGAGATGCTTATTGTGAGGACTTTCATAATATTGACTCACAGCTGTCATTGTGTTTCCACTTACTCTTGCTGCAGCATCTCTCAGCTGCCGCCGTGGAGCTTTTTCGTGACGGAAACACAAAATGGCTCACTTCTCTGGCAGATGGCAGATGATTTTTTTTTTTTTTACCCTAAAATGGAACTTGAGAAATGAATAACACAATGAATAATTAGTTGTTTATTGAGTTCTTGGGCCCAGCAGCAGCAGCAGCAGCAGCAGCAGCAGCACGGGCCTATGCTGAAATTGTCCCTGTCACCTGGGAGCTCGCGGCGTCTCACATCGAAGGCTGCGTTTTTGTGTTACGCAACATCAGAATTAGGAAGGGTGTCGTGGGATCGGTACTTGTTTAGATGAGGTGCCAAATAGAACACACAGTGAGCCGAGTAATTCTTTTTTACTTAAAAGACTGTCAGCACTCTGAGTAAATATCACTCTGAACGGGGCTGGAAGCATTTGTTTTCTATCAAAAGATGTCTCTGAGTATTCAAGCATCTGCAGCACACAAACTGAGCAGATGACTGACGGTCCCCCTTGTGAGCGGTTAGATTAATGACCAAAATGATCCATTATTAGATCCATTTTGCTTAATCCAATGATAAACCTTGAAATCAGCCTTCTGTATCTCTGTGTCAGTGCCGTTGGCCACATCTGTCATGCTGAGTACCCCATCATAACCCAATTAAAGATGAACATCCAATCCAGCTTTGTGACTGATGCTTCAGGGCTGCAGCTAATTATTATTTTAATTAAAGCGGCTCTAATCAATATTTTTATGCTAACAATGGATCAAATGACTATGTGTGATGTAAAAGGAATGGCTCGACAAACCAGCAATGATTATCCAACTCTGCAGTTTCTCTATGCCATGCTAACATTTTAGCATCTTATAGCTCATGACCAAAACAGAATAAAGGAGAATGAATATTGGATTTACACTGATCACATTGCCAGAAACAGAGTCCATGAATGTTAGCTTTCTTGTGCGCTCGATCTATAAATGGATCATTGGTGGCAAACAAAACAACTTAACCCTATAATGCCGTGGGTATCATATTTGATACATGCATTTCTGAAACGTTTTGCATTACCATATGGTAAAAACTTGGTTAAAAAAAAAAATGTTAAAGGGCCAAATAAAGTCTTCAAATTCAAAAAAATAGAATTTTCTGTCCATTATTTCTTGGGTCAGGCATTATAGGGTTAATAGGGTCAATGCTATGCTTTCAGTTAGTTCTGCTGCCCCCAGTGGCCAGAAATGTCCATTACTGCTGCTGAAATGATGAGTTTTTGTCTTTTTTTTTTGATTAATCATTTAATCTTTTGGATTATAAAATACCAGAGAGCCCATGATGACATTTTGGGGGTTCTGGTGTGGTTACGGTGCACACAGCCACCAAGTCCTCGGTTCAGTTCCAGCCGGGGGGCTTTGTTGGATGTCAGACCCTCTTTATCTCCTCATGTTTCCTGTCAACACTGCAAACTGTCTAATCAAAGCATAAACAATTACTTGTTTTTCTGCTCAACCACCAAAGCTCAGCGATATTCAGTTGCATAGATACGAAAAAGAGAAGAGCTGCAGCTTAAATAGTGAGTCTCTTATTAAATTTGTCGCTGATTTGTTTTCTTTTAATTGAATAATTTATTCATCAACTAGTTGTTTCAGTATTATGATTCAACACTTTTTGTTTCAGTAAAATATCAGTTCACCTCTGATAAGTGAAGCCTTCCTGATTCATGCTTTTTGATTAGAGCAGGTGATGAGCTCTTTTTTATTCCATTCACAGAAGCCTTCGCCTAATCCTTAATATCAATGTCATTACCCAAATGTCCACAAGGATTCGATTAAAGAAAGTGTAGCAGGCCATGTGTACACACTCTCGTACATCTTTATTCACTTTTAATGACCAAATCTCTGTTTTATCTTTGACTTCCTCCAGTGAGAGACGTGATAATGAGGCTAATGTGGAAGTCCATGGACAAGATGAGGTGTTTCAGGAAGCGATCCATGTTCCCCTTCCTCGGCTTCCTCATCACCTTTCTGCTCTTTTTCAACCTCTATATGGATGATGGATACGTGCTGGTAAGAGTTCACGTCGCTGAGAGGTCGATTCTCGATTAATGAAACATTGTGATGATGATCCTCGAATGCTTCTGTCCAATTACTGCTCTCACCATTTTGCTTTTACTCACTTTGTAATTTTAGGAGGCAGAAAAAAGGCAGCTGGGAGAGACGCTGATGCATCCTGCAAGCTCTGAAAGATACGTCCACACATTCAGAGATCTGTCGAATTTCTCTGGGACTATTAACGTGACGTATCGCTACCTTGCGGGAATTCCTTTGCCGCGCAAAAGTAGGTATTTCTACCAAGCCAATGCTGTTAGTGATAATATTGGTTTTTGATGTCTGAACATATTTAATCACAATCAGCAAGAAGTATTTTAAGATCCTTAATGAAGTAACAAAAGTGATTTCTCTTCACAGAGTATCTCACCATCGGCTTGTCATCTGTCAAGAGGAAAAAGGGGAATTATCTTCTGGAGACGATCAAATCCATCTTCGATCAGTCCAGTTACGAGGAACTGAAAGAGATTGTGGTTGTGGTCCACCTGGCGGACTTTGACCTGGTCTGGTGTGAGAACCTGGTGCAGGAGATCACCAGGAAGTTTGCCCACCACATCATAGCCGGACGCCTCCTGGTGATCCACACTCCAGAGGAGTACTATCCATCATTGGACGGCTTGAAAAGGAACTACAACGACCCGGAGGACCGGGTCCGTTTCCGCTCCAAGCAGAACGTGGACTACGCTTTCCTCCTCAACTTCTGCACAAACCTCTCTCACTTCTACATGATGTTAGAGGACGACGTGCGCTGCTCCAGGAACTTCCTGACGGCGCTGAAGAAGGTGATCACCTCCAGAGAAGGTTCCTACTGGGTGATGCTGGAGTTCTCCAAGCTGGGCTACATCGGGAAGCTGTACCACTCCAAAGACCTGCCGCGTCTGGCTCATTTCCTCCTCATGTTCTACCAGGAAATGCCCTGCGACTGGCTCCTCATCCACTTCAGGGGCCTGCTGGCCCAGAAGGACGTGATCCGCTTCAAGCCCTCGCTGTTCCAGCACATGGGCTACTACTCCTCTTACAAAGGAGCC